>NC_134882.1:22562264-22582264 GCF_041734735.1 Babylonia areolata | reverse complement strand
AACACCATTCGTGTGTATACGCACGCAGAGGATCAAATACGCACGTTAAAGATCCCGTAATCCATGTCAGCGTTCGGTAGAAACAAGAACACACCAGCATGTACACCCCCCAAACCCCCTGCATGGCCGGGGAATACTCGTGTAGACGTGTGAACGTAGTAATCCCTGACCACGAACTGAGAAGAAAAAAATCTCTGGCAGAGATATGGGTCGTATAGAGCAGATGTGGGTCGTATAGAGCAGATGTGGGTCGTATAGAGTAGATGTGGGTCATATAGAGTAGATGTGGGTCATATATAGAGCAGATGTGGGTCATATAGAGCAGATATGGGTCGTACAGAGCAGATGTGGGTCATATATAGAACAGATGTGGGTCATATATAGAGCAGTGGGACTGTTGTCCTGCCAGTTCAAGAGACAGCAGGCATACGCTGGCAATTTATTATCAACTCTTACCTTCAGGCAAACGTTTCTGTGTTCTAAAATTCAAAACAAATATAACCAAATGCAACTTTGTTCCAGCCTCAGTTCAACTGTTAAACAGCAATGATTAAATGATCAGATATGTGACCAAAAATGTATGCCAGAGTGTGTGTATATGAAACGTGACATCTGAAATCAAAGTACTGTTGAATTGCATTTTGTTATTATGTCTTAACTTTGTTATAATATGTCTTACGTCTATTTTTAGTATACTATTGTATGCCTATTTTATGCCCATACTCCGATTTTGTATTGCACATGTCTGGCTGTGATGCTGTATGTGTGGTTTACTCCGTTTCCTGTGAAAGGTATCTGTCGTTGTCTTTGTTGCTTATTGTGACTATTGATTGTGCGCAGTAGGTTGCCCTTGGTTGACGTCTAAAAAAATTATGTCTTTTATGTATACATGTTGAACCCTGAAAACTGAATATGGCTGCCTACACGGCGGGGTAAAAACGGTCATAAACATAAAGCCCACTCGTGTACATACGAGTGAACGTGGGAGTTTCAGCCCACGAACGAAGAAGAATAAGAAAAAGTATACATGTTGAATGACTGATTTTCATGATTAGTTTGTGTTTTACACTACAAATGAATTTCTGTTGTTCAGATAAAGTGTTCTGTATCTGCATCTGTATCTATCTACATCTGTTTCTGCCATCCTCACCTCCGGTGGGACAATCAATTCACCACTTTCCAGTGACCAGAAACGTAAACGTTTTCATGTTACCCAGGAACCCCTCGAAGCCTGCCTACCTGGGTAGAGTCGACTGACAGCTGCCATTGGGCGCTTATCATTCGTTTCCCGTGAGCTTCAGTCAGGTTTCAGTCACGTACACACACACGCACACGCACAAAAACACACCATATCTTATTTTTGAATATATCATTTATTGCACATTTGTAGACATCCATTCATATCTGTATAGACATAGAAAATTTCACATCTCAATCCTCTCAGTCAGCCATGTTCACGTGCATAAAAAAGAATCACACAGGAGACGGATATCTTTGCAAATGTTCATATAAAAAACCCAGTATATTTGAAAAAAATCACACATTCACTCACACACTCATACTAACTATGAAGGGCAACAACACACAACACACTGCACAACACATAACGGGAACACTCATGTCTTTCAAGTCCGTTTCACTCCAGTCCTCGGTCCAGGACACAAGCTGCTCCTCAGCGCCTTCTCCACATCTTGACTGCTCTCCACGGTGCCGCCATCAGCGGTTACTACTACTTCTGCTGCTGCTGCTGCTGGGTCTCGGCCCAGCGCCAACCTACAAGCTCTTTGAATCCAAAAAATACTTTGTTCATCTGTGGTGATGTACGTGTTTAGGCTTGTCTCCGTCTTCAGTCATCGTCTTAAAAGTTTCCATTGACGCAAAGATCTGATCTTTAGAATGGAAGATCTGGATCTGGATCTGTACGTCGCCGAACCAATTTTGGTTAAGCTTATATTGCGACGGAAAAAAGTTACATCGGCATTTTTTAGTATGTGACTTTTGTTGACGATTCCAGGCGGGTGTTTGAGCCAAGTCCAGCACAACGTGTCGGTCTCATTGCTGGCTCGCGGCTGATTCCGGAGGGAGGACAAATAGGGAGGACTGTGACACATAGTTTGCAACGTCATCTCCCGGAATTGTCGGATGCCCCCGTCAGCGTCTATTCTCCACATGCGCCAATACATAAACAGACAGATCTATCACTCCACTACCTCATGTATGTTGTATTACTTTTCACTGCCCTGAATTTGCTACATTTTTATCTTCGAGCCTTGTCGTGTCGTGTTTTTGTATTTCCCCAGTCAGCGATGAACTATACCCAACATAAGATACCACTGAACACAGGTCTAGTTGTCGACACACGTTTTCCTTGATACTTTTTCACAAACGGTCCGCATAACAATTTAAAATGTGACAACAACATTCACTAAATTAAACGTCGCCGACCTTGCTACCGACTTGGGGCAGCCGGCTCCTGAACATTTAAACGTTTATAATAATGAACGAGATTCACAGTTCCCGAGTTATAACATTTGAATCTGTTAATTTTACAGACGTGATATATTGATGGGCCTGTGTATGTTGAAGAGAAGACTATGACATGTTGAGGCTATATCAGATTTATTTTCGGTGAAAATAAGTAGGGTTCTAAATTTACTATAATAAGCTAGCTTTCCTGTCACCAAATTTAGTTTCAGAATATAATTCTAACATTCAGCAAAGTTAGGTATAGATATTTGTGACAGTGTGGACTATTGCAGTATTACCTTTTACTTTGTTTATTATTATTAAATTATCTATTCATCTATTCATTTGTTTGTTTCTAATATATGTTTCAGTGATATCAAACGTCACAACCTTCAATGCATTCCTGGAAAACCCAGATCTGTTAAACCAGACCAAAGTTTCTCGACTGAAGAAACTACTTTCAGAAAATAATCTCCCCAAACATGGGAGGAAAAAACATCTGATAAACAGGTTAAAATCATTTTTCATTGAAGAAATTCTCAAAGAGAGAGATGAACATGTATCTGTGTCCAACTCATCATCATCATCTCCATCGTCCCCACCTTTTTCGTCCAAATCAGAGGATATGTCTTGTGACAGGGAGACCACATCGTCATCCTGGCCTACAGTGTCAAATGAAACTTCTGTTTCGTTTCAATTTCCAGTCCTTTTGGCGGACACAAGAAAGGGTTCGGCCACATTGAGTGGTATTGGAATCCTCAGTAAAAAAAAAAAAAAAAAATTATGGAACAACACTATTGGTCCCATCCTTGGTCAAAAACAGCTGTCATCGGGTAAGTGGCTGATCGGTTGTACTTCTGCTGATCAGCAAAAATCACTTCTGAAATGTGAAAGTTTGGCTGGCATAACTATCAAATGTTCAGTTCCGGAGGTTTTTACTGAAGGGGTGATAAAACCCATCCCCCTGGAAACCAATCTCTTAGAACTTCAAAGAGAATTTACAAATGTTAAATCTATGAAAAGACTAAAAAAAAATAAGGATGGAAGCGAATCACGCGCCGTTAAGATTACCTTTTTGACACGCAGTCTTCCGAAGCAAATCTCATTAGGGTATCAGTCATTCGCGGTGAAATCCTACGTCCCACGGATATTTCGATGCACCCGCTGCAACCGTATGGGACACACCAAAAATGCGTGCCGAGCCAAACAAGTATGCGGAAGATGTGGTCTACCTGGCCATGATGCTCACACCTGTGAGCATTCCAAAAAATGTGTGAATTTCTCAAGGGAATCATGCAGCTTCTTTTCCTGGCTGCCCCGAGTATCAGAGTACTTGCCGGTAAAATAAAATCATCCAGTCATATGCCGTATGTTGAAGCCATCGCTCTAGCCCGGGCACAGTCCGTGAACCAAGACGTAGACAGCCGGTCTCTAGCGGTTGAGGAAACAATTAAACCTACCACTACTAATCCAAAGTCATATGCTTTAGCACTAAGAAATGGCATCACTAAATCTCCAGTCAGGGATATCCCACCAACTGTAATTGCCAAGAACGTGCATGGAAAATTACTGCATGGGTCCAAACACCCGTTGGAGACAGACAAGACAGACAAGGACAGGGTTACTCTTGAAGATAGAACTGACAACACACAAGAAAATAACAAATCTGGCAAATCATCTAGCTGTTCAGAACAGTCAACACCATTACGGAAATACATCAACTCACAGCAGTCTGCATCTGATCAAACATCAAGCTGTTCAGAACAATCAACACCATCCTGCAACACTCCTGTCAATACACATCAACCAACATTTGTGAAGACCAACCCCAATCAGACAAAAGAATCAATCTCACCAGTGTCTGCAATTTCCGATCCTTCTGATTTTGTACTTGGAAGTATAATCACGTTTTTGGAAAACCTTACTACTCAGTTTGTCAACATTATGAAAAACATAACGGGCGTCATGACGTCCTCAATCTCTGAACTGAAATCAATATTGTCAAATTGCCGTGCGAATTCCAAATGAATGTATGTAAGGTAAATGTGTCTTTATTTTTTTCTTCTCCTGAAGTACATTAGACAGATACTCTTTATTCTATGTATCTATTCACTTATGCAGACAGCAGGATGTAATGATGATGGGTGTGGCGCAGGCCTATTTCGCTTTTTGCAATGGAACTGTAGAAGTAAATGTAATTTTGACTATCTGATCCATTTTCTGCAAGATCACAACTTTCATATAATTGCCCTCCAGTCCCTCAATTGTTATAAAAGCAATCTCCCTAAGTTAGAGGGTTACTTCTACCCTCCAGTTATTGATGAGACAGAGCGCAAAGGAAAAGTTAAAGTTGCAACCTATATTTCAGATTTTATCATATATAAAGCTAGAAAACCACCATGTCATAGTATAGACAAACGTTTGTATTCTTCAACTATAGAGCTTTCTGTTTTAGATAAAACATTAATTGTAGTTAACTGTTACTACCCTGATGGAGTTTCAAGAGGTGAAGCTGACTGGTTAATGGATTTAGATTTATCCCATAGCTGGATAATTCTAGGGGATTTTAATGCGCACTATGCCTTGTGGTCGGAAAAAATTGCGAATTCACAACCAACAATGAATATCTAGCCAATACCATAGTTAATTCTAACTGAACTATATAAAATGATTGTTCGATAACAAGAATCGCTGATCGGGCAGATAAAAAAAATTCTTCAATAGACATCTCTTTGGTGTCGACCGATATAAATCCATACTGTGAATGGCAAGTTCTCAAAACACCACTGGGGAGTGACCACATTCCAGTTGAAATAGTATTATCTGTAAAACACGAGATCATAATTAAAGATAATATGGGGTTGAAGTATAATGAAAAGAAAGCAAACTGGGATCTGTTTGGTAATATGCTGGCTTATTACTCTGCTGATCTAAATTTCAGCACTGATGTTACATCACAAGAAGATTTAGAAATTTGTTATCAGTCTCTCAGGAATGTTATTCTGAAGGCTGCTGATGGTTCAATTCCAAAAGTAAAGTATATAACCAATCCAAAACGGTCTGGTAATCCTTGGTGGAACAGCTCATGTGAAATAGCAGTCAATAAGAAAACAGCTTTCACAAACTGGCATAGGTATCGAAAAATAGGGAGGTACCCGTAAAGTCGACAGCTCATTGCGTCGACAGCTCATACACATTTTAGGATCGGTAAAACATTTTTCAGAATACAATTACAATATCGGCACGGTCACACACACACACACACACACACACACACACACACACACACACACACGTACACACGAAAGAGAGGAGAGAGAGGGGGGGGGGGGAGGGAGGGAGAGAGAGAGACAGACAGACAGACAGAGAGAGAGACAGAGACAGACAGACAGAGACAGACAGAGACGCACACACACACACACTTTTAACGCGTAAACCTTGCATCGTATGTGCACTAGTTTTTTCCCCCCGTTCTTTATTATTTGTTTGCTGTCGACGCAATGAGCTGTCGAACTGCACAACAAGTATAAACAGGCTAATAGTTTTAGTAATAGAACAGTGGCTGCTGCCAAAAAGATGTACTACACAAATCTGATCAACGACTGTACTAGCACCCCAACTGCCTCTTCAAAACTGTGGAGAGAAATAAAGCAAATAAAGGGTGTTTATAATCTTCCTGATCCTCCTTTGTATGAAAATGATATTGTGTATAAAACTAGGGAAGAGAAAGCCGAGTTATTTGCGGATACATTCGCAAAAATGAGTCAGACAGAATACTTGCCATCCAAAGAGCAAAAGAGAAGGAAACAGTTTGAAGATGTGAACTGCCCCTGTGAAATGGATAAGAATGATAGCAGTGCATCTTACATTAATGCAGACTTAACGCTGGGGGATATAAACCGTGCTCTCAATGCTGTTAAGTCAGGGAAAGTTGCGACAGGCTCAGATCCAATATCATACAACATGATCAGACATTTTCCAAATATCTTTTTAAAAAGAGTGTTAGATTTTTTTCAGATTTGCTGGAATTCTGGTATCCTTCCTATTGATTGGAAGAAAGCAACCATAGTACCTATTCTCAAACAAGGAAAACCGAAATCTAACCCTTCCAGTTACCGACCTGTTTCGTTAACTCCCCATCTTGGGAAGGTTTTTGAGAGAATTTTGAAAACTAGATTAGAACACTTTCTGGAGAAGAAAGGAATTTTACCTACTTTCCAGGCTGGTTTTAGAAGAGGTAGGGGTGTTACTGATCATGTCGTCCATCTAACTTCTCATGTTATGAAGGCACTCGCAAAGCGTCACTCCACGGTCGCAACTTTCTTTGACATTCATAGAGCCTATGACTCTGTGTGGCACTATAAATTGATTCATAAAGCAAATACAGTAGGGTTGGGAGGTCGATTTCTTAGATTTCTTAAGTCATTCTTATCCCAGAGGACACTCCAGGTGAGATTAGGGGGTATATTATCCAGATCAAGGTCCGTCAATATGGGTGTTCCCCAGGGAAGTGTGATTTCTCCCACTCTGTTTTCACTAATGCTTTATGATATGAAAAATAACACAAATGGTGCCACATTAGTAGCTTACGCAGATGACATAGCTCTCTGGAAGAATGTAAACTGTAATATTACAAACAATACATCAAAACGAAATAAAATTATTAAGCATTTTCAAGATGCCATCGACAACATTGTGGAAAGAAAGTGGTTTTCTCCTGTCTGCTGAAAAGACTGTTTTCGTCATATTTACTAAAAAGTTGATTGAATTTGAAGGCAGGGATGCTATTAAAATAAAGGTAAATGACACTATCATATATCCGAATAAACAGGTGAAATTTCTCGGTGTTATCTTCCATTATAAACTGTTTTGGACTAAGCATATAAACTATCTTATTGAGAAGGCGAGGAAGAAAATAGCTCTATTACGTGTGCTTTCTGGAATCCCCGTTATAAATTGTGGCAATAATCTTATCAATGCTGCAATTGAACTAGTCCGCTCAATTATATCATATGGTCAGGAAATCTATTTCACTGCTTCAAACTCATCTTCATAAACTGACAAGTATTGATTCCTTAGCTTTTAAGATTGCACTTGGGTTACCGCGATGGGCTTCAATCAACAAAACATACAAAGAAGCTGGTGTTTTACCATTACCTGAACACAGGAAATTAAGTGCCTGTAACTACATGGTAAGGGCTAGAGCTGTTCCAAATTCGGTTGTCTCTGAAATTGATGAAGAAACATACATCTGTAGAGAAATTCGTAACAAAGCTGTATACATGTCCTTGTTCGATTTTACTAAGTCAGTCTTTGAGAGTTGCAGTCTGTCTCTTTCCCAGATTGCGAAAATTCCGCATTTTTTTCACCCGCCTTGGCTGACTGAGCAAGCAAATACTATTTTTACATATGGACAATTAAAAAAGAGTGACAGTCCACTCATTATTGCCTCTCGGGCCAAAGAACTAATTAATACCCATTTCAAATATTACCTCCGTGTTTTCACAGATGGATCAATCAGTAGTAACTCTGAAGTTGGAGCCGCTTTTGTAATCCCCGAGCTTAACATTAAAAAGTGATTCCACTTAACTAAAGGTTGTTCAATTTTTACTGCTGAATTGTTTGCAATTCTGATGGCTTTCACCCCCCTTTTTTTTTTTTTAGTGATATGCCTCTTGTGCCTGCAAAAGTCCTTATACTATCTGATTCAAAATCAGCATTGATGGCTTTAAATAATCAGTCTTCATCTGAACGACCAGATATGTACGAAATTTTGTATTTAATTCACCAGTTAATTATGCGAGGCTCCGACATTTCACTCTTGTGGGTTCCTGGACATTCTAATCTTCGTGGCAACGAAATGGCCGATTTTTGTGCCAAGGAAGCGGCATCGAACAATTCAGTTTCAATCAATTACAATATTCCTATTTCTGTTTCTGAAGCCTGTACTATTCTTTCAACATATATCTGGAGTTTCAGACAGAAACAGTTCTTAGAAAACTCAAAAAAGAAGCTCTGGTGGGATCTCTCTCTTCCAGTAAGAAAAGGCACTAACCCCCCAGGATCAATTTCCACAAGAAACTTGACACACAGGCTAAGAACTAATGCATGGTTATGCAGATTTTTGAAACTGTCACCACTATGTATTTGTGGTAAGACCCTTGACATCCCACATATTTTGCTCGAATGTCCAGATACACATTTACATGTCACACCCCTTCATGATATGATTACATCCTTTAATCTTCCATTCGCCATGTCCAGCGTTTTTCACCCTAGCAAAGAAAATGGTTGGTCTCTGACAAAAACCACAGTTGACCTAATTAAAAACCATCCAATTGGTCGGTTTTTCTAATTTGTTTCATCCCCCTTCTAATTTATTTATTTATTTATTTATTTTTTATTCGTTTATTTATTTATTTATTTATTTTATGCTGCAGAGGTTCCCCTCTGTTTTATTTAATCCAAAGTAGTGTTTCGTTTTGGGTGATAGCGTCAGATTTGCTTGTAGAGCAAAGTTCCCATTATTCTAATTAGTGGAACTGTTCGACCCTAACATGTAATATGTCGTCTTGATTACATTACGAAACCTTAATTTGATGAGAAAGAGTGAGACAGTGTGAGTGTGTGTGTGAGTGAGTGGGCAGGGGAATGAGGTGGGGGAATTATAATCGGCGTTTGTGCGCATGCATGGATGTATGTAGGGAGAGGGTGGGGGAGACACGTATGTGAGTATGTGTGTGCGTTAGAATATTTTTTGAGATAATGATGTTAATGAAACTTGGTAAATTGATTTGTTAATTTTTTTTTTTTTTTTTAAATCATACCTTCCCTAAAATCAGAATTTCCTTGTGTTGCTCAGTTAATATTTTATTCAAATGGTTGCGAAAATGTCAGTACAACAAACGGTTAATCTGACAATAAATGGTTTCAGTCAGTCAGTCAGTCTCTGTATTGTCTTGTCTTGTCCGTTAGTCCCGTCAGTCACGTGTGTGTGAGTGGGTGCGTGTGTGCCCTGTACAATTTCACTTACTTCCCTAGGTTCAGTCACACATCATCTTCACCATTAATTTGCCAATGATATAGTTTTGTATTTGTATTTGTATTTCTTTTTATCACAACAGATTTCTCTGTGAAATTCGGGTTGCTCTCCCCAGGGAGAGCGCGTCGCTATATTACAGCGCCATCCATTTTTAAAATATTTTTTTCTGCGTGCAGTTTTATTTGTTTTTCCTATCGAAGTGGATTTTTCTACAGATTTTTGCCAGGAACAATCCTATTGTTGCCGTGGGTTCTTTTACGTGCGCTAAGTGCATGCTGCACACGGGACCTCGGTTTATTGTTTCCTTAGCTATCGTCTTCGTAATATATATCTTTTAGCCTCTTTCTGTCTTTCGAATGCAATCATATGTTTTCCAAGCAAGCGCTAGTAATTACAAATTTATATTCCATTATTCCAGAGTTACGAAGAATCCAATCAAATCAAATTATGGTGCTTAGATCTTCGCCGACCACAAAGGCCATCTCAAGGCTTTCGCCACGTTAAGCGTTAAGAAGAAAGTCTCAGTGGAAATCATTCTATAGTGATACAAAGATTAGGTAAAATCAAGTGTAAGCAAAACAATATTCTTTTCTCCCTGTCACAGTAGCAATGATATCATAAACACTTTGACCAAAAGGAATCTTACTGCCAAGTTTAGAAACAGTATGATAATATAATAGCATCGAGTTGTTGTGTGTTTTTTTTAAGACCAAAAAGCAAAACGACCATCAAATGCACATACAAATACACTTATCCAAATTACTCCATCGCCGCTATAAAAATTAATTAAAATAAACACCAGAATTATTCTGAGTTCACTCAAGCGCCCCATGCGCCTCGTGCAACCACACATATCAAAATTGACTCTCACCTGAGCACTAGGGTATCAGAGCCGAAGTTCTATGCGGCTGTGAATCGAACAGCCGCACAGGTTCGGTGACAAACAAGTTGTGCCAGAGAGCATGCATCAATCTGAGGTCTCATAAAAGAAAAATAAATGTTCACTCAAGCGCCTCGTGCAACCACACACATCAAAATTGACTCTCTCAAGAAAGTCTTCTGCCACACGAAAAAGAAACGTCTACTTCGATGTGATGACTTCCATCACAACATTCTATCAGCCAAAGGCACATGACTTCCTTCACAACATTCTATCAGCCAAAGGCACATGACTTCCTTCACAACATTCTATCAGCCAAAGGCACATGACTTCCTTCACAACATTCTATCAGCCAAAGGCACATGACTTCCTTCACAACATTCTATCAGCCAAAGGCACATGACTTCCTTCACAACATTCTATCAGCCACAGACACATGACTTCCATCACAACATTTTATCAGCCAAAGACACATGACTTCTATCACAACATTCTATCAGCCAAAGGCACAACCACTGAATTTTGCCGGGTTCCCTGTCATGTTGGTATAAAAGGAAATGAAATGGCCGACAGAGCAGCAACAAATGGTGCACAAGGAATAGAGAATACTTTTTGAAATAGTTTCAAACAATCAGTTTCAGAATGTTGCACACTTCCCGAGTCTTCAATATGGAGCAGATGTCAAGCTAGTGCTGATGACAGGATTACATACCCAAAGGAAAAGGGGTTAACAACTGAAATTACACCATTTCGAATAAGACTAGACGCTTTCAAGACAAAGTTTAGCCAAAAAAAAATATTTATTGTGTTTGTGGTAAACAGATCACACGAAATCATATTTTGTTTCAGTGTCAAACAATTGCCAGATTACTTTCAAAGTCATGTAAAGTCAGAACATTTTCAAAACAAAACATAAAAGAAATAATGTCCAACCAATTACTGTTGACTGAAATTGCCGAATCACTGTTATATAGTCCAGTTGGAGTGTTTCTGTGATGCGATCTTCTTTTTTTGTACTGGTGTTTATGTTGTTAATTGCCGTTACACAGATATTTACGAATTGTGGATTCCATTGTTCTAGTTTATCCCGCTTTTTTCCCTTTTTTCTTTTTTTTTCTTTGTATCCACCTTTAACTGCCATCTCCATCCCCATATCACACACACACACACACACACACACACGCACACACGCACGCACGCACGCACACACACACACACACACACACACACACACACACACACACACACACACACACACACACACACACACACACACACACACTGAAAGACCCTGTTTGTATTTCAGACCAGTGCTCTCAATATGTAGATATGTCACCTTCAGTTTTTTCATCCATCCTGCACTGTGCTGCTCTTGGTCTTCGGCGCGCTCTGTCAGCCTTCAGTGTGTTGTGGAAACAAGAACGTCCCCAGTATGCACGCCCCCGAAAAAGGAGTATGGCTACCTACATGGTGCGATAAATAGACAGAACGGTCTTACACTTAAAATGTTACATGTCTCTATGTGTGTGTGTGTGTGTGTGTGTGTGTGTGTGTGTGTGTGTGTGTGTGTGTGTTTAACAGGAAAGACCTTCAACTCTTACACGACGATGTTGGGAACGTGGATACCAAAGGCCTCCAAGGATCATAAACTGTCTCTCCTCAGTGAGTAGACATGTGTCATTATCAGTAAGAGATAAACCTTTGTTCTCAGTGAGTAGACATGTGTTGTTGTCAGTAAGAGATAAACTGTCTGTTCTCAGTGAGTAGACATGTGTTGTTGTCAGTAAGAGATAAACTGTTGTCAGTGAGTAGACATGTGTTGTTGTCAGTAAGAGATAAACTGTCTGTTCTCAGTGAGTACACATGTGTTGTTGTCAGTAAGAGATAATCTGTCTGTTCTCAGTGAGTAGACATGTGTTGCTGTCAGTAAGAGATAAACTGTCTGTTCTCAGTGAGTAGACATGTGTTGTTGTCAGTAAGAGATAAACTGTCTGTTCTCAGTGAGTAGACATGTGTTGTTGTCAGTAAGAGATAAACTGTTGTCAGTGAGTAGACATGTGTTGTTGTCAGTAAGAGATAAACCGTTGTCAGTGAGTAGACATGTGTTGTTGTCAGTAAGAGATAAACTGTCTGTTCTCAGTGAGTAGACATGTGTTGCTGTCAGTAAGAGATAAACTGTTGTCAGTGAGTAGACATGTGTTGTTGTCAGTAAGAGATAAACTGTCTGTTCTCAGTGAGTAGACATGTGTTGCTGTCAGTAAGAGATAAACTGTCTGGTCTCAGTGAGTAGACATGTGTTGTTGTCAGTAAGGGATAAACTGTCTGTTGTCAGTGAGTAGACATGTATTGTTGTCAGTAAGAGATAAACTGTCTGTTCTCAGTGAGTAGACATGTGTTGCTGTCAGTAAGAGATAAACTGTTCTCAGTGAGTAGACATGTATTGTTGTCAGTAAGAGATAAACTGTCTGTTGTCAGTGAGTAGACATGTGTTGTTGTCAGTAAGAGATAATCTGTCTGTTCTCAGTGAGTAGACATGTATTGTTGTCAGTAAGAGATAAACTGTCTGTTGTCAGTGAGTAGACATGTGTTGTTGTCAGTAAGAGATAAACTGTCTGTTCTCAGTGAGTAGACATGTGTTGTTGTCAGTAGGAAGGTGGCAGAATGGTTAAGACGCTCAGCTGCCAATACAGAGAGTCCGTGAGGGTGTGGGTTCGAATCCCGCTCTCGCCCTTTCTCCTAAGTTTGACTGGAAAATCAAACTGAGCGTCTAGTCTTTCGGATGAGACGATAAACCGAGGTCCCGTGTGCAGCACGCACTTGGCGCACTGAAAAAGAACCCATGGCAACGAGAGTGTTGTCCTCTGGCGAAATTACGTAAAATGAAATCCACTTTCATAGGTACACAAATATGTAAGCATGCACTCAAGGCCTGACTAAGCGCGTTGGGTTATGCTGCTGGTCAGGCATCTGCTCAACAGATGTGGTGTAGCGTGTATGGATTTGTCCGAACGCAGTGACGCCTCCTTGAGAAAGTGAAACTGAAACTGAAACTGTTGTCAGTAAGAGATAAACTGTCTGTTCTCAGTGAGTAGACATGCATTGTTGTCAGTAAGAGATAAACTGTCTGTTGTCAGTGAGTAGACATGTGTTGTTGTCAGTAAGAGATAATCTGTCTGTTCTCAGTGAGTAGACATGTGTTGTTGTCAGTAAGAGATAAACTGTCTGTTGTCAGTGAGTAGACATGTGTTGTTGTCAGTAAGAGATAAACTGTCTGGTCTCAGTGAGTAGACATGTGTTGTTGTCAGTAAGAGATAAACTGTCTGGTCTTAGTGAGTAGACTTGTGTTGTTGTCAGTAAGAGAGAAAGTGTTCTCATGGAGTATATGTGTGTTGTCAGTAAGAGATAAACTGTCTGCTTACAGTGAGAGTGGTTTGAAAATAATTCATGTTCGTCTGTATTGAGGATTTTTCGTGGAGTTTTTTTAGCTTCATCGGAACACCAATATTGAGTCCCCTTGATAAGACAACGTGATAGAAACAAGGTGTAGAATAAAGTACTAGATAAATCAAGATAAATGCATAATCAGAAAACAGAGATTCAGGTACACAGTTGTGTGCTAACATTTAGGTATAACATGTTGTCAAATTAATTCACTGATAAATATTAGTGGTGCAGAATGGATATCATTGTAGGTTCGCATGAATGTATGAGTGTTATTGTGCCTGCGTGTTTGTGGAGTGGTAATCTGGTGGCAACGTGTCCTCCCAAGAAGCCAGACAATCTGAGGCAGCAGGATGGAACCCACACTCACCAGTACTTTCTCCTCCGCCAGACCTTGACGCTAGTCATTCGGATGGCACGATAAACCGTGGTTCCGTATGTAGCATGCACTTGGCGCACGTAAAAGAACCCACGGTTACACAAGGGATGTTCTGGGCAAAAATCGGTAGAAAAATCTACATTGAAAGGAAATCACATACACTTTTAGGCAGAAAGAAGAAGAAGAAGAAGAAGAAGAAATAAAACAAACGAACAAATAAAAAAAATATTTATTTTGAAAAACTAGAAACATGGCGCTGCACCGAAGCAACGCGCTCTGCCCGCTGAGAGCAGGCCATAATTCACGTATATACGTTGTGACAATGCAATACAATACAATACAACACGATTTCTTTTTGCTAGTTATTTTCCCTTATTATCTCTTTTTTTTAGGGAGTTGAGGGTGTGTGTGGAGGTCTGTTTCGTAGTTTCCATAAGCTGAATTATATATCAACCCTTAGAACAGAGCTGTAAAATTTTACCAATAACATTTGCCATTGTCATTGTGTGTGTGTGTGTGTGTGTGTGTGTGTGTGTGTGTGTGTGTCTCCCCCGTGTGCGTGTGTATGTGTGTGTGTGTGTGTGTGTGTGTGTGTGTGTGTGTGTGTGTGTGTGTGTGTGTGTGTGTGTGTGTGTGTGTGTGTTAGTGGACGGCAGTCCAGCCAATGTTTGGCAGAACAACAGGTGGGCCATGTTCCCTGGGAACGAGAGATGCACAGAGCCCCGCATCATCACTGCTGACTACATTCGGCACCTGACTCCCAACGCCAAGATCATCGTGATGCTGAGAAACCCCACCAACCGGTGAGTCAGTCTTCCTGTCTGTCATGGTCTGTAATCTCTAGGAACATATGTTTGGGTGTGTTGGGGCTGGGGGTATATGTGGGATTTGGGATTTACATGGTGTTGTTTTCTTTTTCTGTTGCTGCTGTCATTGATTTTTGACTCACTTGTGTAAACAAAGTGAGTATGTTTTATCTCAGTGTTCGGTTGTGTGTGTGTGTGTGTGTGTGTGTGTGTGTGTGTGTGTGTTTCCGTGGTAAACTTTAACATTGCCGTTTTCTCTGCAAATACTTTGTCAGTTGACACCAAATTTGGGATACAAATAGGAAAAATTCAGTTCTTTCCAGTCATCTTGTTTAAAACAGTATTGCACCTCTGGGATGGGCACCAAAAAAATTTAAATGAAGCCAAATTATATGCAAAATGAATTTACTGTGTTATATATTTTTTTTTTATTCTCTAAACTTGGCACTTTGATCTGCTGTTCTGACACAGCGTCAAGAGCATCACTTTTATCATTTTTTGTTCAAACAGGAATTTCATTTGCTAAGCGTGGAAGTTATATTTCTGGTGCATGTCTTTGGTGCAGCTAGTAAAAAAGGGAAATTAATCTGTAATTAATGCTAGGGGGGTAATTTGCTTTAAACTGATCTTTCTCATCAAAAAAATTACATTTTCAAATTATACTCAATACATAAAAAGCTTGTGTGTTTTACTCTCAGTGTCCAGGGCGTTCACTATGTTCATTCGCCCAAGTGGTCTTTTTCGGAAAATACTAAAATCAATACTATGAGTGGACCTTATAGATCTATTGGCTGAGCCCTGAAGGTCATGGGCAAAAATCAATTGTTTACACATATTTATACATATTCAAAGAGCGTGCTCATATTCCTCGCGAACGCGAAGGACGCCATTTTGTTTCAAGTAGTTGACCTGCCCGTTCAATCCTATATTCAGTCGACAATACACGATAACATGTGATGGAAAGTTGGAGAAGGAGACCGTAAAATATTTATTCAGAGAAAGATTTGTGAACGCCTAATCACTTACTGGATTATGCTCCAAACTGCCATAAAAATATCAACAAAATCAGTCGGAATTCACAGTTAAAAATTGTAAACCATGAGAGTTAATACCCTTGATGAAACGTAAAAATTTCCAGTCTTGACTTTTCTCAAAATGAAGTCCTTTTCACTTCATACGACGTTTAGAAGTACTTGTACTTGGCCCTACATGTTATTAGTTTAACAACATACTCAATTTTCATATCAACTTTAAAACTATAAATCTAGAATGAACATAAAAGAGAAATTGAATCAACCTTGTCGAACATTCCCGGCGGATGTAACTAAACTTGTACATCTACCTAGATCCAGGGAAAACGGCTAAATGTTGCAGTGTGATTGCGGCGATAGCCACGTCTCCTTTACCGCGGACTTAAAAAGAATTCTTAATTGCCTTTAAAGATTTTTTGAATGCCCAAGATACACCAGAATAATATGATTTAAACCGCGTTCTCACTGCGAATACCGCAATCAATTTATCGCCCTTTTAAAAAAACATGTTTAAATGTTAAATTTTTGAACGTCAGTTAAGGAGCCACGATAGTGTTTTGAGTAAAACAGTTTCTTCTAACCCGAACACGCGGGGTTCGAATCTGCTTTCAGGGCTTTTTCTTTCATTCTTTTTTTAAATTTAAATTAAAAAAACAAACAAACCCGAAGCTTTATAATAACAAATACAGAACACATTTTAACGATTAGATTTTTTAAGTGTATCACAAGTGAGTCTTGAAGGCCTTGCCTCTCTTGTTTTTTAAATTTTTCTTTGTGAAAAAAGAGAGACTGTATTAGGTTTATATATTGGCTGAAATTTCACACACACACACACACACACACACACACACACACACACACACACACACACACACACACACGTGCACACTTACCATTACACATGAACTTGCACATTTACTGTTTCTTGACCAGCCACTAACCAAAACATCGATTATCGATTTGGATGTTTTCAAATGCATGTTTGAAGTTATTCCAGAAACAGCTGTTGTCATTAGTGTCGTCAGTGAGAGGTATGTGATAGACCACTTGCAGCCTTCGGGATTTAATCATCTCTCCATATTTTGTGACATTTCGTGAAAACATACTTACTTTGATGAAGTGGTCATTAAACGTTTTATGTAGCCTGTGTACATTATATAGGTATACCGTGTTGAAAATTGAGGGACAGCTTCCACATTGGCATTATGTCATTAAAAAAACGTTCAGTTTGAAGCCTTCATCTGGGAGTTTCATCCATCCATTTATCCATCCACCCATCCATACATCCATTGCTAGAGAGATACACAGACAGACAGGCAGACAAACAGACAGACAGACAGACAGAGAGATAGATAGATAGATAGATAGATAGATAGACAGATAGATAGATAGACAGACAGATAGACAGATAGATAGATGCTTGCAGGACTTTCATTAAAGAGTGCAGTCAGTTTGATTGCCCAATGGACAATTAAATGAGTAAGTTTCCTTTTTCTTTCATTCCAGATTGTACTCTGACTACTTATACATCAACGAAAGGGCGAATAAAAGTCAGGAAGACTTTCACATGGTTGTTAACAAGAACATCGCTACGTTCAACACCTGTGTGAAGGAAAGAAACCTCCGAAGTTGTGCCTATAACACTACGCTGTTTACAGTAAGGAAAATGACATTTCACTGTGAATTGTGCCTATGACACTACGCTGTTTACAGTAAGGTAAATGATATTCCACTGTGAATTGTGCCTATAACACTACGTTGTTCACAGTAAGGAAAATGACATTTCACTGTGAATTGTGCCTATAACACTACGCTGTTCACAGTAAGGAAAATGACATTTCACTGTGACTGAATTGTTCCTATAACACTACGCTGTTCACTGTAAGGAAAATGACATTTCACTGTGGATTGTGCCTATAACACTACGCTGTTCACAGTAAGGAAAATGACATTTCACTGTGAATTGTGCCTATAACACTACGCTGTTCACAGTAAGGAAAATGACATTTCACTGTGAATTGTGCCTATAACACTACGTTGTTCACAGTAAGGAAAATGACATTTCACTGTGAATTGTGCCTATAACACTACGCTGTTCACAGTAAGGAAAATGACATTTCACTGTGACTGAATTGTTCCTATAACACTACGCTGTTCACTGTAAGGAAAATGACATTTCACTGTGGATTGTGCCTATAACACTACGCTGTTCACAGTAAGGAAAATGACATTTCACTGTGAACTGCGGTAATGAAGAAAAGTAGCTTGCAATGGGACATGTATGTATGAAACTTGGTTAGCATTAATGTCATATTTGCACATACAATAATCAATATGTTATCATATTATCATTATTGATCCATCAAGGGAATTTATTCGCGCATCCATAGGATTTACACGTTACATCACCTTTTTGTTTTTCTTTCCATTTTCGAAATTTTCGGGTTTTCTGAATCAACACATCCATTCATTTGACTGTACTCCCGACTCCTTGTACAAGCTGTTCTCTGCGCCTTGCTCTCTCTCTCTCTTCCCCCCCCACCCCCAACACACACACACACACACACACACACACACACACACACACACACTTATGGCTTATATCAAGAGTATTTTAAACATGTTATTCCACTAACTTATGTCTAAAAAGATAAACGCAACATCAGTAATACAGGGATCCTATGAAACATTACTGATATTTTGAAAATTGTTCAGGCAACGGTGCGCTATCCAAGAAGTCATGTAGTGGGTTGCATAAGCAAACTTAGCTGCTTTCATTATCGTTAAGAATGTTCCTAAATCCACGGTAAATTCCGTATACTTTGGAATGTTCTTAACTCTAAGCAAACGTGGCGCTGCACAGATCGTCTATTACCACCCGGCCCTCGACCTAAATAAAAGGCCAGAAAGACACTCACAGCTTCACTCACACACAGGAAATGACCTAAATAACAGGCCATATAGACACTCACAGCTTCACCCACACACAGGAAATGACCTAAATAACAGGCCATTGAGACACTCACAGCTTCACTCACACACAGGAAATGACCTAAATAAAAGACCATATAGACACTCACAGCCTTCACCCACACACAGGAAATGACGATAAAATTGACAGACATGGACAGTCAGCAGATATGTTCGAGAATATTGATCATCTGGAAATGTATCAAACTTTATTCAAAATGTTGTACAGACCGAAGAAAGGAATTGTTATCATGTGCGTTATATCCCAGCTTCCAGTCAATGAGTCCAGAAGAATGTGACAATCAATATATTATTAAATTCGAAAAAAAACTACCTTCTTTATCACAACGATTCAAACACTGTTGCCTTTATTATGTGTATCTTTCTGTCACAGAAAGGTCTACGTTTATTCATCGGGGTGTATTCGGTGTTCGTGGAGGACTGGCTGTTACGTTTCCCACGGGACCAGATGCTGTTTATCCGCTTGGAGGACGTGCAGAGTGGTGCTGACACTGTGCCCGCCGTCTTCAGGTTCCTGGGACTTGGTAAGATGTGTGCACGTGTGTTCATCGAAATGAGATGTGTGCACGTGTGTTCATCGAAATGAGATGTGTGCACGTGTGTTCATCGAAATGAGATGTGTGCACGTGTGTTCATCGAAATGAGATGTGTGCACGTGTGTTCAGCAACATAAGGTGTGTGCACGTGTGTTCATCAACATAAGATGTGTGCACGTGTGTTCATCAACATAAGATGTGTGCACGTGTGTTCATCAAAATAAGATGTGTGCACGTGTGTTCATCAAAATAAGGTATGTGCACGTGTGTCTAGCAAAATAAGATGTGCACGTGTGTTCATCAACATAAGGTGTGTGCATATGTATTCATCAACATAAAATGTGTGCACGTGTGTTCATCAAAATAAGATGTGTGCACTGTGCTCACCAAGATAAGATGTGTGCACTGTGCTCACCAAGATAAGATGT
>NC_134882.1:22537264-22557264 GCF_041734735.1 Babylonia areolata | reverse complement strand
TTCTCCACATCAGTGGCACAGCTTCTTATCAATAAACTGTGCCTGATATAACTGCAGATGCAATCAGATTCCAATATTTTTCAGTTCCAAACTATGATTTGAAAAGGAAGAAAAGAAATTACAACTGCATTCAGACCATGAAGGAGAAATCTATTATGTAAGCATATATTTGTGTTGAACTAACAGTTCCCCAATATGAAGTAACACAAGTTACAACTAAACTAAAAACATCAAAACACACTGATATTAATCGACGATGTGTAAGTTATCAGTGTTATAAAAAATAAAAAAACCCACTGATATACATAATGACAAGTCATTTGGCAAACACTGTAAGAACAAACTGCTGTGAAATGTTTATTTCAGGTGAAAGTAGGGGGCTGAAGGTGAAGTCAGGCAGATAAGTCTTTGATTGCACTCAGACCTATGATGGATGATAAGCTATGTCAAAAGACAATCAAATTAGAACTATGACAGGAAGTGACGTTAAAATGCTATCTGAAATCAGTTGCTTACCAAACACTAATCATACTGTTTATATTTATTTGTATGAGAAAATAGTCACACTTAGCTATAGTCAGCATAAATCCCATAATATTTGTATTCTGTCTGCTTACAAACATTTTATTTAGGTTGCTGCTAACATTTGTAAATAGTATTGAGAAAATAGCTCCACATAATAAAGAAATTTGTTTCACTTGGGGGAAAATAAATTGAAAATCACACTAACCTGCAGTCAGTTTACCACATGTATATATCTCACACTTTGTTTTACTCAGCTTAACATATACTGTATGTCTGCTTACAAACAACTGATTGCTGTATGGGATATATTGTAATATTGTAATATCTGGTCAGCCATGCACATTAACTGATATGGATATAAAAAGTTATGATAGAATAATATCAAAATAAATCATAATTATGATTGATATGAAAGTTAACATGCTGTCTAAAATCAGTAGTTCAATATTTGATCATAATTTCATGCTAATATTTGTGATTTCATGAGGAAATATTCACACTTAGCTGCTGTCAGCATGATATTTGTATTCTGACTGTTTACAAACATTCAATTTAAGTTGCAACCAACATTTGTAATCAATATTGGTAAAATAGCACTCCAGTATAAAAAAAAAAAAAAAATAAAAAAAAATTAGTTATGGTTGCAATCAATATTTCTTTCAGTTGACTTGTTGGTTATCCCAGCACATTACTTCAGGATCAGTGAACTGTCAAAATTGCAGAACTCAAATAGGAACTTTTCTATGTAAAATTACGTTTAAATAACACACTTACCGTGACCCAACTAGTGCAGACTCCGGCAGGGGTCTGACATTCCTGTCCTGTGCAAACTATTACCCGCCTATGCGGAGAAAAAGAAAGAAACTACGGCTGATAACCTCCCGGAAGTAGGTAACCTCCCCTTTGTCCCGCTAGCTAGCGCCCTCTCTTGACGGCAATATGCCATCACCAGCGCAGCGAGCAGGAAGAACAGGAAGCGGGGAGGACGGGAGGGTCTTAAATTTGGGTCACGGTAAGTATGTTATTTAAACGTAATTTTTGATAGAAAATTTCCTTTTAATTACACATACTTAACCGTGACCCGACTAGTGCAGAATAGCGCGACAAGGTGGAGGGCTTGCCTGTCCTACTGTCTTTGTGCTGCGATGGCCTGTTGTGCAACTACCACAGAAGCAATGCCTCTTGAGCCATCATCCCGCAAGCGTGCGACATCTCTCAGGTAGAAGTTGATGAAGGTAGCAGGGTTTTTCCAGTATGCAGCATCCATGATGTCCTGCAGCCGTGTTGAGTGTGCTAAGGCAAGAGAAGAGGACCATGCTCTGACTTCATGTGCTCTGGCTGAGGAGGCATCAAGTCTCAATCCTTCTGTTCTATCGCCAGTGCGCTGCGATGGCCTGTTGTGTGACCACTGCAGAGGCAACGCTTCTTGAGCCATCATCCCTAAAGCGATAGATGTCCCTCAAGTAGAATTCGATGAAGATAGAGTGTACTGTGTCACCTAAGGATATTGGTGCGGGCAAAGAAGACTTGAGGTCCGCAGCTGTATTGTGGGAGAGGTCTGTGGACCACAGCTGTGCTGATAAATGTAGCGCAAAGAAAATCGGGTTGGTGTGTTGAATCCCCACTTTACTGAGAGCCCTTTGAAGCAAAGGAAGGGAAGGAAACACATACCCTATAGGGTTGTCTCACTTGAGCACAGTTGAGCGTCAATGCAAGGAGGTGCACATGTGGTTTGATCTGATGATTCCACATCGGTTGTGGGCCGATAGTGGAAGTGGTATATGTGTTTAGAGGAAACTGTGGCATGAGACAGAGGTAGGCCACCATGTTGGGCTTGCCTTAGACGTGACAGCCAGATCTGTAGAGCTCCTCCATGAGAGCTGACAGGCGATAGGCGTTCCCCCCACACCCCCATTTTGCAACAAGAGACTTGAGGTCCCTGGTGTCTCTGGGACAGGGCTGTGTATTGCCCATGTAGGTACCATCACGAAAAGGCATACGGAAGGCTTGGTGGCTTCTCTACCTGAGTGTGGCATGTTGGAGCAATCTGCAGAAAATTGTCGGCAGTCAATGGCTGGGATGGATCAGGCTGTGGGAGTGCGCTTCATGTGCCCGCAGATCACTGAGTCTCATTCTGTGGTGGAATTCCTAATGGAAGAGGGTTTCCATGGGGAAAATTTTTGCTGAAGGTTCTTTAGTGAGAAAGGGGACCAGATCCATGACAGGCCTCTGGCTGTGTGTGGTGCGCACTAAGTCTGGGATGGAGCAGGGCAGGGGCAGGGAGGAAAGTGGCTCTAGATGTGTTGTACTGGCCATTTACATCAAATCACTGATCTGACATGCGTTTTCAGTATGGCCAACAGTAAAGTGAGAGCTGTATTATCAGCGGTTTCTGAATTGCAAAGTGAAATCATTAGCAGCTTAGTCTTTCATGAAGGACTATGTCTCAACCTAGAAGTCAAATTGCACTGGGACTTAGTGCTGTAGCCTTGAGGGCTAATTAGCCTTTGGGATCCGTCCCCATGGTGAGTCCAAAGGCCCTCTTGATCGAGAGACTGGGGATGCAACTTGGGCAAAACACTCTCTACTATAAATTGTATAATCAGATTCCAGTCCGAATAGTCAGGACAGCAGTTGCCTGCTCTGCTGATCTGATGGTCATTGTCGTACACGACTGATTATCATATACTGGTCCTAGGAGGACACCAGTCAGCATGGGTAAATCAGGAAACAGCTGCTGTGTGCTTGAGGGATGAAGGTGTCCACTGTGCAGGTTATGTTGAAATGTAAGGAAGCCGGAAGGAGTTGACGGGGTCTTGTGGTGCAACCATGTGTCTGAAAGACATGGTGCTTGCTTCCGAAGTGACAACAAAGTCATCCTCTGACAGGCCCTTGACTGAAGGATGGGGCTCCATGATGGGATAGCCTGCCTAGGCTAGAAACCCCTGAGGTGTCTCATTGGAAAGACAGTGCTTGAGAAGGAATGCCCATCTGTAACCACAACAGTGGTTGTGTGTTGAGGCTGAAAGGATCGGGCAGGGAAGACCAAGTGCAGAGAGTGCTTTCGAACGCCAATTGTTTGAGACATCGATGCTGGATCTCTGTTCAAGCAAGGTGATGGGGTGAACTAATGTGCTTGAATGCAGCATCTGCCGTGTCGGTATGAGTGGGTAGAAAGGTACACCCCTGTGGGTAATGAACGGTTCGTTGTGCTTTGTGAGACGCATCCGTCCTCGTCAATATGCCATTCTCCCGAGTGTAGAGGAAAACAATTATGACCCAGGCCTTCTGCTACTAGTGAGGAGTGGAAGAGATGGACTTAGGGTGATTGTCTCCTGCCCAGTGGGCAGTTTTTGGGCCCGCTAAAACTTGGAAAGAATGAAGGGCATGTGTGGCCGGAGTGGCACCTCTAAGTTGGACTGCCTCATCCCTCCTTGTACCAGGTTAGGGCATCTCTAGCCCTGTGGGTAATTATTGTAGGCAAATGAGTTGGGTTGCCTTGTCCCTCCATGCACCAAGAGACGGCATTCTTAACCCTGTGGGTGGGAAGGGAGTGTGTGTGGGTCCCTAAGGACCAGCCACTATTGATATGTGAAGGAGCATACATTCAGGTGTGAATGAGGCAGTTTTGTCTGTGAGTGCAGTCGTCCTCCAAAAGCAAGGTAGGGATGAATGTATGAAAATGAATACGTATATGTGTAATGGGATTATAAACTTCCATCAACTCAAGTGACGGTGTCAGGAAGATGCCAATGACATGACAAGAGATCGAGTCACGAGAAATAAGCAGCTGTATAAGCAAACGTGTAGCGTGCACAGATATACCCAAGTAAATGGGTAAGTGTGCATAATCCGTAATGGGAAGGAATCTGTGTATGCACCTATATATGAGATGTACATACGCATATGAATAAAGTGCCAGTATGTAGACACAGAGAGATCTGGGCATGTGAACAGAATGACGCAATTGCAAGTGTGTCTATATTGCTATGTAGGGAATCTCAATGAATAGATGTCAATGAATAGAGATAGAAATAAAAGTGTACATGTTGATATGAAAGTCGTCTGAACCTATCCCGTAAGCGCACACACATGTGTATACCGACGGATAAGTATACATCCATAAGTGTAAATAGAAATGTGTATAAATGTAGGAAGATATGGTATATATATATATATATATATATATATACAATTTTTTTTAAAATTCATTTATCGGTGGGGTTTTTTTTTTGCTTTTTGTTTTTTTGTTGTTGTTTTTTTGGATAAGAAATCAGAAAGAGTAGAAGGGGAAATATTGCGATTTATTTCCTGTTATTGTGTATAACCAGAAGAGAATGGTAATAGGGATGGTTGCCTGCAGAGGACTGTGTGCAAGTGTGGGAGGATGAAGAACCCCAAAGTTCAGTGGCCAATAGCCTGAGAAACAGCAAGAAAGGTGCAGTTGCTATGCAAAGTTGTGTAAAGTCCATGAATGGGCATCAGGACCCAATGAGAAACCGAAAGAAAACATCGTTGGTGGACAGCATGGGGGGCAGGAGTGACGTGCTGTGTCGGCGAAAGTAACTACAGCTTCAACCGCCTAGGTTACAAATGCAGAGTTGCCTCCCTTGGCGCCGATAACCATCGAAAAGGATGGTGTCTTTAAAGCACATATCCCCTGGTGCGACGTGTCCTCGCTGTAGAGGGAGGAGTGTCATGCTGCGTGTGAGAGTCCGTGGTTCGATGCCACCATAACCGACACAGGTGAAAACGGCCGCAAGGGGAATAATTATAATGTCCCTTCGTGCCGTGGCATCCCAACCCGAATCGGTCGCCATGGGACGCGAGACGGTCGGGGAATGTGGCATGACGGCGCCGTAATCCAGTGTTATGGGCGTCATGGACGAGGGGGTGACAAGTCCGTCAGCTTCCCGTGGGATGTGCATCCCCCTGTAGCTGAACGGCAGTCCAACCTCGCGAATAGCTCCTGCGAGAGGACCGACGTTCAGTTGTTGTGTGTTGACGGATAAAGGGATTGACAAGATCGGCCCGAACACTGGCGAGAGGCAGGATCGAGTTATTAAGAGGCACTCCAACGTGGAAGTGCCGATATTAGTCAGGGTTACAGCAGAGTTAGGCAATGGGGCAGAAGAATCCAGCACTGCCGAAGTTCAAATGGGGCATGCACGTACCTGCTCTGTGGGCGAGGGGCGGTGCAGGCACAAGGTGTGGCATGGGGAAGCAGAGTGGTGCATAATTGCTGCAGCAAGTCAGCAATGAGTTGCTGATTGTTTGGTTGAGCAGCTTGCTGAGACGCCATTAGTGGATGGGAAACAGCAGCAATCGGCGGTGTGGCGAGGAGCAGTGCCGGTACAAGGGAAATAACTGCGGCGGTCACCGGGAAGGTGCCGAAGCAGGGGTTGCCTCCCTTGGATCGGGTGCTCTGGACAAGGAGGAGGGTGCACGTGTATGGGCAAGTGTGTCCCCCAGCGGTCCTTCCTCCCTACACCAGGGGAGGGCATCCCTACGCGCCTCGGTCGCCACTGGATCCAAGACGGTCGAGGCATGCCGCGTGGGGGGTCGCGTGATCCGATGTCACGGCCGCCACCACGGACGCATCACACATAGGGCCCAGTCTAACGTGCGGATCCAAAACAAGCTGCTTTGTGTGTGTGTGTGTGTGTGTGTGTGTGTGTGTGTGTGTGTGTTGTTTACCCAAAGGGATTGTGGCACAATCCATTGGTGCAACTGTGGTTATGGGTAAAGAGATAGAGGAGGTTGACTCGTACACTGCTGACTGGCAGGGCCCAGAGTGTCAGCGAATCGATTGCGATCGCGCCTTAATTTTAGCGCGATCACCCAATTGAGCTACATAATTATGTGACCTGGTTGGAGACATAATTTGACAAAAAACAAGAATGCCAGAGAATCGACAGACAGACAGAAAATACGAAAAAAATTGGCCGTATGGAGAGCACAGGAACAGGAGTCATGATGGCTGCCGGAAAAAGAGGGCGCTAACTAACGGGACAAAGTGGAGGTTACCTACTTCCGGGAGGTTATCGGCTGTAGTTGCTTTCGTTTTCTCTGCATAGGCGGATAGTAGTTTGCACAGGACAGGAATGTCAGACCCCTGCTGGAGTCTGCACTAGTTGGGTCACAGTTAAGTATGTGTAATTAAAATTTGATTTACATATACATGTATTATTTTGTCTATTGTTATTTATGTGATCTCAGTGTCTACACAGTGAGCATGTGGATGAAGGAGTAAATGAAGGAATGACTCTGTGTGTGTGTGTGTGTTCAGTAGTATTTGTGTGAGTGCTCAGTAGTATGTGTGTGTGTGTGTGTGTTATTAGTGTTTGTGTGAGTGTTCAGTGGTGTTTGTGTGTGTGTGTGTGTGTGTGTGGTGTGTGTGTGTGTGTGTGTGTGTGTGTGTGTGTGTGTGTGTGTGTGTGTTCAGTACTGTTTGTTTGAGAGTTCAGTCGTGTTTTTGTGTGTGGTGTGGTACAGTCTGTGTGTATATGTGTGTGTGTGTGTGTGTGTGTGTGTGTGTGTGTGTGTGTGCTCAGTACTGTTTGTGTGGTGTGGTGTGTGTATGTGTGTGTTTAGTTGTGTTTGTGCGTGGTGTGGTGTGGTGTGGTGTGTGTGTGTGTGTGTGTGTGTGTGTGTGTGTGTGTGTGTGTTTAGTTGGGTTTGTGTGAATGTTCAGTTTTATTTTTGTGTGTGGTGGTAGTGGTGGTGGTGGTGGTGGTGGTGTGTGTGTGTGTGTGTGTGTGTGTGTGTGTGTTTACTTGCACATGATGTGTGTGTGGAAATAAAAAAGAAGTGTGTACAGCTCTAAAAGATATTTGGAAATCCAGTTATCCTTACAATTTCAGACAAAGATACTTTCGTTATCAGAATATTCTCAGGCAGGAATTACAAACGTTACCATGTGAGTTTCTGTTCAAAGTAATAAGTCAACATTTTGGGGGCACTCACAGAAATCACTCTTAAACAGACATGCATTCAGATGTAATGACAATCTTTTCATCCTAACAGTCTAATCGTTTACTTCCAAAACACTTTGTTTTCATGATTAATTGATCAACGTCAAATGAATGAATCGAGTCCAAACGATGTCAGCCATTTTGTGTCACGTGAAACGAGCGGATCTCGTGATTGGTTGCTCCACGCACGTCCGTCGCTTTTGTCGCGGGGAAATAGGACAAGTTCTATCGAGGAATTTGACGCGCGGCAACGGCGATCTTGCTGCGTGGCCGCGCGACTCTTGCTGCCTAAATACCTCGCTCACGGGGCGCTGCATGTTTTTGCTGCTTGTCGCGTGAAACTTGCTGCTTCGACGCCCCGTGTGCGATGGGCATAACAAGGTCAGAAAGGTACGATAGTGTAAAACCAGTGAATGAATCGAAACATATACAAGCTACTCTGAACGCAATTCTCAGAGATATTGGAAGCCAGTGCAACACAGAAGTAGAGCACAAAGCTTTCAAGATAAGACGTGGATGGCAAACCAATTAATACAGAATTTCAGCATAGTATAATTTGGAAAGAGCACTCGCAACAAAAGTGTGTTTGTTGAATCATTTGTGAGGGTATCATTGAACAGGCGGTTCGACAAACTTTTGTCACGTGATCTTTCAAAGTGAGCTTTGAACCAATAATGAATAAGTTTCTTGTATTACTTGTGAATGGGATATGATGGAAGCCTACTTTAACTGACGACTAAAAAGTACGAGGAGAAGGGTTAAGAACCAAAAAAATAGAATAGTTTCTAGAAAAGAAAAAGAGATTTTGTTTATCAAAGTTTTAGTGTTTTGTTGCCAATCCAGCATTTTATATTGTGGGTGCAGTTTTCTTCACCACGAAGTTGGTCATGTGTATTCTGTGGTAGGGTTGAGTTTTTAATGTGAATGTTATCTGTAAACAACTTCTAAGCAATAGAGCAGTTCTGGGTGATATCAGACAGAGGGCGGTATACATTATAGAGTAAATCAGACCAAGCACTGAGCCTTGTGGGGCACCAGGACGAAGAGGGGTTGGATAGGAAATATACTTGTTGACAAACACACACTGTTTCCTGTTCGTGAAGTAAGCTTTTGAACCATTTGAGTACTGTAGAACAAATGCAAAAGTAGTTTCTATCTGGGAAAAGATAAATTCGTTAACATTAGTGACAAATGCCGTGAAAAGATCTAACGAGAGCGGAACATAAATTTTGTCTTTATTCATAGCTGCAAGCATATATGAAAACATACTGACAAGAGAAAAAGAAGGGAAAAGAATGAATGGGGGCGTTCTGTAAATTCAGGGAAAGAAAGAAGAAAGAGCAAAGGGAGTAGGAAAAAAAGTGACGAGTAAATAACTGAAAAAACAAAAGCAAGCAAGATTTGTCAAAAGGTGAAAGGGCGTATAGATATATACACAAGCACCCAAAAAGAAAGAAACGAGCAAGAATAAGAGCCCCTAAATAATTCGTTACCAACAGAAATCAATCTAATAAACAAACAAGTTCAATGTGTACGTGTACCTGTTTGCCAAATGTGCATTAAAAGTGCGTTAAAATGATACACATAAACAATCTCTGCAAGGCTGCATACTTTTAAATTCGAAAGATCTGTTCCATCCGACATCTCCTTACTACTCAAGCAACACAAACACTGGTGTGCTCTCTTGTCTTGTCCAGACTTGATTATTGTAACTCACTCCTCATTGGCTGTCCTCAATACTTCAGACAAAAACTGCAGAAAGTTCAAAACGCTGCAGCAAGGTTAATCTTCAAAGCTAAAGGACTGACAATATCACTCACCTCCTGCATTCTCTTCATTGATTACCAGTTTCTGTCTGCATTCAGTATCATAAGTCGCAACTCTTACCTCCAACTCCATTTCGTGTGTTGCCCAGTATTTGAGAGAAGTCATTCAAACCTACAAACCCCCACGACAACTCAGATCATCTACCGATTCAAAGCGACAACTCGCTCCCCGTATTACAACCCAATCCTTCGGCGATTCTTCATGCGTATATATATATATATATATATATATATGTGTGTGTGTGTGTGTGTGTGTGTGTGTGTGTGTGTGTGTGTGTGTGAACTCAGAACTCAGAACTCAAAACGTTTTTATTCAAGGATTAAGATTTTAGGCATAGCCTATTCTTCCAATCTGAGAGAGAGAGAGAGAGAGAGAGAGAGAGAGAGACTTTTGACACTTTGACACTTTATTGTCATTACCTGCAAGGGTCTATTGACAAGGGGGGACGGGTTATTTTTGTTTAACACAAGAATAGCAGAACACATTCTGCTCTATCCAGTAGTACCTCTCACATACCCTCTCACATTCTTTTTCAAAGTTCCTCAAATTTGAACAAATGAAATAAACACTTAGAAAATAAAATAAAAAGGAACAAGGAATAATATAACCAAACTCAGCCACCCATTCTGTTGTGTTGTTATGTAATTTATCAATATTTACTTATCATCAGAACACACACAAGACTAGATACTACACATGATTATTTTCCTCGTTATTACCATTAGTGTTATCGTTAATAAGGTTATGTGTATGCTTCTGCAATAAATTTCGCTATCGACTGTATTATAACTTCATCATCAGACGATAAAGCAGCAACGAGATCATGTCTTTTAGCAATATCTAACTCAAAGAATGCAAATTTTTTTTCTCAGTTCATCATATGACTTACACTGAAACAGGAAATGTATTTCATCATCAACTCCGAATGCACACAAAGGGCATGGCGATTCTGTGGATGTGTCTGCTTGAAACCATCTTTTGTTTGCTTTGAAACCACACGTTCTCAGGCGAAATTTTGCCAGATTTAGTCTGTGCCATTTATTTGTTATAACTGTGAGATATTTTTCCATCTGAAATATGCTTTTAAATGTGAAAAACCAACTATATTTGTCATTACTTTCCATATCTGAGTGCCAGTTCTGTTTAAAAGAACAAATTAGCCTGTCTTTAAATTCTGCTATAAATTGCTGTTCATTTCCTACATCCTGACACATCCACACAATTCCAAAACCATGTTCACATAAAACCTTTTTAACGCTAAAAGCCCAGTTTTCTTTATCTAATTCCAATTGTAACAGCATCATATCGTAAGCCTGTCTACATAAACGTGATTGTGGAAGCTTCAGTAATTTAAGCCAATATTTAATGCATTTCACAAATGTTTTTATGTACAAAGGGAATCTGCCTGTTTCACCATATAACATTGTGTTGGATGAATGAATAGGTACATTAAGGAAACGTTTTATTGCATATGTATGCACTTTCTCCATTTGTGAATTTACTTTTAGTCCCCAAACTTCAGCTGCATATGTAAGTATAGGTTCTATCTGTGTGTCAAACATTTTCCAAAAAATACAACAATCAATCGAGTTAAGCTTTTTTTTTTTTTTTTTTTTTTAATGATTTCAAGATTTCAATAACCCTTTTTCCCTTTTCTGCATGATTCGTCCCACGCATAGTTCAGGCTTAATTTTGTTGAAAATACCATTCCTAAATACTTGTATGAATTAGTTACTTTAATGTTTACATTTCCATACAACCATTTTTCAGGCACTGACAAATGTCCACCCATTCTAAATACTATTATGTTAGTTTTATCTAAGTTAACTGTTAAGCCTAAATGATCTGCTTCTTTTAATGCATCTAACTGGTTTTGCAAGCCAAAAAACGGTTCCGGAAAAAAGAATAACATCATCTGCAAACATTAGTAAAAATATCTCAACTGCTCCGGGAATCATCTGAAATCCGTGTCTTCCTTTTCTTGAGAGTTCCACTGCTAGTTCATTGATAAAGAAAGAGAACATTTGTAGGCTTAAAAGACAGCCTTGCTTAACTCCGTTTGGACAATCAAAGTATTCTGAATATGCACCATTCGCACGCACACATGCAAGCACTGATTTATAAACACCCTTGAGAGCCATATACAATTTTCCGTTCACACCACTTTCACGCAAAACATGCCATAGAATATTACGGTTCATAGAATCAAAAGCCTTCCTGAAGTCCACAAAAGTAACATAAAGTTTTGTATTATTGAGCAAGTATTTTTGTACAAGGGAATACAATGTAAATATATGATCTATGGTACTATACCTAGCTCTAAACCCTGCTTGTTCTTCAATTATCTTTTCTTCTTTTTCAGACCATTTTGTTAATCTTTTGTTTAGTATGTGAGTATAGACTTTACTTAAAATGCTAGTGAGTGCTACTCCACGATAGTTATCAGGTTTGTTGACATCTCCTTTCTTGTAAATTGGAATAATTATAGATTTTGCCCTACCATTTTCAAAGAGTTGATTAAATAATTTAACAAGGAAATCAATAATGGTTGAATTTGCATGTTTTAACATTTCGCCGACAATCTTATCTGGTCCTGCACTTTTTCCTGCTTTCAATATTGGGTCATTAAATAATGGTTCAAAATTATCTTCATCCTCAAACTGTATATCATCTCCTTGCTCTATATTATTGATAGATTCGTTGAAAACACTAAAGAAGTGATTGTGCCATTGTTCAGTAGATATTTCATTGTATATAAAAGTCTTTCTGTTTACAGATCTTAATACTGCCCAAAATGCCTTGGAGTCATTTACTGAATCTTGGAGCTTTTTTAATCTATTTTCTACAAACTCTCTTTCCTTTATTTTTCTTAATCTAACATATTCTTTTCGACACAAAGCATACAATTCTTTTTTTTCTTTTTTGTCTTTTTCTGTTTTTCACCTCTGGAAACTCTTAAGTAACTTCTTAACTTCTTGCTTCTTTCGTTCACACTCCTCATCGAGCCAGTCATTACTTTTCTTCTTCCCTTTTCCCACTTTTCTTACCATACAAGCAGCCGCACTGTATAAAGCACTAACAAACATGTCTAAACTTTCATTCGCATTTACATATAATAACTCAAAAGCTTTCTGTAAACTATCGTAAAACTCCTGACTCTCTACTTCATTCTTGTACACATTTGCATTCTCATCAGACCAGATAATTTTTTCTTCAACCTGTAATATAGTATTTTTATTCCCTAAATGATCATTATTTTTTTTCACATGTTACCTCAACTGGTAGATGCCATGAGTCCACCTTTTCCCCAACATGCAAATCAAAGTTCAAGTGCAAATCTTCAGAAACCAAAAAATAATCTATTACACTGGCACCATTTGGTGATACAAAAGTATAATCACCCTCTTCATCACTTCTACAGAAGCCGTTCAGAATAATCAAATCAAACATGAAACATAAGTTCAGCAGTGATTTACCAAAATTATTAACAATATTGTCTTTTGAATAACGTGAACCACTTTCCTCATCTAGAGAGAGAGAGAGAGAGAGAGAGAGAGAGAGAGAGAGTAATTAAGAAATGCAATAGGCGCAGTCTTTGAATCTATTTCATGCTTTTGTGCGTCAAAGTATTATCTTTACTTCTTCCTGTTGTAAGTTATTGCTCGTGTGTTTCTTGTTTATTGTAAAGTGTTCTGATCTCCCTTTAAGGTAGGAAAGCGTTCAACTATCCATTAGTAGTAGTTGTAGTAGTAGAAGTATTACACGTCTTTCCAGGTGAATCTGCGGTCCTGTAAAATGTGGGCCAGACGGGCGTTGAAGGGACGATAGAAGTCATCCAGCAGTCTCCGTGTCTCGTTCCACATGGGGCCGATGGAAATCCTGGCCGTGTTCCTCTGTCCCTGGGTCAATATCTGTTGCATGATGGTTTCGTTTGGAACCGCTGAAACAAAGAAAGCTGTTTGTTTTAAAAACAGTAGATAATGTACAAAACTTTCATGTCTCTATGTTTGAACATGGCATGTTTGCTTTTTTGTTGTCGTTATCGTTATTGTTTTTGTTTCTTTCTACTTGTCTCTTTCACTCCACACACAAATCACACACTCTCTCTCTTTCGCCCAGACAGTCGGAATATGGCGGGGTAAATTAACAAAACGGTAATACGCGTAAAATGTTACATGTCTATATGAGTGTGTATGTGTGTGTAACTCAAACCTGACTGAATGACACAGGAAACGAATGACGAGCACCAAAATAGCAGCTGTCAGTCGGCTCTACCCAGGTAGGCAGCCTGTTGTGGAAATGACTCCATGTAGCTTGGTCTCATACTCATGTCATCATTATTACTCACCCTGGCAGCCTTATTCCAGTGCTAAAGGATTGTGCAGGGAGGTTTGGGGGAAGCCCGGATAATCTTATTTTGATGACCACAAGTGCACACATCATGTTGATGAACACACGTGCACACATCTTATTATGATGAACACACGTGCACACATCTTATTTTGATGAACACACGTGCACACACACCTTATTTTGATGAGCACACGTGCACACATGTTGATGAACACACGTGCACACATCTTATTTTGATAAACACACGTGCACACACCTTATGTTGATGAACACACGCGCACACATTTCATGTTGATGAACACATGTGCACACACATTATTTTGATGAACACACGTGCACACATCTTATGTTGATGAACACACGTGCACACATCTTATTTTGATAAACACACGTGCACACATCTTATTTTGATAAACACAGGTGAACACACCTTATTTTGATTAACACACGTGCACACATCTTATTTTGATGAACACACGTGCACACATCTTATTTTTATGAACACACGTGAACACACTTTATTTTGATGAACACACGTGCACACATCTTATTTTGATGAACACACGTGCATACACCTTATTTTGATGAACACACGCGCACACACCTTATGTTGATGAACACACGTGCACACACCTTATTTTGATGAACACACCCGCACACATCTTATTTTGATGAACACACGTGCAAACACCTTATTTTGATGAACACACGCGCACACATCTTATGTTGATGAACACACGTGCACACATCTTATCTTGATGAACACATGTGCACACACCTTATTTTGATGAGCACACGTGCACATACCTTATGTTGATGAACACACATGCTCACACCTCATGTTGATGAACACACGTGCACACACCTTATGTTGATGAACACACGTGCACACATCTTATTTTGATGAACACACGTGCACACATCTTATTTTGATGAACACACGTGCGCACACCTTATTTTGATGAACACACATGCACACACCTAATTTGATGAACACACGCGCACACACCTTATGTTGATGAACACACGTGCACACACCTTATGTTGATGAACACACGTGCACACACCTTATGTTGATGAACACACATGCACACACCTTATTTGAAGAACACACATGCACACACCTTATGTTGATGAACACACGTGCACACATCTTATGTTGCTGAACACACGTGCGCACACCTTATTTTGATGAACACACATGCACACACCTAATTTGATGAACACACGTGCACACACCTTATGTTGATGAACACACGCGCACACACCTTATGTTGATGAACACACGTGCACACACCTTATTTTGATGAACACACGTGCGCACACCTTATTTTGATGAACACACATGCACACACCTAATTTGATGAACACACGTGCACACACCTTATGTTGATGAACACACGCGCACACACCTTATGTTGATGAACACACGTGCACACACCTTATGTTGATGAACACACATGCACACACCTTATTTGAAGAACACACATGCACACACCTTATGTTGATGAACACACGTGCACACATCTTATGTTGATGAACACACGTGCACACACATTATTTTGATGAACACACGTGCACACATCTTATGTTGATGAACACACGTGCACACACCTTATGTTGATGAACACACGTGCACACATCTTATGTTGATGAACACACGTGCACACATCTTATGTTGATGAACACACGTGCACACACATTATTTTGATGAACACACGTGCACACATCTTATTTTGATGAACACACGTGCACACATCTTATGTTGATGAACACACGTACACACACCTTATGTTGCTGAACACACGTGCACACATCTTATTTTGATGAACACACGTGCACACATCTTATGTTGATGAACACACGTACACACATCTTATGTTGATGAACACACGTGCACACACATTATTTTGATGAACACACGTGCACACATCTTATGTTGATGAACACACGTGCACACACCTTATGTTGATGAACACACGTGCACACATCTTATGTTGATGAACACACGTGCACACATCTTATGTTGATGAACACACGTGCACACACATTATTTTGATGAACACACGTGCACACATCTTATGTTGATGAACACACGTGCACACACCTTATGTTGCTGAACACACGTGCACACACCTTATGTTGCTGAACACACGTGCACACATCTTATGTTGATGAACACACGTACACACACCTTATGTTGCTGAACACACGTGCACACATCTTATTTTGATGAACACACGTGCACACATCTTATGTTGATGAACACACGTACACACACCTTATGTTGCTGAACACACGTGCACACATCTCATTTTGATGAACACACGTGCACACATCTTACCAAGTCCCAGGAACCTGAAGACGGCGGGCACAGTGTCAGCACCACTCTGCACGTCCTCCAAGCGGATAAACAGCATCTGGTCCCGTGGGAAACGTAACAGCCAGTCCTCCACGAACACCGAATACATCCCGATGAATAAACGTATCTGTGACAGATAGATACAGACAACAATTGCAACACTGTTTCAATTGTTGTAATTAAAAATGATTTTTTTTTAAAATTCTAGATTGATGATATATCGATTGTAAAATTCTTCTGGACACCTCGATTGAAAGTTTGGATGTACTGCAATAACATTTCCTTTTTTTTTTTTTTCTTTTAGTCCTCATAACATTTTGAATGAAGTTTGCATTGAACTGTTAATACATTTCCAGCTGATCAATTTTCCCGTACGAAGCTGCCGACTGTCCATGTTTGTCATTAATTTTTTCTTCTTCTCATTTCCTGTGCGTGGGTGAAGCTGTGAATGCCCGTTCGGCCTTGCTTTAGGTCTGGGTCGTCTTTTCTGGCTGACTGTTGCCTTATCCTTTGATGAACTGTTTTGTGTAGATTCCAAATCTGTATTACGGCCATTGCAACCGAGACTAACGCCGGGAAACAAAGGCCATGACAGAGGAATAGGGCACAGATTTTACCAGGTCCCATCACACTGCCGTTTGACACAGCTTTTGCAAAAATTAGGCGCAATGAAAAAATGTTGAACATATTTCGAAAAGTTTGTCATAAATTTCTTGTCATGCAGCACTTCTTTATTTGAAAACTGTGTCCACAGTAAGAATCATTATGATAAACCATATGCTTTCCTTACCTGCACAAGTGATATTGCCAGCCTGATCAATAAACTGAGATATGTTACGTGGAATACCGAATATTCTTCAAGTGCTGCATGTATCCGCAAGGAGAATATAATTGTACATTAATCATGATTAGATTGCGCTAAGCTTTACAAGGATATTTGCATGAAAGTGTAAATGTTGACAAATTTCAAAATGTAAGCAATCTGATATTGCATTTTTTTTTCTGAAAAAAAGTTACAAGAATAACTTGTTCAGAAAGGGATCGTGGGTTGGGTAGGTAGAGTAGGGTAGGGTTGGGAAGGGTAGGGCAGGGTAGATTTGTAGGGTGGTGTACGGTAAGATAGGTTAGGGAAAAGAAGAAAAGGGTAGGGTAGGGTGGTGCAGGTCAGGGAAGAGTAGATATGGCAGGGTAGGTTAGGGTAGGGAAAAGAAGAGTAGGGTAGGGTGGTGTAGGGTAGGGTAGAGTAGGAAAAAGAAGAATAGGGTATGGTGGTGTAGGGTAAGGTAGAGTAGGGAAAAGAAGTATAGGGTAGGGTAGGGTAGGGAAAAGAAGTATAGGGTACGGTAGGGTAGGGTGGTGTCGGGTAGGGTAAGGTAGGGTGGTGTAGGGTAGGGTAGAGTAGGGAAAAGAAGAATAGGGTAGGGTAGGGTGTGTAGGGTAGGGTAGGGTAGGGTAGGATGGTTTAGGGTAGGGTAGGGTAGGGTGGTGTGGGTAGGGTAGAGTAGGGTAGGGTAGAGTAGGGAAAAGAAGAATAGGGTAGGGTAAGGTAGGGCAGGGTGGTGTAGGGTAGGGTAGAGTAGGGAAAAGAAGAATAGGGTAGGGTAGGGTAGGGTGGTGTAGGGTAGGGTGGTGTAAGGTAGGGTAGGTAGGGTAGGGTATGTAGGGTAGGGTAGGGTAGGGTAGGATAGGGTAGAGTAGGGTAGGGTAGGGTGGTGTAGTGTATGATGTGTAGGAAGGGTAGGGTAGGATAGGGTAGGGTGGTGTAGGGTAGGATGTGTAGGGTAGGGTAAGGAAAAGAAGAATAGGGTTGGGTAGGGTAGGGTAGGGTACGATAGGTTAGGGAAAGATAGGTTAGGGTGGTATAGGATAGGGTAGGGTAGGGTGGTGTAGGGTAGGGTAGGGTAGGATGGTGTAGGGTGTGTAGGGTAGAGTGGTGTAGGGTAGGGTAGGGTGTGTAGGGTAAGGTAGGGTAGGGTGGAGTAGGGTAGGGTAGGGTGGTGTAGGGTAGGGTAGAGTGTGTAGGGTAGTGTGGTGGAGGGTAGGGTAGGGTAGGGTAGGGTGTGTAGGGTATGGTGGTGTAGGGTAGGGTAGGGTAGGGTGGGGTAGGGTAGGGTAGGGTAGGATGGGTAGGGTAGGGTGTGTAGGGTAGGGTGGTGTAGGGTAGGGTTGGGTAGGGTAGGGTAGGGTGTGTAGTGTAGGGTAGGGTGTGTAAGGTAGGGTAGGGTGTGTAGGGTAGGGTGTGTAAGGTAGGGTAGGGTAGGGTAGGGTGTCTAGTATAGGGTGCGTAGTGTAGGATAGGGTGTGTGGGGTAGAGTGTGTGTAGGGTAGGGTAGGGAAGGGTAGGGTAGGGTAGGGTGTGTAGTGTAGGGTGTGTAGTGTAGAGCAGGGTAGGGTTTGTAGTGTAGGGTGTGTAGTGTAGGGTAGGGTGTGTAGGGTAGGGTAGGGTAGGGTATGATGTGTAGTGTAGGGTAGGGTAGGGTAGGGTGTGGTGTGTAGTGTACGGTAGGGTAGGTGGTGTAGGGTAGTGTAGGGTGGGGTAGGGTGGTGTAGAGTAGGGTAGGGTAGGGTGTGTAGGGTAGAGTGGTGTAGGGTAGGGTAGGGTGTGTAGGGTAGGGTGTGTAGGGTAGAGTGGTGTAGGGTAGGGTAGGGTAGGGTGTGTAGGGTACGGTAGGGTAGGGTGTGTAGGATAGAGTGGTGTAGGGTAGGGTGTGTAGGGTAGAGTGGTGTAGGGTAGGGTAGGGTAGGGAGTGTAGGGTACGGTAGGGTAGGGTGTGTAGGGTAGAGTGGTGTAGGGTAGGGTAGGGTGTGTAGGGTAGTGTGGTGTAGGGTAGGGTAGGGTGTGTAGTGTAGGGTGTGTAGGGTAGGGTGGTGTAGGGTGTGTAGAGTAGGGTGTGTAGGATAGGGTGTGTAGGGTAGCGTGTGTAGGGTATGGTGGTGTAGGGTAGGGTAGGGTGTGTAGGGTAGGGTGGTGTAGGGTAGGGTGTGTAGGGTAGTGTGGTATAGGGTGGGGTAGGGTAGGGTAGGGTAGGGTGTGTAGGGTAGGATAGGGTTGGGTAGGGTAGAGTAGGGTGTGTAGTGTAGGGTAGGTTGTGTAGGGTAGGGTAGGGTGTGTAGGGTAGGGTGTGTAGGGTAGGGTAGGGTAGGGTAGGGTGTGTAGTGTAGGGTGTGTAGTGTTGGGTAGGGTGTGTAGGGTAGGGTAGGGTAGGGTGTGTAGTGTAGGGTGTGTAGTGTAGGGTAGGGTGTGTAGGGTAGCGTGTTTAGGGTATGGTGGTGTAGGGTAGGGTAGGGTAGGGTGTGTAGGGTAGGATGGTGTAGGGTAGGGTAGGTGGTGTAGGGTAGGGTAGGGTGGGGTAGGGTGGTGTAGGGTAGGGTCGGGTAGGGTGTGTAGGGTAGAGTGGTGTAGGGTAGGGTAGGGTAGGGTAGGGTGTGTAGGGTAGGGTAGGGTGTGTAGGGTAGAGTGGTGTAGGGTAGGGTAGGGTAGGGTGTGTAGGGTACGGTAGGGTAGGGTGTGTAGGGTAGTGTGGTGTAGGGTAGGGTAGGGTGTGTAGGCTAGGGTGTGTAGGGTAGGGTGTGTAGGGTAGTGTGGTGTAGGTTAGGGTAGGGTGTGTAGGGTAGGGTAGGGTGTGTAGTGTAGGGTGTGTAGGGTAGGGTGGTGTAGGGTAGGGTAGGGTGTGTAGAGTAGGGTGTGTAGGGTAGGGTGTGTAGGGTAGCGTGTGTAGGGTATGGTGGTGAAGGGTAGGGTAGGGTGTGTAGGGTAGTGTGGTGTAGGGTGGGGTAGGGTAGGGTGTGTAGTGTAGGGTAGGTTGTGTAGGGTAGGGTAGGGTGTGTAGGGTAGGGTAGGGTGTGTAGGGTAGGGTGTGTAGGGTAGGGTAGGGTAGGGTGTGTAGTGTAGGGTGTGTAGTGTAGGGTAGGGTGTGTAGGGTAGGGTAGGGTGTGTAGTGTAGGGTGTGTAGTGTAGG
>NC_134882.1:22462264-22532264 GCF_041734735.1 Babylonia areolata | reverse complement strand
TACACCGGGCTGCAATATTGTATCAAACAGTCGCCCGTTCCCCAAAACATAGAAAACATTTCATCAGGTGTCACCTCTATCAAGTTTTCTTATTCAATTATTGTCAACTGTGAATCGATCTACTTACCAAAAGGACCAGATATTGATAACACTGACTGGTTGAAAACCGTCAAAGATCAAAGTGAAAAGTGGATAATTGGTGGTGATTTTAATGTTCACTCTCTTTTTTTGGGAAAACGTGTGTACTGTCGTGACCAGGAACAGGATTGTAGAAAATATAGTGGATTCATCACTAAGATTACTTAACGATGGCTCATGCACCAGAATTCCTGACGTACCCACTCATCGACCAACAACTATAGATTTAATATTGACTTCACCCAACTTATCATGCTCATGGAAAACTCATGACGATACATTAGGAAGTGACCATGTTCCAATACCCATCACAATTAACGAAAAAATCATTAGAATTTACTATCCGAGATACAATCCCAAAGTACAACTTCAAAAACGCGGGTTGGGTCACCTTTGCAAATAAAACCTACTGGACAACATTTGTAACACTGAAGTCCCAGACTATGAAAAAACGTCTGGAATCAATTAAATATCATGAAGAATGGGATAAAGCTAGGAAACAACAAATTCCCTTCGACATCAGAAAATGCTGAAGCATTTGTCAACTTGTTTTCTAAAGTAAGCCGACTAGATGGACTACCACAGGCACAGAAAGCACTCGGAGAAAAGGAAGAAATATCTGAAATTGATAACGATCCTATTCCTGATAATCAACATTACGTTAATGCTCCTCTAACACACCAAGAAATGAAAGATGCATTCTATTCTATTTCAAAAAAGATAAAATCAGTAGGAACTGATTCGATTTCTAATGAAATGATTACGCATCTACCAGATAAATGGATCAACATTCTTCTTGATACAATCAAAGTATGTTGGGACACAGAACAAATCTGTAAAGAGTCAATAATAGTTCCAATCCACAAACAAGGCAAGCCAAAAACACACATTGGCAGTTACAGACCTATAGCACTCACTTCTCATGTCTGTAAGTTGTTAGAAAGAATAAAGTTAAACAGACTCGTCTACTACTGTGAAAAGAATAATGTCATCCCTGTAAATCACGCAGGTTTTAAGAAAAGAAGATCTACAACTGATCAATGTAAGATGAACCACTCAGGTTAAGCACCAATGTGCAAGACGAAAATGTTTGCTTGCAACTTTTTTCGACATAACTAAAGCCTATGACCAAGTGTGGCATTCACGTCTAATGTTTAAACTGATGACGATTGGATTATGGGGACATATGTATAACTTTCTAAACGATTTCTTAAAAAACAGAAGAATTCAGAATTGAATAGGAAATACGTACTCATCTACACGAACATTGCAGACAGGTATTCCTCAGGGCTCAACAATTGCCCCAGTACTGTTCAACATTCTGATGAATGATTTACAAAAAAAAACCCTAACAAAGAATGTTGTAATGGTTCAATACGCTGACGATATATGCATGTGGATGAAAGTTACAATAAAAAGAACACACCTGCCCGATATATAGATTACACAAAGAAAGCTATATCAAAATGAGTTAAACAGAGTAGCAAATTATATGAGCGGGAATGGTCTGCAAGTATCAACCGTAAAACCACACCTGGTGCTTTTTAATAATGGATCAAGTCCAGCAACATTGTCTTCCTTTAAGATTTATGATAACACCATGGAATATAAAAAAAAGTAGGGAAGAAGAAGACAAAGCTGACTGCAGGATTCTTCAGAACAAAAAACTAAAGTTTATAAAAACCTTTTTGGTGGTAGATGAATCATCTTGGGGTGAGACACGACGTTTCGAACCATAGGCCCGTTGTCAAGTGGGCTTGACAACGGGCTTGACAACGGGCCTATGGTTCGAAACGTCGTGTCTCACCCCAAGAGGATTAATCTACCACTAAAAAGTTTTTGTTGTTTTTTTAACTTTAGTTTTTTGTTATTAAAAAAAATAGTTAAATTCCTTGGAGTGCACCTTACATTAAAACTAACTTGGGATCATCATACCGATTACATTTTAACAAAGTCCAGGAAAACATTACAAAATCTGGCGTGAATAAAACCCTGCATTTTGCTAAAAGGTCTGCGGTATCGCCTACACCTGTATGGGAACTCCAAAGAGTGCTATTTGATATCATATCTCTTACTGACAACAACACATGTCTACTCACTGAGAACAGACAGTTTATCTCTTACTGACAACAACACATGTCTACTCACTGAGAACAGACAGTTTATCTCTTACTGACAACAACACATGTCTACTCACTGAGAATAGGCAGATTATCTCTTACTGACAACAACACATGTCTACTCACTGAGAATAGGCAGATTATCTCTTACTGACAACAACACATGTCTACTCACTGACGACAGACAGTTTATCATCCTTGAAGTGATGTGTCATCCAGCTTCCCAACCGCTTGATGTAATAATCGAACGAATATCCTGTTCAACACACACACACACACACACACACACACACACACACACACACACACAGATTTTTGTTTTCGCCGTGTGGAGAAAAAAAACCCACCACCACCAGAAGTTTTGTGCTGTTTTTGCCAGCCTTCGTCAGGTACAGCCATACTTCTCCAAGTTCTTTTTTTTTTTTTCCCAATTATCTTGCAACACATCTTCCTCAGTCTTCCTCGCGTGTTTTTTTTTTTCTTTTCTTGTGTGTGTGTGTGTGTGTGTGTGTGTGTGTGTGTGTGTGTTTTGTTTGTTTTTTGTTGTTGTTGTTGTTGTTTTTTTCTATCTGGTGTCCAGTGAAAGGCTGGCCTTGGAAGTATATCTGGTGGTATTCTGAGGACGGGTCCAATCCAGTACCATCTTCATCAGCTGATCTCAGGGGGAATGTCCAGCAGGAAGGTTTGTAAACCCACGATTTCTCGCAATCCCACGATTTCTCTCAAAGTGAGAGAAATCATGGGGGACGCCCACACGAAAAATCATGGTCGTTCCCCTCCCACGTTTTTTTTCTGAATTGCAAGAAATCATGAGAAGTCCCCCTTATTTTTATTTAAAATATTTCCTTTATCATTGGAGTTGTTTTCCTGTCTTTTCCCAATGCAAATCCGAGAGAAAAATGAGAGAGAGAGAAAAAAAGAAAAGTGAAAAAGGAAGGCGACGACAACGACGATCATGAAAATGACCGTGTCGTTAGCGAAGACATGAACAGTCATGACACTGAAACACAAGATGGATCACTGCAATTCATCGACTTCAAATTCAACATCGGAAATCAATAGCAAACTGATGGGCACAATAGCCGAGTGGTTAAAGCGTTGAACTTTCAATCTGAGGGTCCCGGGTTCGAATCTCGGTAACGGCGCCTGGTGGGTAAAGGGTGGAGATTTTTCCGATCTCCCAGGTAAACATATGTGCAGACCTACTTGCGCCTGAACCTCCTTTGTGTGCATACGCAAGCAGAAGATCAAATACGCAGTCAAGGATTTGGTGGGTTGTGGAAACAAGAACATACCCAGCATGCACGCCCCCGAAAACGGAACATGGCTGCCTACATGGCGGGGTAAAAGCGATCATACACGTAGAAGCCCACTCCTGTACATACGAGTGAATGTGGGAGCTGCAGCCCACGAACAAAGAAGAAGAAGAAGAAACAATGAAATTCAGGCAATGTGTATAACATAACCAGAAACATAAAATAGAATAAAATAAAATAAGATAGTATACTATACTATAACATATGTAATGTAATTTAATGTGACTTGAACCGAATCTTTCCTGGATGTTGGGAATAACATCAAAAGGATTCAACTTTCTACATAGACGTGATAGCAAAAGAAGAAGAAAAAAAGAAGAAAAGGTATTTCACATTGCTTTACCCTCACGTAGGGAGCGTGAAAACTGAGCCAAATAGTTTTGATGTTTGTTGTGATCAGCCATTTCTGTCACATTTATTCAGAATGCTCTTCAATTCATGCCTGCTCGACACTTCATCTGTTTGTGTCAGCATCCTTTAGCATGCATGATTGCACTGAAAATAGATTCTCAGTTTCATAGAAGACACTTAGAACATGAAAATATCTGTATGAAAAAAACGAGTGAAAGAAGGCCAAATCAACCAGCCAAGTAAACACACATAAGGAAACACACACACACACACACACACACACACACACACACACAGATGAAAAAAGGCCAAATCAACCAGCCAAGTAAACACACATAAGGAAACACACACACACACACACACACACACACACACACACAGATGAAAAAAGGCCAAATCAACCAGCCAAGTAAACACACATAAGGAAACTCACACACACACACACACACACACACACACACACACACACACAGATGAAAAAAGGCCAAATCAACCAGCCAAGTAAACACACATAAGGAAACACACACACACACACACACAGATGAAAAAAGACCAAATCAACCAGCCAAGTAAACACACATAAGGAAACACACACACACACACACACACACACACACACACACACACACACACACACAGATGAAAAAAGACCAAATCAACCAGCCAAGTAAACACACATAAGGAAACACACACACACAGATAATTTAAAGCCTTAAGAACAGCGATAAGTTCAGCTGTGAATATTGATCGATCTTTACCAATATGGTATGATCGTTCTGTTTTCAGTTTTGGTATAACGAAAGCTGAACCTGCTTGGCCATTGTCTAGGAGTGAGCCGTCTGTGTAAATATGTAAGTGGTCACGGTATCTATTCTGAAGATATAATCGGACTTCTGTTGCCATGATATTTGGATTTTCTTTTTTTTGCAATGTCAGTATGATTGATATCAAACTGTGCTTTACTCATCTGCCAAATGGGGTATGGACTTTGTTTTCTGCGTGTCTACATTATCTGGATTAATTTCGGACTTTTGGAAAAGGTTCGACACAAACGTGCCAATTGGTGTTCGATAAGATATCGTTTTAGCTCTTTTGGGGAAGTTGTTTTCAAATGTAATTCTTACTTCCTCCGATGTAAAATTTTCAGTTGTTGAGCTTCTCAATACATATTTAGCACATGCCAGGTTTCGGTATTCATCGAAAGGTAATTCTCCTATTTCTTTATATGTTCCGAGGTTTGATGCGTGGAAAGGTACGCCAAGGGCAAGTCTATATTCTTTACAGTCAATGCTTTGAAGTTTCTTTAACAAATACTTTGGAGCATTGAAAAAGACTTCTTGTCAATACGATAGTTTGGATCGAATAAGTGATGATGATAAATGTTTCAATGTCAATGTGTCTTGTCCCCAGTACTGTTTACTTATAACTTTGAGCAAGTTTAAACATTTTCTTGCTTTTATTATTATATATTCAATATGGGCATTCCAAGCTAGTTTTGAAGTAAGCATTAAGCCTAAAAATTTTATCATATCTCTGTACTGAATGGGCTCATTTTCAATTTTAAATATTGGTAACTCTTCTGAATTATTACCATTGTTAAAAAGCATAATGTGAGTTTTTTTCTGCTGATAATGTAGGACCATTGTCGACAATATACTTATTCAATTTATCTATTTCTCTTTGGTATGTTTTCTTAATATAGTTTAATGCCCTTTTTGATGTATTTCTTTTCATAGTTACACTCATCCACATACATATATCATCTGCGTATTGCACTAGGATCACGTCTTTTGATAAGTGTTTGGGCAAGTCGTTCAGCAAGATGTTAAATAGAACAGGGGCAATAACAGAAACTTGGGGTAATCCCATGTGAAGTCTTAGGATTTGAGTACGTATTTCCGACTCGTACTTGTATACGTCTTTTAGTCAGGAGATCTTTGATATAATTATAGAGACGCCCTGAAAAGCCAACAGATTTCAGTTTAAAGAGTAACTTTGCATGCCAAACTTGATCATAGGCTTTCTTTATATCAAAGAAAGTTGCAAGAACGTTTTTTCTTCTAGCAAATTGTTGTTTTACATGTGTTGTAAGTTTAACCAAATTATCAATTGCAGATCTACCTCTCTGAAAGCCCGCTTGATTAATTGGGATAATTCTATTTTTATGGCAATAGTACTTCAGTCTTCTCAAAATTATTCTTTCCGTCAGCTTACCAGTATGTGATTTTAGCGCAATTGGCCTGTAACTGTTCTTATCTGTATTACATTTTCCTTGTTTATGAACTGGAATTACAATAGACTCTTTCCATTGTGCTGGCATTAAACCATCAATCCAGCACTTTTGAAAAAGCTTAAATAACAAAACAACAAAATTTTCTGGTAAGTGTCTAAGCATCTCATTTGAGAGGGAGGGATAGTAATGCGTCTTTAACCTCACTGAGTGTGAGTGGAGCATTGATGTATTGACTGTTATCGGGACTTGGATCTGAGTAATCACTTTTGCTCTCTTCTTCGGTTCTGTGTTTACTCATTTTAGGCGATAGACCTTCCAATCACATAGACTCTGAGAACATTTCCACAAATGTTTCTGCTTTCTCTGCACTGGACGGAAATTCTTTGTCTTCTGTCACCCCTAGGCTGCCTGCATGACGAGATAACTCGTCATGGCAAGCATGTATGCTTCGCTGCCACAATGAGATAACTCGTCATCGAAATATTCTGACTTTTCCCTGCTTTGCATTCAGTTCGTTGACAAAAATGCATGTAGCTTTAGCTTGGGGAATCTTTCTGGATTCTATTCATTTATAGATATGGCAGAGTCTGCAAGTGTCAAGCCTGTCTTCTTAAAGACAAGAGACATCCCTGACTCCAGAAACAAGCGCGCTACGGTGTTGGAGATGTGCTTGGCTGCGGAGCGAGTTGCAGAGGACAAGGTTCGATGGTGGGTGCCCAGGAGATCAACGGGCTGTGGAGGCTGTACCCCGCTACGATAGAGGCAAGGTCCCAGCTTCTCATTCAAGGGATACGCATAAGAGGTACGGTACTGCAATCATCTAACACTAACCCGTACATCCTAAGAGACGAATCTGGAGAGGAAAAGCCAACTACTAAAATTGTCATTGACAACATCCCTATATCCGTTGCTGATAGTGAGATAGAGCACTCCCTTCTGAAAGCGGGATGCGAGCTACGATCAACTATAAAATGCGAGAGAGCGAGAGATGCTGACAACAAACTTACCCGGTTTTTAACTGGGCGAAGATTCGTGTTTGTGACAGTCCCAACTGTGCCTCTGGAAAACACTCTTAAAGTAAGCTTTTTCACAGCTAAAGTTTTCCATAAAGAACAGAAGCTAGCGAGGAAGCCAGTAGTGTGTTCCAACTGCTTGGAGCAAGGCCATCACAGTACTGTCTGTGAAAAAGACGTTGTTTGTAGGGCTTGCAGAAAGACAGGGTATAAAAGGGGGGAACCTACCTGTGAGTTTTCTGTTTCGGATAAGCCAAGAAGGGAGAGTGAGAGTGAGACAGGCGTAAATGAGGAGGATGAAAGTGAAGTGCAGAGTGAGGAAGGACAGAGAGTGATAAAAAAAGGACAGACAATCCAGGGGACGACCCTCAACTCGACAGGCAACGCTGAGCGCCTCATTGGAACTGAGGAGTCCCCCTCGTCACCGCTCGGAGACCCCCAAGCGTCGTCGGTCTCGGGAGAACAGCCCTGAGGGAAGGGGTGACAGCAAACATTCCAGACGGGAAGGCGGGCGGTCTGACCGCCGTGGGGCTCCAGACGTGGAGGTGTCTGGCTAGCTTCTAGCATGACCTGGACTGACCTTTTGATGACGGACTGGCTTTGAACAACGGACTACGAGTTTTGATCACACCTCATGATTCGACGACTTAAGATGGATAGCAATCACGGAAATACGGAACCAGATTGTCAACTATGCATGCAAACACGCAGAGCACACAAACAGGCATATGAACAGAAAAACGAACAAGTAAACAATGATTTAATCTCAATCTCTCATGGATAAGTTACGCATAGCATCATTGAATTGTACAGGATTAAAAAAACAAATTTAAAAGATTATCACTTTTTCAATATTTGAAAAGCAACAAGTTCAATATTGTTTGTCTGCAAGAGGCCCACGTAACTCATAGCGACTTACCTGTATGGGAAAAACAGTGGGGAGGGGAAATCTTTTATCATGAAGGAACAAACAGAAGTAAGGGAGAAGTAATCTTAGTTGCAAAACAGTTCACTGGGAGAGTAAAATTAGAAATGGCACAAAGCAGAATCTTAATCGTCTCAGTCTCACACGAGAAATGTAATTTTCATCTGGCAAATATATACGCTCCAAACAATGCCTCAGAAAAAAGCGGCCTTTTTTACAGAACTTCAGCAACACTGTAATGACTTTAGTGACAACAACTGTATTTTGTGTGGTGACTTTAATTGTGTTCTTGACAACAACCTTGACGTTATATCGGGTCAACCTCATCGAGAAAATAAAATTCAGGAACTTAATAGATTAAAAAATATTCTTAATTTAACTGACACCTGGAGAATGTTCCACATGAAAGAACAAGATTTTACCTGGTGTAGCAGCAATCCATTCATAGCCCGTCGCCTTGACTATTGCTTTATATCAGAAAGCATGATACATCATCTAGTAACATGCGAACATATTATAGTTCCCAATTCAGACCATAAAGCTGTTATAATAGAATTTAGTGACAATGAATTTTCACATGGTCCAGGATACTGGAAGTTCAATAATAGTTTCTTAAAGAATCACACTTGCGCACAAAGAATGAATGATTTACTTGACAGACAGCTAAACAATGACGGTACAGACTATTTGGCAGATTTAGATAGATGGGAAATGTGCAAAGTCGAAATAAGAAATTTTTGTAGTGAATTTGGTAAAGGATTATCTTGTCGACGAAGAAATGAGTCCCGAAAGCTAAACATGCAGATTTTAGAGGAGGGGGAAAAGCTGATTAAAGATCCTACAAACAAGAAAACACAAACTGATTTCATACACTTAAAACAAAAATTAGAACTGCTGCGACTAAACGAAGCAAAGGGTGCACAGATACGATCAAGGAGTAAATGGATTGAAGACGGGGAACGCAACACTAAGTACTTCTGTAATTTAGAAGAAGCTAGAGGAAAGAGAAAAGTTATAACAAGGCTGCGTAAGGAAACAGGGGAAACAATAACTGATCAGAACGATATACTTCAAGAGCAGGTTGCATTTTACAAAAATCTATACAACCAAACAACCACATCTGACAACATACAAGACGAAACTAACACATTTCTAGAGACTGAAACTTTCCCACGCATAGACGAAGACGGTTCCGCTTCATGTGAAGGACTGGTTACAATAGAAGAAACGACCATGGCTTTAAGAAACTTGAAAAATGGTTCAGCTCCTGGATATGACGGAATTACGATAGAATTTTTAAAATTCTTTTGGGCTAAATTACGCAGAATAGTAACAAGTTCTTTTGTTGATTCTTTTCATAAAGGTGAACTGTCTTATACACAAAAACAAGGGGTAATTACGTTGCTACACAAAGGGAAAGGATTAGAATGAGATAGATTAACAAACTGGCGACCTATTACTTTGACCAATTCTGATTATAAGATGCTAGCGAAAGTTTTATCAGAAAGACTTAGTAAAGTAGTACATAAAATAATTCACGACGACCAAGTGGGTTATATTAAAGGTAGAAATATTGCAACAATTATAAGATCTATTGACGAAGTAATAAATCATTTAAGTAAGCGTAATGAAACCGGGTATTTACTAGCCATTGATTACTGTAAGGCATTCGATTCCATATCTACAACGTTTCTTTTACAGGTTTTCGACATTTTCGGCTTTGGACCAGACTTCCAAAGACGGGGTTCACGTTTTAAATAATGGCTCTTCCAGCTGCATCAACCACAGAGGTTGGATTTCTGAACCCTTTGCAGTAACGTGTGGAATTAGACAGGGATGCCCCTTTTCTCCACTAGCATTTGTTTTGGCTGTAGAATTGCTCGCTATAAAAATTAGAAATCATACAATCGTGGGCATTAAAGTACCCTCATGTTCTGGTAACGGCAATCCAACTCACTTAAAAATCAAACAAATGGCTGATGATACTACTTTGTTCCTTAGAAATAGAGAAGACATGATGAAAGCTTTAGAAATATTTACGGCATTCGAAAGATTCTCTGGCTTGAAATTGAACACAGAAAAAACGAAGGCAATGAGGATTGGTCAGCATAACGGAAATGAAGCTCTTCCATTTACTTTAGTCAGTAAAATTAAAATCTTAGGTATTTATTTTCAAGCAGATAAGATGGCACAGGAAATTGCAGATAATTGGACACAAAGAACAGACCATATTAATACATTGATAAAGGAATGGAGTAAGCGTGATCTCAGTATTCAAGGTAAAGTAGTAGTTATAAAGACTTTTTTAATTAGTCAGTTAATTTACGTAATGAAGTCCATTGGTCTTCCACACAGTAGTCTATGCAAAATGAAAACCACTTTTTACAGATTTCTATGGCAGAAAAAACAAAGTAATAGAAAGGCATTTGAAAAGATAAAACGGAAAGTCATGGAAGCTGAATACAATGCCGGAGGCCTTAAAATGATAAATATGATTAATTTACAAAAGTGCTTTAATTTACAGTGGGCAGGAAAACTTCATGAAGCAAATGAAGAGCAAAACTGGTGCTTAATACCGAAATGGCATGTTGGAAAACTTGCAAAATATAACAGGGTTTTCCATATCAACTGTAAATTAAGAGACGTCAAGGGTTTAGATAGAATTGATAATGTGTTCTGGCGGGGTATAGTAACTACCTTTTTAGAAAACAAATCTTTAGCAACACACAATATAATAAACAGCAGCAACTTCCAGAATCAGATGCTATTCAATAACTCTTTGATCACATACAAAAACAAAACGTTATTTTTTCAAACATGGCAAGCAAATGGGATAGAACTGATTAAAGATGTAATTCATGCAAGTGAAAACAGAATACTTACTTTAGAAGAAATACAAACACAAACTGGACAGAACAAAGCAAACCTGATACTTGAATATAATCTTCTTATCCATTCTCTCCCCAAAACATGGATTCAGTGGATACAGAAAGGGGGAAAAAATACAGAATCTAATGTATGGGAGGTTAGCAAGTATAACACAAAACCTAGAATTATTAAGAATATATTACTTGAAAATGAAGAAATTGTAACTCCAATTGCGGAAAAACTTTGGTTAAGAAAATTTGGCATACATTTAGATAAGTCAGCATGGTCAAGAGCCAATGATGATACAAAAGAAGTACGATTAAAAGTTCTTCAATGGAAAATTCTACATAACATTTATCCAACAAATATTCTTCTTTGTAAAATGAAAGTAAAAGAAAATAATAAATGTTCTTATTGTCCAGACACAGTCGATTACATTGAACACTTTTTCTTTGAATGTCAACTTGTAAGCAGTTTTTGGTGTTATATAGAAAAAATGATCAATTTAAAAACAGATCTTAGATTGAAACTTTCAATAACTGATATACTTTTTGGTATTAACAAATCAGAACGCCTGCTTGGAAATTACAAATACATCAATTACATAATCCTTGTAAGCAAAATGTGTATAAGCATTTTCAAAAAAACTGAGTCCTCCCTCTCTATACAATGCATTTTTGAAAGAGAGCTAGGCCTCAGAAGTCAACTGAATCCATGTTAGTAAATGTAAAAAAAAAAAAAATAAAAAAAAAAAAAAATCACACACACACACACACACACACACACACACACTGTACGCAAACACCTTTCACATATTCACTTTCGTATCTTTTATTTGTATCATTATTGCTAAATACTTGTATTTATTTCACGGACTGGCCGAATGAGTATATGTAAAATGTCGGCAATGTGCATTGTATAATGTCAAGTATGTCATTTACTTTCATGTGTTACACGACGAGTTGTCCTGAGGACAATGTGGCGAGCGTCCTTGATCAATGCGTCCGGCAGAAGAACAATCACTGTGCGTCGTTTCAGGGGAGGGCGGAACCCAGCTCCTGTCCGAGCGTCAACTTTCCTTTTTTTCTTTTTCTTCTTCTCCTTTTTTTTCTTTTTTCTTTCCTCCAATAATTAATGTTGATCTTATTGCATGTTTTTCGACGTATATGTATTATACTAAGATGATTTCGATGATTATCTCACATACAGAATCCACACACTCACATCAGAGCAAACTTAATCACAGACAACTGAAAACACATGCATAATGTTAAAATATTCACTGAAATTGTCCATGAAAACTGAATATTCAGACAAAGAACTTAGTGTATTCGGAAGAATACTACTTTGAATACATTTAGATGTACTTACATATATTAATTGAAAACTGACATGTTATACAGAAGAAAAAAAAAAAGCGAAAGAAAACAGAAGGAAAAAAAAGGGTGGTTTTTTTTTTTGGCCAATGAAGGCGTGTGAAAGCACCAAAGAACACACACACACACACACACACACACACACAAAAAAAAACCAAAAAAAAACAAACCAACCAAGTTCTGGTGCTCCATGACCTGCATGCAACTGAGGCCACAAAAAAAAAAAAAGAAAAAAAGAATAAAAAAGATTGATTCTAAGTTTGGTACACATGATTGTATGATTTATGATATGATATTACATATCATATGATATTGTACGGATTCCTTCCATATTATTGTCTTTTTTTTTCTCTTTTTTTCTTTTTTTTAACAAGCCCAAAATCCGTAAATGAAAAGTTGTATTTATTCCATAAATGCTACTGATTACTATGACATATAGTTATGATGGAGTGCCAAGTATTGGTTTGATTATTTCCATGTTGTTTAGTTGATTGTGTAATTTGTATACAAAATAAAACGGTGGTCGACCCAAGAAAGTCCGGGTAAAAAAAAAAAAAAAAAAAAAATAAAAAATCATAGCTACAAACACCATCTGCGTCATAAGGCAGTCCTTTATTTGAACGTTTTGGTTGGGTTACTGGCCGCAGTCTTTGCCTGGCTCCTCTCCTCGCTCGCTCAACAAAATGTCGGACTGACTCCGTGCTCAAGCCATGCGATCGTCGCGAACTAAATCAACCAAGATTACTTTCTTTAGCTGATGCTCAGAAAGAATTGGAGCATAAATTCGAAGGAGAAGACAGTGGTGAACATTTATAGGACGATTTGATAGAAAATAAAGGGAGCAATCAAGAGAGTGGCCAAGATACAACTATCAGTGAGTGATGCAGGCTGTTCATTCACCGAATTTTTAGCAGGGCACCGTAGGAGCTATTTTCTTGGCACTCAGCCAACGCGGTCTGATGAAGTGACGGTGTGAGACGGGTGAAGAGGAGGGGGGTGGAGACTGAGGGGGCGTGGCCTCACATCCATATTATCACTTGCAGAAGTCACAATGCAATTTCTTTTTCAGTTTTTTTTAATTTTTATTGTGGTTGTTCTAGTTTGATTTTGTGTGTGCAGATATCCAGTTGTCCAGAAAATGATATTTTTGTGCAAATTACCAGACTAATGTTTGTAATGAACAAGTTGAAAATGTGACAAAAAACAAAACACTGATTTCAAAACAACAGCATGTCACTTAAAATGCATAAAATGGGAAAACATCATGTGTTTTGTATTCTTTATTCATTTCCCTTTCAGAAAATATATACTTTTATGGGTCTTTCTCCAATAACAAAGAGCACAGAATTTTTTGAAAATTTATACGTTTTTTGTGAAAAAACCCTGGCAAATAGATTTCACTTAAATCTTATTTTCCTGGCAGCGAAAGGGTAATTGGGCAAGATGGCAAATTTATACCTTCTTTCATTTCATTGAATTTTTTCCAAACCTTTTTAGTATCTTTATGACTGAATATCTCATTATTACAGAATGAGGACCAATATTGTCTTTTCGCCTGTGCAATGACCATGTTACTATAATGGTTTGCCCTTTTCTTTTCAATAAGATTTTCTTGTGACCTGTTTTTCATATAAATTATAAACTTCTTTTTTTTTTTTCATTTACTGCTGCTTCACAGGCTGGCGTACACCAAATATTTCCTAAATGCTTGTTTGATTTAAGCGAATTACATTTTGGGATTGATATATCGGCGATTGTAATATGGTGTCAGTAAAGAAGGAATATAAATCATCTATATCCCCAGTGTTTACGGTTTTTTGCAAGCAAGCGTACTTCCGAATTTCTCCCAGTCAGCATCTTTATAGTTATACTTTGGGACTTTGTCTTTTTGAAATTCCGTGTATCTTTCAGTTTCATTAAAAGTCATGATGATCGGTAGATGATCACTTCCCAGTGTATCATTATGCGTTGTCCATATACATTCTGGATACAACGTAGCAGATATGAAAGAGAGATCTATAGCAGACTCCCTGTGAGTGACAATATCAGGGATTCTGGTAACGCTGCCATCATTTAAAAGGCTTAAGGAAGAATCAACAACATTTTCTACAAAGCGGTTACAAGTAACTGATACACAATCTTTGTCCCAAAAAGGTGAATGGGCGTTAAAATCTCCCCCGATCAACCATTTTTCATTATCTTGAACATGATGTAACCATTCCGTATTAAGTTCGTTTGGTCCTCTAGGTAAGTACACAGAGACGACACGAAAAGTAAGGTGATCACTGAATTTAACACGTGCCGCGCATGAATGGAAATCAGGAGTAGAATTAGGTGCTGGTGGAGAGCATACACTATACTCAGTCCCTTCTTGGATATATATGGCTGCACTAATTTTTGTGGCAGTATCAACCTGCTGGTGCACAGGTGGATAATAATAACCTGGAAGCTTGGGTAAGTTATTCTTCTTCACATTTAGGGATTGTAATATAAGCGTTTGGTAATTATAGTTTGCCAAATGTTGGATGAGATATGGCATAGTTGTGGAAATAGATCTAGCGTTCCACTGCATGATCTGGATTGCACGTTTGCGAATGGGGGTCATTTAATTTTAAATTATATTCTTGATCTTCCAGTTTGCCTTCTTCAAGTCTTATTTTGTGTTGATTCAAAATCTGTATTATATGCTTTAAACTCATCCAATTGTAAGAACAAGTCCAAAATAATAATAGAAATAAGTCACATTATACATCTTTTGAATTTGAGAGGAACACATATAACTTTTTGTTGGGTTCCTTCTCACCTTGGTCTCCTATATAATGAATGGGCTGACAGGGCTGCAAGAAAAGGTGCAAAACACCAACAGGGAACCACAGGCCTTTATGTGTCTTTGTCTGTACAAGAGGGGTACCGCTTACTAGAAAAAGCATCATGGAGCAAAGTCAGGGAAATATACCAGCAAAATGGCAAAGTTTTAAATAAAAGTATAAATAATATTCAACAACCGGAATCTATCAATCAATCATATAAATAATATACAACAACCGGAATCTATCAATCAATCAAATACATTCAGTAATTTATTCGGATTAAGGCAAATTCAGGCATTATCAAACAGGATAAAGCTGAACGCTTTTATAACAAAGTTCAGCAGAGATGTTAAATGCATATGTGGAGAATCTATTTCAAGCAAACACATAGCCTACTCTTTGAATGTCAGAGTCTGAAATCATTTTTATCAAACTTCTCAGAAAATTCTTTTGAATATATTTTTGACAATTTCAAGATGTTATCTGCTATTGCAGAAGATTTGCTGCACAGTCCAATTGGACATTTGTTATGATAGTTGTTACAGTTGTTTGATGTTAGCGTTTCCTTCTATATTGTGCCTATGTCTCCCCTTTTAATGTCTTATTTTTTCCAATGCTCTGTATCTTTCCCCACCACACACACACACACATATGCGCACACACACATATACACACATCATTCATCACCCTCTGCCCAATACCGTTCCCACCACCACGCTCCGCCCTCCACCACCCCCCCCCCCCCCCCCCCCCCCATACCCCCCCCCCCCCTTTTTTTTTTCTCGTCTAATATCACTTAAAGTGGAAGACGTTAAACTGAAGACTACTACTACACACACAGATGAAAAAAGGCCAAATCAACCAGCCAAGTAAACACATAAGGAAACACACACACACACAGATGAAAAGAGCTAAAAATAAAGCAAACAGTGTTAACGCACAAGCAAAAAGGCAGTACTGGTCGTCTTTCTACACAAATGAAGTTTTCAATCATAAAGATATGCAAAAGGTATGGGAAAAACTAAAAACAATGAAAAATGGAATATATTTACCACAATGTCATATTAAACTGGACCATACATATCTACCTTCAGATATTGAAAAGGCAGAGGTTTTTGCTGACAGGTTTGGTAATCATAGTATAAACACTGGTTTGTCAGAAGAAAATAGAAAGTATAGAGAAAGCCAAGAGAAAAATGCAGCATACCAAGATTCAGACAGCGTAAATCACCTATGTATAAATAATGAAATAACACCAGATGAAATAAAGGAATGTCTCTCAAACTCGACTGCGAAAAAACATCATTTGGTTTAGCCGGAATTTCAAACGAAATGTTGAGACATTTGCCTGGAAATTTGACTGATTTCTTACACTTAATTTTAAAGAAATGTTGGTATGATGGTGACATTCCTCTTGTATGGAAACAATCAATCGTTGTCCCAATCATAAAGATATGCAAAAGGTATGTCCCAGGGCAAACACAGAACAGATAAAAACAGTTATCGACCAATTGCCTTAACATCGCATGTATGCAAACTAATGGAAAAAAATTGCTATAAAAAGACTTGTTCATTATTGTTAGAAGTATAGTGTAATTCCTATAAACCAAGCTAGCTTTAGAAAAGCTAGATCCTCCACAGAACATCTAGTCAAACCGACTACACAGGTAAAGCAACAGTTTGCAAGGCGAAAAAACGTACTTGCGACTTTTTTATGTGAAAAAAACATGCGACCAAGTGTGGCACGCTCGACTTTTATATAAACTGAAAAATATCGGTATCACAGGCAACATGTATGATTATATTAGAAGTTTTTTGTTTGTTTTTTTATCAGATAGATCTATACAAGTAAGAATATGAAATACCTACTCAAACCCCAGATAATTACACATGGGGTTACCACAAGGATCAGTAATTTCGCCGATTTTATTCAATATATTATTAGCAGATCTACCTAACAAGCTAGCTAAAGATACAGTCTTGGTTCAATTTGCTGATGACATTTGTTTATGGATGAAGGTGACAATGAAAAATAAAACGCCTACTAGGACATTGAATTACATAAAGAAAATATACCAGCGGGGACTTGATAAAATCAGCAACTTTATGACAGAAAATGGCTTATCATTGTCCTTAGAAAAAACAAATATGATGCTATTTAATACAGGATCAGACCCAGAAAAGGTCCCCGTGTTTACAATAAATAGTACTATCATCAGATATACACAATCTGTAAAATTTTTGGGAGTCTATCTTTCTTCAAAGCTTTCGTGGAATTATCATATTGACTATATACTAAACAAAGCAATAATTTGTAAACAGCACTGGGGGCAAGATACCAAAGCGTTGATATCTCTTGCTACCCCCCTCGTACGTTCACGCCTGACAAACGCTCAAGAGGTATTTTTCAGTGTTCCACTGCATTTGCTAAAGAAACTGCAAAGCATTGATTGTAAGGCTTACAAACTCGCTCTAGGTGTGCCCATTCTTACATCAAATTTAGGGACTTACAGAAAAGCAGGTGTTTTATCTCTTGATGAAAAAAGGAAAGCTTCAACCGCGAAATTCGTTATCAAATCTTTCGCATACGAAACGTTTTCAAAAGAAGAAGCTAATTTGAGTTCACAAAAAGATTTTGCTAAAAGAGCTAAGACGATACAGTCTATGACATCCATTAATACATTTGCATCAGATATCATTAGTGCTACGAAATCAAAAGACATGCAAATTGCAAAAGTACCTACTTTTTCAGCCCCGCCGGCCGTGGAACCAGTATACATTACTACTACCAGGGCATTCCCTACATACGAGACGCTACCTAGGCTACAGTGCATGACATTTGTGTTGCCGCGGAGGCTGCGTGCGGTCGAGGAACAATTCGGGGAGCGCAGCGGATTCGCGGTCTGTGGCGGATATATCCGCGAAATGAAGAAATAAGAGACCATTTGTTACTGGAAGGGTTCCTGTTTAGGGGAGCACGAGTGTATCTCCTGGATAGGAATCCTTTTGCTAAAAAGGACCAGGGGAGTGAAAAACCCACCACAAAGCTGTGGGTGAATAACATCCCGCTTATATTAGTATCAGTAACGAACTAATAGAAACAGCTCTGAATATAATAGGGGTAGAGCTACGGTCATCTCTCAGAAATGAGCTGGCAAGAAACCCCGACGGGCGACTGACCCAGTTTGAAACTGGCCGCCGTTTCGTGTACATCACGGTACCAGTCACACCACTGAGGCCAGTCATGAAAATCGGTGTATTCACTGCAGACATTTATCATAAAGAACAAAAGCAAAAACCAAAAAAGTGTAACAAATGCCTGCAGGAGGGACATGTGGCAGCTAACTGTGAAGGGGAGGTGGTTTGCAAAGGTTGCCTGCAGCAGGGGCATAAAATAATGGACTGTCCCTCTTCGGTGCCCCTCAATGCCGAGGAAGAAAGAAGTTATGGAAGTTGAAACACCAGCAGCATGCGAGCCACAGGGCAGCAGTCAACCAGCACTGACACTGCCAGGCGAGCAAGTGCCAGTGTGCGGAAGAGGTGATGCGAGCAACACGCAGGGCCAGAAAGCAGCCAGTCCCGTGAAGCCGGCGCGCGCACACACCGCAACAACGAGCCTTGCTGGAAGAAAAGAAAAAAGGGCAGCAAACGGCCGACTGTAGTGGCCCCGGACAAAGCAAGAGGAGAGGAAGAGAAAGCAGACAGCATGAAGGAGGGGGCCGACACCTAGCACGTGTTTTCTCCCCACCAGTCTGACCTTTCCCTCACGACCTTTGGCTTCGTTTTATGGACTTGTGATTTATGAATAATGATTTTGGTTATCTGCTACAGAAATTTGAAGAAATGCTATCCCCATACCAGTTATGAACCACGATATATGTATTGGTACTTTAAATGTGCGGGGTCTTAGAAATAAGCTAAAAAGAAAAGTTGTATTTGACTTCCTCAGAAAACAAAAGTTAGACATAGCATGTTTGCAGGAGACATACGTTACAGATGATGTGATGCACGAAATCGATAGACAATGGTCGGGAAGCATATTCCATAGTGCAGGAACTAACAGAAGCAATGGACTCATTATCCTCATTTCCAAACTTAAGCAGATGCAGGCAGAATTAATTCATGCAGCAGAGAGAATACTACTAATTAGAGTCAGGCATGACAACAAAATAACCATCATCGCTAATTGCTATGCACCAAACTCGACCGTAGATAAATTAGAATTCATGAACCAACTGGGCAGCCTACTGCTAAAGCAAGACTACGACCATTTGTAGGTACTGGGTGATTTCAACACAACAATAAGCCATCTAGATAACATCGCGGGCAAACCACACTCACCACGAGAAAATGAAGCTCTCATGGAAATGTTATCTTCTCTAGACCTGGAAGACACATGGAGATCTATCCACCCAGACGACAAAGAATATACTTGGTCAAGATCCGCTCCTTTCACAGCAAGGAGAATTGATTATATTTTCTGTGACACTATCTCCCAAGCACTCGTGCAGAAAACAGACATTGAGTTATTTCCCCACTCAGACCACAAACTTGTAAAAGCAATATTCAGCGCAAACGGGTTTCAAAGAGATCCAGGATACTGGAAGTCAATTTAATAGCTCGTTGCTATCAAAGGAACGTTTTCTGGAAGAAACAAACGATTTTATAGATTCACATTTCTCAAAATATAACTTGAGACGAAAATCCACAAAAAGCCTGGGAAATGTTTAAAGTTAAATACAAGTCCTACTGTATCAACTATTCAAAAATCGCCAAAAATAGGGCTTCAAATAAAAAAGCAAAAATCAAAATGCTGCACGACACTTGAACAAAATCTGACACCAAAGCATTCTTGATAAAAACATGATAATGAAAGCGCAACAACTAAAAAAGAACTACAGGAACTAACAGAAGCAAGCCGTGAGGTGCTCAGATTCGTTCAGGAGTCAAGTGGATAGAGGACGGGGAAAAAAACACAAAATACTTTCTCCGCCTTGAAAGGGCCTAAGGAGCCGCGAACGTAATATCATCTCTGCGCATAAACCAAAACACGACAGACAATCCACAGACAATACTGAACTAGATCGAGAAATTTTATACAGAGTTATACAAGAAAGACTTATCCGTAGATAAAGGAAGAAACATAAGAGGCCATTTCCTGAGCAACGAAGATTATCCAGTACTTACAGAAGAAGAAAAAGACCTCTGTGACAAAGAAATAACTCTGGACGAGCTAACAGCAGTACTCACAAACTTAAACAAAGACTGTGCCTGGTAGTGACGGCCTCGCACCAGCATTTTATAAAACGTTCTGGGACAAACTAAAAAAGCCATTCCTTCTCTGTATTACAGAAGCCATCAAGGAAGGAGAATTACCTTTCTCAATGAAGAAAGGAATTGTTACATTAATCCATAAAGGCAACGACCTGGACAAAAATAACCTCACAAATTATAGATCTATTACTCTCACAAATACAGACTATAAGGTAGTCACGAAAGCGCTTGCCACGAGACTCCAAAATGTCATCAGAACAGTTGTAAATGAAGAACAAGTAGGTTTCATAAAGGGAAGAAATATAGCAGTTCACTTGAGATTCTTTGATGACCTAACTAAACACCTCAATACAACGAATCGAACAGGTGTTCTAGTTGCTCTAGATTTCTCTAAAGCCTTTGACACAATATCAAAAGATTGTATCATTGAAGCGCTAGATATTTTCAACTTTGGCCCAATATTTAAGAATGTTGTTTCTACTGTAATGAAAAACACACAAAGTTGTGTTCACAATGGTGGATGGCTATCTGATTGGTTTCCAACAGAACGAGGAATCAGACAGGGATGCCCACTAAGTCCCCTTCTTTTCGTACTAGCAGTAGAAATACTGGCGATTCAGTAGAATTAGAAACAATAAAGAGATTCGAGGAATTGAACTGACGCCATTAAGAGGTATGTGAAACGAAAGCAACACCTCTAAAATAAAACAGTTTGCAGATGATACAACATTAACTCTAAAAAATGAACAGGACATTCGGATAGCTACAGACATTGTATCTCAGTTTGAAGAATACTCAGGTCTGAAATTAAATAAAAGTAAATCAGAGGGAATGTGGCTGGGGTCAAGAAAGCATGAAACAGGCGACATAAATAGCATTCCCATAAGACCTGACAGGCTGAAAATTCTGGGGATATATTTCTCAGCAGACAAAGAAATTTCGGAACTGGAAGAAAACTGGAAATCTAAAATCGAAAAAATAACTATGGTGATTAAACGATGGGAACGAAGAAACCCATCACTATACGGTAAGGTTATCTTGGCAAAGACGTTTTTGTTGTCACAGTTCTCACACGTCCTGCAAGTATCGGCTTTACCAGTCAAAGTCCTCAGCACCATTGCACACTTATGTACAGGTTTTTGTGGGGAAAAAAAGTTTAATAATAAAAACGCTTTTGAAAAAATAAAAAGAGGCGTCCTCAGCCTTGACAAAGAAGATGGTGGCTTGAATATGATCAACATCGAACACCAGCAGCAAATGTTCCTCGTCAAATGGGCAGCTAGACTCCTCAGAGAGACAAAAGCGCATTGGAGCATTCTTGCAAGACAAAATATGTCACCTTTCAAGGACAGTTATGGCAGTTTTAGCTGTAATATCTTACCTAAAGACATCAAAAAGCTGGAAAATGTTGTCATTCTTCTGGAGAGAGGTAATAAAAGCAGTAGCCGCTCTCAACAAAGACAGACAGATAGAAAATATAAAAACGGAACCGCTATGGAACAACAAAAATGTAAAATACAAAGGTAATGTGTTACACTTTCCCAAATGGAGCAAAAAAGGCATTCTTATCGTGCAGGATCTTTGGCAGCATGGAAATGTAATGACATACGAAGAAGTAGAACGCAAACTGGGCACTGACCCGGGCCTTCTTTTCGAATACAATGCCATCATAAACGCAATACCAGAACAATGGAAACAGCATCTATCCAACGATGCCCACAAAGAGGATGCCCCCAAAGACATTGCAACAACAGAGGGATACCTCACTACGTTATCTAACAAACAAATCCGAAAACACTTTGCTCTCACACAATACCATGAAATATGTGCAACACAATTTTGGAAGCGCAAACTAGACATCAATATCAAAGACTATTTCAACCTAGCTTATGAATGCACAAATGAATCCCGTCTGAGAATACTCCACTTCAAATCTATCCATAACATGTACTCAACGAATATTCTGCTTGCAAAAATGGGGGTGTCAAACACAAACACCTGCAACTGGTGTCAAGAAACTGATTACATTGAACACGCCTTTTACTCTTGCCCCAAACTATCTGACTTTTGGAAACATGTGAAACAGTTCATTTTCTCCCGTTACAATACACTGATCCCTATGAATGAAAAAGTAGCGTTGTTTGGTACAACGAAAATGGATATCCCAGATCATGAAAAGAGAGAAAAAAATCAACACGACTCTGTTGATAGCAAAACTGTCTATTTCTAAATTCAAATATGGTAAGTGTAAGAATCTGTATCTTATCTTTGAAACCGAGCTCAAATTACGTAAGATGTGATCTATGTCTACCATGATACCCGAGCACTTATACGGATCCATAAAAAAAACCTCAAGTGGTCAATTTAAATGTGGACATTTAAAGACGTTCCGTAAAGCTAATGCCTCCACAGAGAGAGAGAGAAAGAGGGAGAGAGGATGAGATCGTGTCTACCTCGCCTCTTTTAGACATTGTGCACGAAACTGCCCTGTATGTGATTTTATATGTTGGATGACCTTGATAATGTTTGAGCATGACAATGGTAAGACAGATTACAGGGGGAAGAGAGAGAGAGAGAGAGAGAGAGAAAGAAAGAAAGAAAGAGAAAGAAAAGACAACAGAAAGGAGAAAAATGATGATGGAAGGAACAAAAAGAAAGTAAAAAAGAGAAAAAGAGAGAGAGAGAGAGAGAGAAAAGTGGGAAAGAACCTTCCAAGGATGCTGAGACTATCCTGCTCATTTGCAGAAATGTTACGCATCCACTGATTTCTCCTTAAAAAAAAAGAAAAAGAAAAAAAAAGTACCTACTTTTTCACCAGTCCCTGAATGGGAGCAGTGTAAAGCTACCTTTGACATGGATTATACAGATTTATCCAAGAACCAGTCACCATTTTTGTTAAAACCTGAAGTGCTCTCCCATACAGAAAATCAATATTCAAATTATCTAAAAAATATACACAGACGAATCTGTTCTGGAAGATGGTAATTCAGGAGCGGCTTTTGCAATTCCTTCATTTGGAATAGAAAAAATATACTATATTGGTAGACAATATTCCATTTTCACAGCTGAACTTATAGCCATACTTATGGCCTTAAATTATATTTCAGACATTCCGAAAACTGTATGTGAAATTTTATTATGTGTAGACTCAAAGTCAGTATTACAAGCTATAGAATCTCCAAATTCAAAGAAGCGAACTGAAATGACAATGGAAATAAAACATATTATTCACCAACTGACAAAACAGGGCATTAAAATAACTTTCTGTTGGGTACCTTCGCACCTATCTTCAAATGAGTGGGTAAACCAAGCAGCTAGAAGAGCAGCACGTAATTTCGAAGGCGCAATACAACTTGACATCCAGTTAGATCTACATGAATGCATTAGCTGTATAGAAAATGTATCTAGAAATCGATTTAAGAAAATACTTATAGATTCAAATAATCAAATTACCAATGTTGTGTAAACACAAAGAATGCAGCTAATCCCAAACATTTTCTAAATTCGACACCAGCAGCACATTCAAGACAAATTACAAGTCTAATGTATAGACTTCGTTTAAATGCCTTTCGTACAAAATTTTCTAAAAATATAAGATGTATATCCGGTAAGCAAATAACTGTAAGCCATCTACTCATTCATTGTCTGAGCATAATACAGTTAATTCCAAAAGATGTAGTTGATGATTTTTCTTCCAATATTTCATTAGCCACTGAAAAGATTTTGAATGATTATTCATTGCTTAGAATGTTTTCAGAAATTTTAAACTCCAGTCCAGTTGGTATCCTCCTTTGATGTATTATAATTAATGCTGTTATTTATATTTACATTGTTGTAGGTTAATACTTGTTGATATGCATACACATATTCTCCTTCCCATGACACCTCATTCAATACACACCACAATCTCTTTAGACTTTTTCTTATAATATACCTTTCCTCTGATACATAACATGAACACTTTTTTACACTAATATTCACATCCATTCCCTTTCCTTTATCCACTACTTTACTCCTTTCCGTCTAAAAACACTTATTGTGAATAGACGTTAAACTGAAGAAAACACACACACACACACACACACACACACACACACACTCACTCACTCACTCACTGACATACACATACAATCACACTTTTTAAAACCAGTACTGTGCCATCACCTTCACCGTCATTGTCATGGTCGTCATTGTCGTTTCCCCCATTTCTCGTTTCTTTTTCTCTCTCTCATTTTTCTCTCGGATTTGCATTGGCAAAAGACAGGAAACCAACTCCGATGATAAAGGTAATGTTTTTTTTCATAAAAATAAAGGGGGCTTCCCACGATTTCTCACACATTGTGAGGGCGCCCCCGCGATTTCTCGCAATGGAGAACGACCACGATTTCTTGCAATCCCACGATTTCTCTAAAAGTGAGAGAAATCGTGGGATTGTGAGAAATCGTGAGCTAACAAGGTTCTTTTCAGCTGGTGTTTTGCTGAAAGAAATTCAAAGCGAAAGCAACGGTTCGGGGCTGTTTCAACTGTGTGACTTTTCTTCAGGACTTTGCTCTGATCCAAGCAAGAATGTACAAAGGACATTGCTACTGAACAGCTGGACCTTGGATTTAGGTGCAGGCTTCGTGGGGCTCCTGAGTGACGCTGAAGCGTTTCAGGTCACTGGGAAGTGGTGAACCGATTCTATTTGACCACAGGTGATGATGGCAGGACAATGGTCCCCCTCCCATCTCTCTGCCGGAGACAAGGTGTAGTCCCTGAACATGTGCAGAAACCCAAACAGTAACCTTGTGCAAGACAATGTACAATTGCTGTCATTACTCCAAATGCTGTCACACTCATGAAATAAGAAAGCTTAATGTCACACACACACACACACACACACACACACACACACACACACACACATACACTGCTCTTGGCAGCCTTATATATCATGGTATTGAGTTAACTCTGCCAACCCAGGCCTCTTGTCGAAAGACGAACAGTCACTCACAAAAGAGATTTTCAGTGTCAGTGTCAGTTTTCAACAAAATCCTCGAACATAAAGACTTTGTCGTTGTCATAGTTATTGTCGTTGTCTCTTTTGTTCTCACTGACGGAGAGGGCAGATAAATCCGTTACCTTTAAACCGCTTTCTCGTGAAATAATTCGGTTCTTTGGCCTCTGCAGTCAGGTGAGGATGACGGACAAGGCGCTGGAACAGGTCTGACGTCCCGCACTTTGAAACCCCCGCCAGATAGACGGACGGCAGACACCGGAGTTCCTTGTCCTGTGAATGACGCCAACAAGGGCTGCGATAGTCTGGCAGGAGGGGAAAGGGGCCCTGCAACAGTCAAGGGATCATCAACATGTGTGTGGGCGTCGTGTGTGTGTGTGTGTGTGTGTGTGTGTGCGCGCGCGCGCGAGTGAAAAAGTAGGCCGTGTGATACTTTATGCATTGTGAAATCCTTGCCAACGGCAGTTAATTCATATTCAGAATACAATATCCTGTACTGAAGTATTGGCAAGAGAAGGTGGGTGAATATCAGTCAACAATCAACAGCATCGTAATTCTGTTCTACTCTCTCAGTCTCCCACTCCATACCTCATCCCTCCGTGTGTGTGTGTGTTTGTGTGTGTGTGCAAAACGTACCTCAGGGAAACTGAAGATTACACAGGTGTACAACAAAGAATTATGCAGGTAATCTAGTTTTGCTATAACATGTACATGTTCTGTTCATGAACGCACACTTCCAAAACATGTAATGAACAATACTCACATACTTCAACAGGTCAGATTCGGATGTATTCCTGAGCTGAGTCGATCCAGGCTCACTTTTACACTGATCAGGCATCACTTTATAACCCAACACGGTTTCAGCAAAAGTTTTAATTTTCTCAGCATCCCTCAGTCTGGAAGATCTCAAGCTGTCTGTTTCATCGGTGTTTTGGTCTTTGGTGCTCAGACTTTGAACCGAAACAGTTTTCTTAGCATCCCTCAGAGTGGAAGATGACATCCAAGGAAAGGACCTGTCTGTTTTGGAGTTTTCCTCTCCTGTGTAGAGACTTTGAAACGGCATTGGGGGAGGCTGGCTCACAATGAAAACTTTTGGCAGCAGGTAGTAGACAATGATCATGAGAATCAGAAGTGTTAAAATGTTACACAGAGACGTGATTCTACATGACCTGACAACAGGAAAAGGGATTGATCTGACATCAGCTGACATTCTCTGTTGGTCCACGCCAGCAGGATGACCAACGCGTTTCAAAGGGTGTTCTGGAGAGGAGCTACTGAATCCAGCAAATGTCGAAGCAACCACTTGAGCTTCGGATCGCTTTCTGTTCCTTAACAAAATCAACATGAGCCTCAGTCACACCCACACACACACCTGCCACATCCCCTGCGCTGCGCCATTGATTTCTATCCAGACGTAGTGTTTCGTTGTCACTAAATACTTTTCGACCCATGTGCGTTGCCCTTACCGGCCATAAAGATTACAATATGTTTGTGTCCAGATGTTCAGGCGCACGTGTGATTTCCAGTTGCGCTACACTCCCGATTGGATGAAGTAGTAGGGTGGATGATTGAGACATTCAACACAGATGATCTCTTGTGTGTCTGCATGTTTTTAAGGAAAATCCTCTTTTTCTTTCTTTCTTTCCTGTCATTCGTTAGATATTGAATGTCTGTACTGGTTTTGTAACTTAAAGTTATTTTATTCTTGTCTTGTTTCCATGTTGTTTACCTGTCTGTGTTGTGATAGTGCAACTCACCAAATTTCTGTAATTTGAGATGACAAAGTTATTCTGATCTCGTCATATAAAGGAGGTATAAGATTGTCAGACACACACACACACACACACACACACACACACCTTCCACATCCCTTCTATTCTACTAGTGATGTCTGTCCAAGTGTAGTGTTTCATAGTCACAAAAGACTTTTCGACCCGTGTGTGCTGGTTTTTGTTGTTGTTTGTGTGTGTGTGTGTGTGTGTGTGTGTGTGTGTGTGTGTGTGTGTTTATATGTTTTTCCTTTCCCTCTTATATATATGAATATCTCCTGTGCATGTCTCGTACTTCATATGATAGTTTCATCCATGGGGCTCTATGTATTTTTTTTAAGTATAGATAATGTTTATTCTTCTGCCCTCATGAAGTCAGATTTGCTTCGTTTCGTTTCACTATGTTCAATCAATCAATCAATCAATCAATCAATCAAAAACACTTCATTAATCCACATGGAAATTAACTTGTGTAGTCACAGGCTCGTTGTAAACGCCAACATAAAATTATCATGCGCAACATAAAAAGAGATTAAAACAAGTCAAATTCCCACCAGCTGACCTTAGACTACCCCCCCCCCCAATCTCTCCCCCCCCCGACCCCCCCCCCCCTCCCTCTCCACACACACACACACACACACACACACATATTCATGTTGGACAACAATATTTACAAATGAAAACATTCAACAAATAAAAGGTATATATTACTAAAATGACATGCGTGCGCGCCGCGCGCACACACACACACACACACACACGCACACACGCACGCACACACGTTAAGACCATAAGGTATTGTACAGCAATACATTTATAAAAACACCCAGGAAATAAATCGTATATATAAGTAAAATGCACACACACACACACACACACACACACACACACACATGGATGTAGGCACGTATGGACGCACATATGTCACGCCAATGTAATCAGTACATTAATGTTAAGATACATGAAATCCGAGTAACACAAGTTTCAAGTTTCAAGTTTTAATTATCCTTTCACTCCTATTGGAGTATGGAGGATTACTGCAAAATAATCTTTTCGTACCCAGAACAAACATTTCCAAATACACAACAATGTCACATAAAAGTTGAGAAAACACAAATGTCTTTTAACTCCAAAAGTATAACCAGGCAACATTTGCAAATCTAATCATCTTACTTACAGCTAAAATGACTTTTTTGCCTCCTTTGAGCATATTACAAAAATTAAAAACCGATTTTGGAGACAAATATTTTTTTAGGAACATATCTATTTCGTAACTGATCATAATTGGGACATTCCATTATAAAATGAAACTCATCACCAATCACAGACATGTTACAAACCTTACAAAGCCGTAACTCTCGTGGTATGCCTTTGTGTCTCCCTGTTTCTATTTCCAGCTTATGATTACTACTTCGAAACCTGAAGAAGCTGATAACATAATTATCAGGCATTTGACTTATATATTTTTTCTCTACCAAATCCACTTTTGAAATTTCGATAAAACAAACATTTACTACTCGCCTCTAGAGCATGTCTCCATAGATTTTGAAAACTATCTCTCAAAGCAATGTTGACATTCTTGCAGAAAGATTCCCTCTCCAAGAAGAATTGACCATCCCAAACACAGTCATACCCTGCTTCTATTAAAATTTGTCTGATACAACTCATCCATTTTGAAGAATAAATATCATTTCGATATAAGTCAAGTAATATCAAATATATTTTCCCAGAATATTTTTCTGTGTTTGATATCACTAAGCTGGTCCAAAATCGAACTAATCTCATTTTCACTAACACACTAATTGGATAAATACCAGTTTCTCCATAAACAATTTGGGTCATAGTATTTCTGTTCAGTTTGAACAAGGGTTTCAAAAATTTCAATTCTAATTTTTCAAGTATATCTACATTTTCATAACCCCATATTTCTGCACCATACAACAAAATAGGAACAATCATAGACTGGTACATGTCCAGAATGACATGTAAAGGTAAATCTTGACTTCTGACTGACTGAGGTAAAGAAAACATAGCTTTTTGACCCTGTTCATAAATCATTTTTTTAGCTTTATAAAAAGTTCCGTTTCTACTAAATTCGATGCCAAGATATTTAAAAGAATCGACAACATCCAAACATGCATCACCAAACTTAAAAACAGGCTTTAGCTTGTTTGTAGAATTAAATATCATCACTTCAGTTTTCTTTACATTGACCACTAGTTTCCATTCTAAACAATATTTGTGAAAAAAACATTGAGGGACTGCTGTAATCCTTCTTTCGTCTCTGAAAGTAAAATTGTGTCATCTGCATACAACAGTACAAATAATCGCATGTAATTATCTAACTCTGAAATGTTAACATTCAATAAAAGATCAACAGATGGACTCTTATGCTCAGTCAAATACAACTCTAAATCATTGAGATACAGAGAAAAAAAGCAAAGGCGAGAGATTTTCTCCTTGTCGTACACCCTTACAAATGCTAAAGAAATCAGATTTTTCACCATTTAAAAACACACATGACTTAATTCTATCATACATGTTCATTATGACACGCAAAATTTTACCATTCACGCCTTCATGAACAAGTTTTTGCCATAACCCTCTTCTCCAAACTGAATCAAAGGCTTTTTTTTAAATCAACAAAAGCACAGTAAAGTTTCTTCTTTTTCATGGAGAAAATATCAATAAGTGATTTCAAAACAGACATTTGATCTAATGTAGAATGGAACTGTCTAAATCCTGCTTGGGCTCCTGAAAGTATATTGTTTATATTGATATAATCAGTCAGTCTAGCATTTAACACTGTAGTGAATAGTTTTCCAACACAGCTGAGCAAAGTTATTCCCCTATAACTATCACAGTCAAGTGTATCACCTTTGCCTTTATACAATGGTAATATCAAGCCGGATACCCATTTTTCTGGTACAACACCTTCGTCCAGTATCTTGTTAAATAATTTACAGTATTTTTATGTCAGCAAAGGAACGCTGTTGATGATATATTCATTACGAATCATGTCTTCACCGGCACTTTTGCCTTTCTTCAGTCTTTTGATGGCTGAAGTAATTTCATCTTCAGTAATACATGCATTTAAAATATCATCATTATCCTCTAAATTGATAATGTGTATTGCCGTTGTACTGTCAATATGTTCATTATCATTAACGTTGAGGTTGCTGAAATGGTGAAACATGTCTTCTAAGTTCATGGGACATGATGTTTTCTTTTTAATTCTATTCCATAGTTCTCATGAACTGCTTAAACTTCGTAGTTCTCTGTGCCATTTTTTTCTCCACGTCTTTTCTGCTTTCTTTAAAACGGACTTGTAACTTTTGCTGACTCTTTCGAGCGTGTCTCTATTTTTACTACAATTTCTTTTCTTTTACTCTGTGTTTCGCTTTAAAATATTCTGATCGGCTTCGTTTGCATGTGGAATCAAACCAGCTGCAACTATCTCTGTGCTTTGTCTTGGAAGTACGAATTTGATATATCCCGAGAGTATCTTTTGCCGTCTGAATCAGAATGTTTGCGACATTTATGACGTCAATATCATCACCATCGATTGCGTCATTTACGTGTGTAAGCTCAGCGTTAGACAAATTTTCTTGAAAAGAAGCAGCCTTTTAGTGTTCCCATTTTCGTATTATTTCATTCTGACGTGTTAAATTTGATGTGGCACATTTTTTATGACACGGTATGACAGCCGTATCAGTATGATTTTTATGGTTCAATATGTGACACTCAGTAGCCAGAGACAAGATCAATGGGCTGTGTACATCAGATAATAAAGCATCAAAAGGGGAAATAGTAAAATCTGTTATTTTTGTGAACAAAAAGGGGGATCCAATCATGTAGTCAACCACAGTACAGCCATTACTAGTAAACATTCCGATTCCGTCATCTCTCCCTGCTATTCCATTAAGAATATACAATGAAGACGATTTACACAAGTCAATCAATCTATACCCATAGTTGTTTGGTCAACGATTATCTTGATTATGTCTATTGGATATAACTGCTCATCTAAAACATTGATCAAATCATGGAATGGACCTTTACTGTCACTCTGATGTTGATCAAAAAAATCTTTCAAATTTTTTGTATGAGCATTAAAGTCACCTGTTAACAGAATATAACAATCATATTTACTTTGTATATCAAAGAGCATGTTTTCAACATCATCAAACATATCAACACTACTATACACTGATCCTTCAGGAGGGATATAAACCACTCCAACACACACATCTTTATCATATCCCGTTAAAGATGATTTTATCATGAACCATGTTGAGTTGCTGTCTTTGTTTGGTAGAGTGGTTATATAATTACAATATTTCTTTTTGTATGCAAAAGCAACACCACCTGAACGTTGGTACGATGAAGATTTTCGACTGAAAACATGTATACCCAAGTTCATAGAAAACATTTTCAAGGAATGAGTGATCTTGCTTGTCTGTTTTTGTTTCTGTTAATAAAATAACATCAAACTGACTAATGTGTGTGACAAATTCACTATGTTTTAACCTACTTCGCAAACCACAAACATTGAGTGATACAAAGCTAATGTCACGTCTTTCACCAGCTGAGCTTTTTGAATAGTTCACAGAAGAATCATGTAAAGCAGAACAAAAATCACGTGAAATAAAACAATCAACAAAACTGTCATGTAACAAATTTTGACCGTTTTCTGAAAGAAAACTGCATTGCCCTCCGTCGCACCCCTATCCCACAACATGCTGAAGACCCAAAGCTTCAAAGTCTACACTGTCCACACCAAGGTGGAATAGGTCATCAGGGTTGTCAATTAGGACGACATTGGCGTTTGTACTTTGGCGTCTTCTTGAGGACACAGCGGATCCGACCGTCATGCACACACACACACACACAGAAAAAAAAAAACCGCTTGCCCGTGCTCACCTGCTCAGTCCCACATGCACGCATAATGTCTGCTCCCATGCACTCGTCTGCTGGTGAAGTTCAGGTGTTGCTGTGGCGAGGGGGGTGACAGTCCTATGAGTGAGTGTCCTGCATGCTTTGATTGTGTGCGCGAATGGCTGTAGGAATGAATGAATTAATGTAGCGAGATGTTCTTGCGCGTGGAGCTCTGAACCTACCACTTAGTCTGACCTTCTGCTATTAATGTCATCATGTAGTGGGTGGCTTACGTCGGTCAAAATTGTTATTAGTCTGTCAGTCAGTTTTCTATTGTGCATGTCGCAAAAGGTGTCTTGTCTTATACCCACCACCCCACCCGCTTTCCTAATGACTTTTTCCAACCTGTCTTCGTCATGTTTGGTCAAGTATCCTCCCCAGCACACGGCTCCATATGTTAAAACACTGCAGACAACAAATGTGTAAACCATTTGGAGCATCTGCTTGCACAAATAAAAAGATTTCATTTTTCTAAGACAGTACATGCGACTGTTGCTCTTTTTAATGAGTGCAGTTGAGTTTTCATTCCAAGACAGCTTATTGTCGATTATCACACCAAGATATTTGTATGAGTCTACCACTTCATTTTTATGATGATTTTACTTTAACTTGATTTCTTTTTTCTGACATCGATTACAAGCTCTTTCGTTTTGCCAACAGTCAGTTCAAGGTGATTTTCTTCACGCCAGTTCACAAACCTGTCTCCGGTAGTGCGGAATCATCTGCAAACTTAACGAGTAGACACGAATTGGACAGACATCTGCATTCAGCCGTATAGAAGGTAAAAGAAATGGTGAGAGCACTGTGCCTTCTGGTGCACCAGTGTTTGTGAAAGAAACAGTAGACATAAAATCAATTGATTTTGCAAACTGAGGCCTTTTAGTAAGGTAGTCTAAAACCCATAAAATCGTCAGAAAACCTAGTCCCATGTGCATAAACTTTTTTTGCTAAAAGTTGAGGTTGAGTAGTATTAAAAGCACTAGAAAAATCAAACATCACTCTCTCAAAGACTTTCATCACAGCAGATGTTAAGGCTACTGGACGGAGATCATTCATACACGAAACATGTGTTTTCTTGGGTACAGGTATGATCCATGACGTTTTTCAGACAGATGGTATTTTGCACTAAGAGACTGATTAAAAATAATTGTTAAAATCAGGCAGAGCTGAGCTGCACAGTATTTCAGTGTATTTGTTCGGATCATATCAGGACCAGGTGCTTTGTTTGGTTTCACTCTTTTTAATTGTGAAAGCACTTCCTCTTCAGAGACAACGCTGCATTCGTCCTTCTTAACATTTAAAATAACACTAAAATCTTGTCTTTCTGTGCTAAAATCGTGACAATCAAAGCTAGTATAAAAGTCATTCAGTTTCTTTGCTTCTTCTACAGATGATACAACCGTTTCTTCCCCCCTTTCTACATCTGTATCCACTCATTAGTTTCATCCCTTCCCACACCCCTTTCATGTTGCTGCTGAGTAATTTGTTTTCTATCTTCCGCTTATAGTTTTCTCTGCCCTCTTGCAAGTCTTTCTTAACCTGTCTTTGTGCTTCCCTAATCTCTTCTTTCACCCCTCCATTAAAAGCATTTTTCTTAGCATTAAGAGTACCTTTGATCTGTTTCGAAATCCAGGGTTTGTTATTGGCAAAAAAATTGACATCTCTAGCTGGAACGACACAATCTTCACAAAACTTAATGTATTCTGAAACTGTATCGGCTAATTCACACACATTGTCCGTGGCCTCAGCAAACACATTCCAGTCTGTGCAGTCAAAACAGCCTCTAAGGTGTCGATGGAGTCAGCTGACCAGTCACGCTCTGACAATTTCATAGGCGGCTGACGTTTAACTGAATGTCTGTATCGTGACAACAGATAGGTCCAAGGGGTAGCAGCTGTACAGAAGAATAAGAATCCGGTACATTAGAATAAGACAAACTGTCCTGTTGTCACGGGTTGGGACAGTAACATGCTGGTCAAAATTTGGAAGTGTCTTTTTAAGAGAGCAGTGATTAAAATCTCCGGTTAAAAGTTCCAAAGAGTCAGGTGCGTTTGCCTCAAGATCGTGCATGTGGCTGGCGATTGCGTTCTCTGCTTCACTCGCACTGGCTTTGGGGTGAATTTTCACAAGTGTCAGTTGCACGTGAGAAAATTCCCGTGGCAAGTAGTATGGCCTAATTCCAAGGGTCATGAACTCTACCACAGGTGAGCATTCCTTGTGTATGACAGTGATATTGTTTGGGTGACACCATTGTCTGTGTATGACAGTGATATTGTTTGGGGGTGACACCATTGTTTGTGTATGACAGTGATATTGTTTGGGTGACACCATTGTTTGTGCATGACAGTGATATTGTTTGGGGGTGACACCATTGTTTGTGTATGACAGTGATATTGTTTGGGTGACACCATTGTTTATAAACACACACACCCCACCTCCCCCCTTCATCCCCGCATCCTCAGTCCTATCCCCCCTGAATAAACTCAAACCATCTGAAGACACTCGTTCATCAGAAATAAAACGTTTAGCCACGTTTCCGTAAAGCACATTAAACTACGTGTTTTAAAATCGGAGGAGGATATGTTGGCGGAAAGTTCGTCCATTTTGTTTCTCAGTGATTGCACATTGCCCTCGATCACAGTCGGTAGATAGGGTTTATAGTTCTTACCTTGTTTCTGGCTCTGTCTGACACCTCCCTTCAGACCTTGTTTCTGGCTCTGTCTGACACCTCGCTTCAGACCTTGTTCCTGTCTGACACCTCCCTTCAGACCTTGTTTCTGTCTGACACCTCCCTTCAGACCTTGTTTCTGGCTCTGACACCTCCCTTCAGACCTTGTTTCTGTGTCTGACACTTCCCTTCAGACCTTGTTCCTGTCTGACACCTCCCTTCAGACCTTGTTTCTGTCTGACACCTCCCTTCAGACCTTGTTTCTGGCTCTGACACCTCCCTTCAGACCTTGTTTCTGTGTCTGACACTTCCCTTCAGACCTTGTTCCTGTCTGACACCTCCCTTCAGACCTTGTTTCTGTCTGACAATCTGTGTCTGACACCTCCCTTCAGACCTTGTTTCTGTCTGACTCCTCCCTTCAGACCTTGTTTCTGTGTCTAACACCTCCCTTCAGACCTTGTTTCTGTGTCTGACACCTCCCTTCAGACCTTGTTTCTGGCTCTGACACCTCCCTTCAGACCTTGTTTCTGTGTCTGACACCTCCCTTCAGACCTTGTTTCTGTGTCTGACACCTCCCTTCAGACCTTGTTTCTGTGTGTAACACCTCCCTTCAGGCCTTGTTCCAATGATATGTTTTGTCTAACGAGTTCAAGACCTGCTTCTGCTTTAATTGTCCACATGTACCCAAACCCATCGTTCGCGATTGAACTCGCTGTTCGCATTTACCCTGAGGCACCCCTGCTGTTTCAACCGTTGAAATAACGTTGAAAAAAACGAAGACGAACTTTTGCTGGTGCAACCAACTGGAGAAAGCATTCAAAAACAGAAGAGCTACATTTGATGACAGTACAACCTGTTATTTGTTCAATACACGTTGAGCTGGTCGCTTCGACTGGATCGTTCACAGTCGGGCCTTCCTGTCTTACATTTGTGTCTGCGTTATACATTCAATGTTTGGGGGGTTTCCTCCTGTGTGTGTGTGTGTGTGTGTGTGTGTGTGTGTGTTTACAGTCTTGTTTGCATGTTCTTTATCTGTCTATGTTGTGATAATGCATCCGTCAAAATGTCTCTTATTAATTTTGAGACAGTAAATTTATTCATATCTTACAAACAAGGTGAAATATTGTCACATGTAGGATAAATAAAGAGATAGGCATATACCGCAAAGCCCATACCGTATATTTGAATTTCTCTGAAACAATTCTGCCTTGTGTTTCAGCTTCCTGCTTCCTGCGTGTGTGTGTTCCACTTGTTGTGACTCCTTTCTTCTAACAGTACTGTTTCTACACAACACCTGCATCAGGGAGTTTTCCATTACCGACACAGCTTTAAATATATCCCACACGTGTTGACGCGTGTGTGTGTGTGTGTGCGTGTGCGTGTGTGTGTGTGTGTGTGTGTAAATTATTTCATTTGAACTTCAGGGAAATGGAAAATGGCACGGGTAAAATAATAAAGAATTATGCTGCTAATTGTGCGCGAGCGCGCGCGCGCTAGCGCGCGTGTGTGTGTATGTACATGTGCATGTGTGTAAGCATGTGTGTATATGCAAATGTGTATGCGCATGTATGCGCGCGCGCGCGCGTGTGTGTGTGTGTGTGTGTGCGTGTTTCATCCACATCACGCCAAAACACATCACGGAAAAAACAGATTCCAGCTATTCTCCAGCTGACGTTAAGTGTGTGCCATGCAGAATCACTCAGACAAACTGACAGACATGTAAGTGGAAAAAACCCAGGCAAGTACCAAATGAACTTCATAGAAGTGCTAAGAGAGACAGACGGTCATTAAGGGTGATAGTGAGACAGAGAGAGAGAGGGAGGGGGGGGGGAGTCGAGAGGGAAAGAGAGACACAGAGACGTAAAGAGACAGAGACAGACAGACAACCAAACCAACAGATGAGCACTCTAAGCAATGGACAAGACATGATAAATATGGATCAGTAGTACACATAGTTATAAGTGTTTAGACTGCCACGTAAGCCGTTTTAAAATGGCGGGTAATTCACTCCCCTGCCACTGCCCCGAAAGCCAAACCAAAACGGCGGCTAAATATCTCCTTTGTGAAAGCTTTTACGTTGTTTTGGAATAACTAACTGGTAGTTTCAGCTTGGCCAAGGTTCCCCAACTTCTATGATAACATGGGGCACGCAACGTCCACCAGGCATGTGTCGTTTTTTCAAGTGTTTTTATTGCCAAACTGGAGCATGTCAACAAATCATTTTCTATGCGGGCAAGGAAAATGGCGACACCTTGCGAAAACCGGGTGTGAGCAAAAGTAAAGTGCATGAAACAGGACTTCGCTGATGCTGTATGAAAATCGGAATGAATGTTTGAAGAAAACAATGATTAAATGCAGTCTGAAGATTCTTTGGGAGAGGAAGGAAGGTGAGGATAATCAGTTTACTCAATAGAGAATAGAGTTCAACTTTCAATCAGACAGCATTGAATGATTTGAGAGCAGAACGCTGTGTGTGTGACGGACAGGCCCGCGGAGGTAGAATCGATGGGGAAGGCATCGGATTACAGTGTAATAAGGGAACCATGACAGACGTCAAGTGGGAAAAGCATCGGATTACAGTCTGATAACGGAACCAAGACAAGAGGTCAAGTGGGGAAGGCATCGGATTACAGTGTGATAAGGGAACCAAGACAGAGGTCACGTGGGGAAGGCATCGGATCACAGTGTGATAAGGGAACCAAGACACGAGGTCAAGTGGGGGAAAGCATCGGATTACAGTGTGATAAGAGAACCAAGATAACAGATCAAGTGGGGAAGGCATCAGATTATGTGTAATGAGGGAACCAAGACAGAGGTCAAGTGGGGAAGGCAAGGGATTACAGTGTGATAAGGGAACCAAGACTGAGGTCAAGTGGGGAAGGCATCGGATTACAGTGTGATAAGGGAACCAAGACAGAGGTCAAGTGGGGAAGGCAAAGGATTACAGTGTGATAAGGGAACCAAGACAGAGGTCAAGTGGGGAAGGCAAGGGATTACAGTGTGATAAGGGAACCAAGACAGAGGGTAAGTGGGGAAGGCAAGGGATTACAGTGTGATAAGGGAACCAAGACAAGGGGTCAAGTGGGGAAGGCAAGGGATTACAGTGTGATAAGGGAAACAAGACAGAGGTCAAGTGGGGAAGGCAAGAGATTACAGTGTGATAAGGGAACCAAGACAGAGGTCAAGTGGGGAAGGCAAGGGATTACAGTGTGATAAGGGAACCAAGACAGAGGTCAAGTGGGGAAGGCATCGGATTACAGTGTGATAAGGGAAACAAGACAGAGGTCAAGTGGGGAAGGCAAGGGATTACAGTGTGATAAGGGAACCAAGACAGAGGTCAAGTGGGGAAGGCATCGGATTACAGTGTGATAAGGGAAAAAAGAGAAGAGGTCAACTGGAGAAGGCATCGGATTACAGTGTGATAAGGGAACCATGACAGAGGTCAAGCTTGGAAAGCATCTGATTACAGTGTGAAAAGGGACCCAAGACATAGGTCAAGTAGGGAAGGCAAGGGATTACAGTGTGAAAAGGGAACCAAGACATAGGTCAAGTGTGGAAGGCATCGGATTACAGTGTGATAAGGGAACCATGACAGAGGTGAAGTGGGGAAGGCATCGGATTACAGTGTGATAAGGGAACCAAGACAGAGGTTAAGTGGTGAAGTCATCGAATTACAGTGTAATGTGGGAACCAAGACAGAGGTCAAGTGGGGAAGGCATCGGATTACAGTGTGATATGGAAACATAGACAGTATGTCAATTGGGGAAGGCATCGGATTAAAGTATGATCAGGGAACTAAGACAAGAGGTCAAGTGGGGAAGGCATCGGATTACAGTGAGATAAGGGAATCAAGACAGAGGTGAAGTCGGGAAGGCATTGGAATACAGTGTGATAAGGGAACCAAGACAAGAGGTCAAGTGGGGAAGGCATCGGATTACAGTGTGATAAGGGAACCAAGACAGAGGTCAAGGGGGGAAGTCATCGGATGACAGAGTGATAAGGGAAACAAGACAGAGGTCAAGAGGGGAAGGTATCGGATCACGGTGTGATAAGGGAACAAAGAGAAGAGGTCAAGTGGGGAAGGCATCGGATTACAGTGTGAGAAGGGAACCAAGACATAGGTCAAGTGGGGAAGGCATTGAATGAAAGTGTGATAAGGGAACGAAGACAAGAGGTCAAGTGGGGTAGGCATCGGATTACACTGTGATAAGGCAGCCAAAACAAAGGTCAAGTGGGGAAGGCATCGGATTACAGTGTGATAAGGGAACCAAGACAGAGGTCAAGTGGGGAAGGCATGGGTTAAGTGTGATAAGGGAACCAAGACAAGAGGTAAAGTGGGGAAGGTATCAGATTACATTGTGATAAGGGAAACAAGACAGAGGTCCAGAGGGGAAGGTATCGGATCACAGTGTGATAAGGGAACCAAGAGAAGAGGTCAAGTGGGGAAGGCATCGGATTACAGTGTGATAAGGGAAGCAAGACAGAGATCAAGTGGGGAAGGCATCGGATTGCAGTGTGATAAGGGAACCAAGACAAGAGGTCAAGTGGTGAAGTCATCGGATTACAGTGTGATAAGGGAACCAATAGAAGAGGTCAAGTGGAAAAAGCTTCGGATTAAAGTGTGATAAGGGAACCAAGACAAGAGTTCAAGTGGGGAAGGCATCGGATTACAGTTTGATAAGGGAACCAAGACAGAGATCAAGTCGGGAAGGCATCGGATTACAGTGTGATAAGGGAAACAAAACAGAGGTCAAGTCGGGAAGGTATCAGATCACAGTGTGATAAGGGAACCAAGACAAAAGGTCAAGTGGGGAAGGCATCGGATTACAGTGTGATAAGGGAATCAAGACAAGAGGTCAAGTGGGGAAGGCATCGGATTACATTGAGATAAGGGAACCAAGACAGAAGTCAAGAGGGGAAGGCATTGGAATACAGTGTGATCAGGGAACCGAGACAGAGGTCAAGTGGGGAAGGCATCGAATCACAGTGTGATAAGGGAAGCAAGACAAGAGGTCAAGTGGGGAAGGCATCGTATTACAGTGTGATAAGGGAACCAAGACAGAGGTCAAGTGGGGAAGGTATCGGATTACAGTGTGATAAAGGAACCAAGACGAGGTCAAGTGGGGAAGGCATCGGATTACAGTGTGATAAGGGAACCAAGAGAAGAGGTCAAGTGGGGAAGGTATCGGATTACAGTGTGATAAAGGAACCAAGACAGAGGTCAAGTCGCGAAGTCATCGAAATACAGTGTAATGTGGGAACCAAGACAGAGGTCAAGTGGGGAAGGCATCGGATTACCGTGTGATAAGGGAACCAAGACAGAGGTCAAGTAGGGAGGCATCGGATTACAGTGTGATAAGGGAACCAAGACAAGAGGTCAAGTGGGGAAGGCATCGGATTACAGTGTGATAAGGAAACCAAGACAGAGGTCAAGTGGGGAAGGCATTGGATTACAGTGTGATAAGGGAACCAACACAAGAGGTCAAGTGGGGAAGGCATCGTATTACAGTGTGATAAGGGAACCAAGACAAGAGGTCAAGTGAGGAAAGCATCGGATTACAGTGTGATAAGGGGACCAAGACAGAGGTCAATTCGGAAAGCATTGGAATACAGTGTGATAAGGTAACCAAGACAAGAGGTCAAGTGGGGAAGGCATCGGATTACAGTGTTATAAGGGAACCAAGACAGAGTTCAAGTGGGGAAGGCGTCGGATTACAGTGTGATAAGGGAACCAAGACAAGAGGTCAAGTGGGGAAAGCATCAGATTACAGTGTGATAAGGGAATCAAGACAGAGATCAAGTGTGGAAGGCATCGGATTACAGTGTGATAAGGGAACCAAGACAAGAGATCAAGTGGGGAAGGCATGGGATTACAGTGTGATAAGGGAACGAAGACAGAGGTCAAGTGGGGAAGGAATCGGATTAAAGTATAATCAGGGAACCAAGCCAGAGGTCAAGGGGGGAAGTCATCGGATTAGAGAGTGATAAGGGAAACAAGACAGAGGTCAAGAGGGGAAGGTATTGGATCACAGTGTGATAAGGGAACCAAGAGAAGAGGTCAAGTGCGGAAGGCATCGGATTACAGTGTGAGAAGGGAACAAAGACAGAGGTCAAGTGGGGAAGTCATCGGAATACAGAGTGATAAGGGAAACGAGACAGAGGTCAAGAGGGGAAGGCATTGAATGACAGTGTGATAAGGGAACGAAGACGAGAGGTCACGTGGGGTAGGCATCGGATTACAGTGTGATAAGGGAACCAAGACAAGGGGTCAAGTGGGGAAGGCATCAGATTACAGTGTGATAAGGTAGCCAAAACAAAGGTCAAGTGGAGAAGGCATCGGATTACAGTGTGATAAGGGAACCAAGAGAAGAGGTCAAGTGGGGAAGGCATCGGATTACAGTGTGATAAGGGAAGCAAGACAGAGATCAAGTGGGGAAGGCATCGGATTACAGTGCGATAAGGGAACCAAGACAAGAGGTCAAGTGGTGAAGTCATCGGATTACAGTGTGATAAGGGAACCAAGAGAAGAGGTCATGTGGAAAAAGCATCGGATTAAAGTGTGATAAGGGAACCAAGACAAGAGTTCAAGTGGGGAAGGCATCGGATTACAGTGTGATAAGGTAACCAAGACAAGAGGTCAAGTGGGGAAGGCATCAGATTACAGTGTGATAAGGGAATCAAGACAAGAGGTCAAGTGGGGAACGCATCGGATTACAGTGTGATAAGGGAACCAAGACAGAGGTCAAGTGGGGAAGGCATTGGAATACAGGGTGATAAGGGAATGAAGACAGAGGTCAAGTGGGGAAGGAATCAGATTACAGTGTGATAAGGGAACCAAGGCAGAGGTCATGTGCGGAAGGCATCTGATTACAGTGTGATAAGGGAACCAAGACAATAGGTAAAGTGGGGAAGGCATCGGATTACAGTGTGATAAGGGAACCAAGACAAGGGGTCAAATGGGGAAGGCATCGGATTGCAGTGTGATAAGGGAACCAAGACAGAGGTCAAGTGGGGAAGGCATTGGATTACAGTGTGATAAGTGAACCAACACAAGAGGTCAAGTGGGGAAGGCATCGGATTACAGTGTGATAAGGGAACCAACACAAGAGGTCAAGTGGGGAAAGCATCGGATTACAGTTTGATAAGGTAACCAAGACAAGAGGTCAAGTGGGGAAGGCATCTGATTACAGTGTGATAAGGGAACCAAGACAGAGGTCAAGTGGGAAAGGCATCGGATTACAGTGTGATAAGCGAACCAAGACAAGAGTTCAAGTGGGGAAGGTATCAGATTACAGTGTGATAAGGGAACGAAGACAAGAGTTCAAGTGGGGAAGGCATCAGATTACAGTGTGATAAGGGAACCAAGACTGAGGTCAAGTGGGGAAAGCATCTGATTACAGTGTGATAAGGGAACCAAGACATAGGTCAAGTGGGGAAGGCATCGGATTACAGTGTGATAAGGGAACCAAGACAGAGGTCAAGTGGGGAAGGCATCGGATTACAGTGTGATAAGGGAACCAAGACAGAGGTGAAGTGGGGAAGGCATCGGATTACAGTGTGATAAGGGAACCAAGACAAGAGTCAAGTGGGTAAGGCATTGGATGACAGTGTGATAAAGGAACCAAGACAGAGGTCAAGGGGGGAAGGCATCGGATTACAGTGTGATAAGGGAACCAAGATAACAGATCAAGTGGGGAAGGCATCGGATTACTGTGTGATAAGGGAACCAAGACAAGAGGGGAAGGCATTGGATTACAGTGTGATAAGGGAACCAAAACAGAGGTTAAGTGGGGAAGGCATCGGATTACAGTGTGATAAGGGAACCAAAACAAGAGGTCAAGTGAGGAAGGCATCGGATTAAAGTGTGATAAGGGAACCAAGACTGCGGTCAAGTGGGGAAGGAGGAGGGAGAGTCGGGTCGTTCATTTATTGTCTGTTCATCAAAGATGATGATATTGGACTGATAATAAATGATAACTTACTATTATCTTTTGTATTATTATTATTTCTGTGATAATGATTATTATTATCATTAATTAGAAATCATTGTGAAAATCAATGGCGGGTGATAAATATTTAACTGAAAAGTGGGCGGTTGAGACGGGAGGGGGGCGGGGGTGGGGGGTGGGGGGGTCGGGGGGGGGGGGGGGCGATAGGAAGGGGGCTGAGGAAGGAAGAGAGAGAGAAAGAACAGAATGTGGAAAAGATAGTGTACAAAATATAGAATGGAAAGAGTGAGCGTCAGTGATTGGAGAAAGAAAAACGTAATATTGGAAGAGTGGAGACAGCGGGGAGGGAGTGGTAGTGTACCTATTTTCAAATAAGTGCTTTTGACATTGGGCTAACGATTTTGATCCAGACATATCTTGGATGGGGATGGTGTGTGTGTGTGTGTGTGTGTGTGTGTGTGTGTGTGTGTGTGTGTGATGATTTTTTTTTTTTTTTAAATCTTGTCGATCACATATTCATTTGATCATAACAAAACATTTTTTCGGTATTGTCCATTCATTTTCCTTTCAGAAAATAAACTTTTACCTATGTTACCTGTGTTAGTGGATAAATTGATTCAGAATAAGATATTTTCCACACCTACCAGGGTTTTTTTGTGAAAATTCTCCGGCAAGTAGGTTTCAGATATTTGCTGAATCCCTTGGCAGGCTAAGGGTTAAAATCAATAAATAAATCACACAACACACACACACACACACACACACACACAGGAGGGGCAGGAGAAATCTGTGGTAAACTTTAACATTGCCATTTTCTTTGGAAATACTTTGTCTGCCAATACCAAATTTGGCTTTGTATGAAAAGAAATATTCAGTCATACCTATAACAGGTTGTAAGTCTCCCGAATTAAGCCGTATTTCCGAATCATTAACGGTTTATTTCATTGAGATTCGTTCCGAAATCCGAAAATTCTAAAAACAGCTTCCCACTGAGTTAGGCCTACTTGAAGGTAAGTTGTGTTCAAAGACGACATGACCTCGTTTTTTCTTGTTTTCACAGTTAAAAGGAAAGAAATACAAATTCTGGACAGAACACATACAGTGATACCAACTACACCATCAACGTGTTTACTGCATATATATATTCTAAAGTGGACACTGAATTAACTGTAATGAACATAAAAGAAAAATTTAATCGGTCGTTTCTTTCAGCCCGTTGTACACTGGTTTGTGCAAATCTATAGATCTACCATGTGTTGCAGTGTGCTTGAAGCGATGGCAACGTCTCCTTTACTGCGGAAATGAAAGAATAATCGAGATATGATAAAAACACAAACAACAAGAGAGGCAAGGCCTTGAAGACTCACTTGTGATACACTTTAAAAAAAATCTAATCGTTAAAATGTGTTCTGTATTTGTTATTATAAAGCTTTGCATTTAAAAAAAAGAAGGAAAAAAAGTCCCTACCAGATTCAAACCCCGCGTGTTCGGGTGAGAAGAAACTGCCTTATCCATTACACTATCATGGCTCCTTAACTGACGTTCTAAAATTTAATATTTGAACATACTTTTTTAAAGGGCGATAAATCAATTGCAGTATTCGCAGTGAGAACGCTGTTTAAATCATATTATTCTGGTGTATCTTGGGCATTCAAAAAATCTTTAAGGGCAATAAAAAATTCTTTTTAATGGCTATCGCTGCAATCACACTGCAACATTTAGCCGTTTTCACTAGATCTAGATAGATGTACAAGTTTAGTTACACCCGCCGGGAACATAGTACGACACGGTCGATTCAATTTCTCTTTTATGTTCATTCTAGTTTTATAGTTTTAAAGTTTAGTATTTTGTTAAACTAATAACATGTAGAGCCAAGTACAAGTACTTCTAAACGTCGTAAGAAGTGAAAAAGACTTCAATTTGAGAAAAGTCAAGACTGGAAATTTTTTCGTTTCATCGTGATCAGTTCAAGGGTATTAACTCGCATGGTTTACAATTTTTAACTGTGAATTCCGACTGATTCTGTGGATATTTTTTATGGCAGTTTGGGGCATAATCCAGTAAGTGATGAGGCGTTCACAAATCTTTCTCTGAATAAATATTTAACGGTCTCCTTCTCCAACTTTCCATCACATGCTATTGTGTATTGTTCATTGAATATAGGATTGAACGGGCAGGTCAACAACTTGAAACAAAATGGCGTCGTTCGCGTTCGCAAAGAATATGAGCACGCGCTTTGAATGTGTATAAATATGTGTACGCAATTGATTTTTGCCCATGACCTTCAGGGCTCAGCCAACAGATCTGTAAAGTCCACTCGTATTGATTTTAGTATTTTCCGAAAAAGACCACTTGGGCGAATGAACATAGTGAAAGCCATGTACACTGAGAGTAAAGCACACAAGCTTTTTATGTATTGGGTATAATTTCAAAATGTAATGTTTAAGATGAGAAAGATCAGTTTAAAGCAAATTAAGTCCCCTAGCATTAATTACAGAGTAATTTTCCTTTTTTACTATCTGCACCAAAACGTTTGCAAAATAAATATAACTTCCATGCTTAGCAAAAGAAGTTCCTGTTTGAACAAAAAATGATAATAATGACTGCTCTTGTTGTTGTGTCAGAATATCAGATCAAAGTGCCCAGTTTAGAGAATACAAAAAAATAAATAAATATAACAGTAAATGCAGTTTGCATATAATTAGGCTTCGTTTTTTTGGTTTGTTTGTTTGTTTGTTTTTTGTTTTGTTTTTGTTTTGTTTTTTGTGCCCATCCCAGAGGTGCAATATTGTTTTAAACAAGATGACTGGAAAGAACTGAATTTTTCCTATTTTTATGCCTAATTTGGTGTCAACTGACAAAGTATTTGCAGAGAAAATATCAATGTTAAAGTTTACCACGGACACACAGACACAGACATACACACAGAGACAACCGAACACTGGGTTAAAACATAGACTCACTTTGTTTACACAAGTGAGTCAAAAACGTGAAACGGTGTTATTACGTCCACTACAATCACATCTATTTATCCTACAAGTAGAAAACGTCAACATTGCTTTTAGTCAAATGACGTCAGATGTGCTGCAGCAGTGGGGATTTGTCTGCTTGCTTGGGAACCGAACAGGCATGGTCCAATCCGCCCCCTTATCTCTCTCTTTCTCTCCCATGCTTATTTTATATATCATATTTAATACAGAGCACTTTTCAAAGATTTACTTTAATCTTTTTTTTTCTCTCTTCATGATTCCTTTACTGGATAAAGCGCGAAGCACAAGTGTCTTGAGGGCTTTGCCTCTTGTTTTTCCTTTCACAATAAAAAGAGAAACAGAAGTAGCATGTATGTTAATCGCAGAATTAGATAAAATGTCAAAATAGTTCCTCAGATATATCAAAAAGTAGAATAATGAACAGAAGTAACATGCACGGTAATCGTAGAATCTAAAGAAATGACAAAATATTACTTCATATTGATTAAAAAGTAGAATAAAATTGATAGATAGGTACATACATACATACATACATAGACAGACAGATAGAAAACCATGTAAATAAATAAATAAATAAATGAAAATAACAAAACAAGCTTTCATTTTAGTGCTACACATCTTCCCAGGTGAACCTGCTGTCCTGTAAAATGTGGGCCAGACGGGCGTTGAAGGGACGATAGAAGTCGTCCAGCAGTCTCCGTGTCTCGTTCCACATGGGGCCGATACTTCGGGACACCCTTCCCACGTTACGTCGCCCCAAGGCCACTATGCTTTCCATGGTGCTGTTAGGCGCTGCTACACACACACACACACACACACACACACACCTACGCGTGAACGCGAACGCGAACACACAGACGCAGACACAGATACTGATGCGCGCACGCACGCCCACGCGTGTCGCATCATCGCCACAAACAGCAACAAAACAACAGCAGAAGAAGAAAAAGAAATAAGCTTACAGTGAAACACATTCATGCTGGCACCGGAGGCACAGAGGGCACTCATCGGATGGGAACCTGTCAACTCCCGCATCATCACAGCCAAGTTTACCACCAAGAAGAATGACATCAGACTGAACATCATTCAGTGCTATGTTCCCACCAATGATGCGGAAGAAGAGAAGAAAGATGACTTCTACCAACAACTAGACAGTGATAGACAGAAGAGGAGCCAAAGACATAACCATACTGATGGGAAATTTCAACGCCAAGAACGGAAGGGACAACACCGGCTACGAGGACACCCTGGGGACACACGGACTGGGACAGATGAATGAGAATGGTGAGCGCTTTGCAGACCTGTGCGCCCTGAACCAGCTGGTGATAGGAGGAAGTATCTTCCCACACAAGCGCATCCACAAGGCCACATGGAGATCCCCGAACCACGTCACGGAGAACGAGATCGACCACATCTGCATTAGCCGCAAGTTCAGGAGATCATGGCAGGATGTACGAGTGATGAGAGGAGCCGATGTGTCATCAGACCACCACCTTCTTACGACGACAGTGAAACTTCGCCTCAAGAGATTCACCAACGCCAACAACACAGGGACAATGTACAATGTTGGACTGCTCAGAAACAAGGACACACAAGCAGCATTCCAGATCAGCCTTTCCAACAGGTTCCAGCCACTACAAGAGCTGATAGAAGACGGTGAGATGGACATCGAGACACAGTGGGAACACAGCAAGAAGCTCTGGCACGTCACATGTGAAGAGGTCCTTGGCAAGAAGAAAACTCAGCACAAGGAATGGATCTCTGCCGACACCATCCACAAGCTGGAAACAAGGAAAGAGAAGAAAACTTCGCTGAACACAAGCCGAACAAGAGCAACTAAGGCAAAGGCACAGGAAGAGTACACAGCAGCGGACAGAGATGTAAAGAGGAGCATCAAGAAGGACAAGAGGGACTAAACCGACGACCTGGCCAGTCAAGCAGAGGCAGCAGCCGGACAGGGGAACCTGACGGACCTGTACCTGGTGACCAAGAAGCTGACGGGCAAGTTCCAGCAGACAGACAAGCCAGTGAAGGATAACAACGGGAACCCACTGACAACCAAGAAACAGCTGAAACGATGGGCAGAACACTTCAGGGAGCTGCTGAACCGCCCCGCTCCTGACGCACCACCAGACATCCCACCCGCAGAGACAGAACTGCCCATCAGCTACGACAAACCCTCAAAGGCAGAGATCAAGAAGGCCATCATGACTCTGAGAAATGGGAAGGCTGCAGGGCTGGACGAGATACCAGCAGAAGCCATCAAAGTAGACATGGAAACAGCTGTCAACATGCTATACAACCTCTTCAGCAAGATCTGGGAGAAGGAGAAGGTACCAGCCCAGTGGAAAGAAGGAATCATCATCAAGCTGCCAAAGAAAGGAGACCTCAGGGACTGCAGCAACTACCGAGGGATCATGCTCATGTCAACGCCAGGCAAGGTTCTCAAAAGGGTTCTACTGGAAAGGATGAAAGAGGCCGTCGCCCCAAGCTTCATGACCAGCAGGCAGGCTTCCGGCGGAACAGATCCTGTGCCGACCAGATCGCCAACCTGCGCATCATCGTGGAGCAGTCGCTGGAGTGGAACTACCCCCTCTACATCAACTTCATAGATAATGAGAAGGCCTTCGACAGTGTGGACAGAGAGACGCTGTGGAAGCTGCTGAGGCACTACAGAGTCCCAGAGAAGATCATCTCCCTCATCCAGTGCATCTACCAGGACATGAGTTGCAGGACTGCCCACACAGGCCAGCTGTCTGAAAGTTTCGAGGTGAAGACTGGAGTTCGTCAGGGGTGCCTGCTGTCACTGTTCCTCTTCCTCCTGGTCATCAACTGGATCATGAAGACCACTACAACAGACAGGAACAACGGTATACAGTGGACACTCTGGACGCAGCTGGACGACCTCGACTTCGCAGACGACCTGGCGCTCCTGTCACACAACCACAGCCAGATGCAGGACAAGACCACTCGCCTGGAGACCACGTCAGCCAGGACAGGACTCAAGATCAACAAGAAGACCGAGCTGATGAAGATCAACACCACTGCCAACACACCATTCACAGTCGGTGGAGAGCCCATCAGGGAGGTGTAGTCTTCCGTCTACTTGGGAAACGTGGTTGACCGACAGGGAGGCACGGACCGAGACGTCACAGCCAGAATCGGCAAGGCAAGAACAGCTTTCATCATGCTCAAGAACATCTGGGCATTTGGAGCAATCAGTATGAAAACCAAACAGCATCTTCAACTCCAATGTGAAGTCAATTCTGCTCTAAGGTTGCGAGACATGGCGGACAACACAGACGATGCAGAAGATTCAGACATTCTTCAACATCTGTCTGAGGCGCACCTACAAAATCCGATGGCAGGAGAAGATCCGAAACGAAGATCTGTGGGAGCGAGCGGGACAGGAACCAGTGGCCAAGCAGATACTGCGGAGGAAGTGGGGCTGGATCGGACAAACCCTCAGGAAGCCAGCGTCCAGCATCACACGCCAAGCCCTGACCTGGAACCCGCAGGGAAAGAGGAAAAGAGGCCGGCCTCGCAACAGCTGGAGGCGAGACACCGAGGCAGAGCTGAAGCATCAAAGGACAAACTGGACTGAAATGGCCAGAACAGCCCAGAACAGAGTGAGAAGGCGAGGGGTCGTCGATGGCCTAAGCTCCACCAGGAGCGATGGGCAATGAATGAATGAATGACATTCACGAATACGCTACGGGCCGGGGAGGCGGAAAAGAAAGGGAATGCTTGAAGTGGAAAGGGTGAGGGTGGGTGAATCCTTCGAGGGGGTGGGGGTGGAGAGGGTGTGTGTGTGTGTGTGTGTGGGGGGGGGGGGGGGCTTTGAATTGTAAGGGAGAGAAGTATTGTTAGGTTACGCCTGATCTAGGCAACTGCAGTTTCGTCCCCTGTGAACTCGCCATCCGTTTCGGTGATGGTAGCGAACCATTCCCCGCTCTCAGTGATCCGTTGAGCGACACTAATGACGACTCAGCGATGTCCTCAGCTTAACGGGAGAAAAATCACAATCTGTTCGTTTTCCAGTGGTACCTGGGGAGAGTTGTGTCAAGAACAGACGAAAACAAAAATACTTAGAATAATTGATGACATACACGATGAGACAGACAGACAGACAGACAGATAGATATACAGATAGATAGATAGATAGATAGATAGACAGACAAACAAATAGATAGATAGATAGATAGATAGATAGGCTGACTGATAAACACAGAGGCAGCTGTTTGTAATGTCATATATTTTCTTTTCTTTTTAAAGGCAGATCAATGTTAGTTATAGAATAGTCTTTGTGTCTTCGTTTTCCAAAATCGAGGTGGATAAATGTGGCCTAAACCGAAGTCGTCAAACTCCCGCGCACACATCTTATGTTGATGAACACACGTGAACACACCTTATGTTGATGAACACACGTGCACACACCTTATGTTGATGAACACACGTGCACACATCTTATTTTGATGAACACACGTGCACACGTTATGTTGATGAACACACGTGCACACATGTTATGCTGATGAACACACGTGCACACATCTTATTTTGATGAACACACGTGAACACACCTTATGTTGATGAACACACGTGCACACACCTTATGTTGATGAACACACGTGCACACATGTTGATGAACACACGTGCACACATCTTATTTTGATGAACACACGTGCACACATCTTATTTGATGAACACACGTGCACACATCTTATTTTAATGAACACACGTGCACACACCTTATGTTGCTGAAGACACGTGCACACATCTTATTTGAAGAACACACGTGTACACACCTTATGTTGATGAACACACGTGTACACAACTTATGTTGATGAACACACGTGCACACATCTTATGTTGATGAACACACGTGCACACAACTTATGTTGATGAACACACGTGCACACATCTCATTTTGATGAACACACGTGCACACATCTTACCGAGTCCCAGGAACCTGAAGACGGCGGGCACAGTGTCAGCACCACTCTGCACGTCCTCCAAGCGGATAAACAGCATCTGGTCCCGTGGGAAACGTAACAGCCAGTCCTCCACGAACACCGAATACACCCCGATGAATAAACGTATCTATGACAGACAGAGAGAGAGAGAGAGAGGAGGGGAGGGTGGGGGAGGGGTGGGGGAGTTCGGCGGGTGGGCGGGGAAAGACAGACAAACAGACAGACAGACAGACAGACAGGGTGAGATCAGTTTCAGTATCAGTTTATCAAGGAGGCGTCACTGCGTACGGACAAATCAATATACGCTACACCGCATCTGCTAAGCAGACGTGTGTTACATGCATGTATATATAAGCACAGAAGATTACATGATTCATAATCCACTCTGTGTGTGTGTGTGTGTGTGTGTGTGTGTGTGTGTGTGTGTTCCAGCGGGGTTGCTCACACAAACAAATTCATGGGCACGCGTGCCCACAACCACACACATGAGCGCGTGAGTACACACATACAGGTACACAAACAAACAAGCAAACACACGCGCTCACGCGCGCTCACCAGAAGGAAAGAGGCAGACACACAGGGACAGATAGTGAGAGATAAAGACAGGGTTACGCTCTCCAGTAGCAATAAATAATTATACCCATACCCAGTCGGTAATGGACAACTATACTTTTGAGAGAACTTCGATGCCCTTAGAATGGTACATATGTCTCACCGAGAAGATGGACTGATTGTAGGCACAGGTTCGAAGGCTCTCTTTCTCCACACATGCATTGAATGTGGCGATGTTCTTCTCGACTAATTGGTGAAAGTATTCCGGAGTCTTATTCCGTGCCCAGAAGAAAAGAAAGTCAGAATACAGTCTGAAACCAGAGAAAAATTATATACTTTTTGACTCACTTGTGTAAACAAAGTGAGTCCATGATATAACACGGTGCTCGGTTATCTGTATGTGTGTTTGTGTGTCCGTGGTAAACTTTAACATGGCCATTTTCTCTGGAGATATGTTGTCTGCCAATACCAAATTTTCCTTAAACATTGTAGAAAAAACATCTTCACAGTCATACCAATAATAGGTTTTGTATTTCTCCCAAATTTAGCCATATTTTCGAACCATTAAGTGATTAACTGCTTATTTCATTGATGCTCATTCCGGATTCTGAAAACACTGTTAGTCCTTTCAAGCTGCCAGAAGGTAGGCCATGTCTGGTAAGAAGATGCCATGACCTCGTTTTTCGTATTCGCAATTAAAAGTAAAGAAATACAAATTCTGGACAGAACACACACAGTGATACTAACTACATTATCGACGTGTTTACTGCATATGAATATTCAAAAGTGGACTCTAAATTAACTAGAATGAACATTACAATAAAATAAATAAGTAAATAAATAAATAAATCGACCGTTTCACCAAGTTAAAGTCAGCCTTATCCAGACTGGTCTGTTCAGATCTTGACAAAACATGTTGCAAAGCTTGATGCGATGGCTTGATGTCTCATTTACCACCAAATAAAAAAAAAAACCCAAAAAACCTTATATAATCATTGACGTGGTTACTCTTCATATGAATGTTTAAAGTGGGCACTGAATTAACTAGAATAAACAGAAAAGAGAAATCGAATGGACGGTGTCGTAGTTTCTCAATGATTGCAACTTCTGAAGCTTGTCGAACACGGATCTCTGCAGACCTATAATTTTTTTTTTTTTTTTAAATTAAAAAACGGACACATGTTGCAGTGTGTTTGAAGCAATGGGAACATTTCCTTTACCTCGGACTTGAAAGAAATTCTTAAATGCATGAGATATACCAAAATTACATGATTTTAACGGCGATATCACTTTGATTACCACTGTCGATTTATCCCGCTATAAGAACACGCTCAAATAATAATTTTTGAACGTTCTCGGACCCGCGTTAGCGCAGTGTATAAAACCACTCATTCTCGACCCTAACATCCATGATTTCAATCTGCTTTGATGCCCTTTTTTCTTTTTAACGCGAAGCTTTATGTAATTATAACAAATACAAGAACACATTTTTACAGACTAATTCTGAACAAATTTAAATTATTTTTGTTCTTTAAGTGTGTGTCACAAGTGAGTCTTGAAGGCCTTGCCTCTCTTGTTTGTTGTTGAGAGAATTAATGAATGAATGAGAGTGAGAGAGATTTCAGTTTCAGTTTCTCAAAGAGGCGTCACTGCGTTCGAACAAATGCGTACACGCTATGCCACATCTGCTAGACTGATGCCGAACCAGCAGCATAACCCTATGTGCTAGTCAGGCCTTGAGTGCATGTATTTATATTTGTGTACCTATTAGAGTGGGGTTTTTTTTAAAACAAATTTGCCAGAGAACAACACTAGCCATGTGCATCAACCGCGAATCGAACCCGTGTCACCCGCGTGGCAGGTGAGTTTTCTTCCACCGCTGGATCACCTATGCTTCAGAAAAAAGAAAGCGAGAGTAAGGTTCTGGTTGTCACAGTCATTGAAACAACGGTAGGTCTGAAAAAAAAACACTGGAGTTAATAAAAAAACAACAACAACAAACAAACAACAACAAAACAAAAAAACAATCGACCAGTCTTGTTGATAAAAGTTAGGCAGTTTAATAAAACATAATCACGACTCCACACTCCAGACGAACCTTCTAGAGGGGTTTCTCAGCATCACAATGATCTTGGCGTTGGGAGTCAGGTGCCGAATGTAGTCAGCAGTGATAATGCGGGGCTCTGTGCATCTCTCGTTGCCAGGTAACGTGGTCCACCTGCTGTTCTCCCATATCGTGGAGGCACTGCAGTCTCCTACACACCATCCAGGTACATTTGTAGATGCAAGTTATTTTTGCGATTATTTTCAAAGGAGAAGATCGTAGTAAAGTTATTGGGTAACCCTTTTCCATGAGTGAGTGAGTGAGCGTGTGTGAGTGAGCGCGCGCGCGCGCGCGCGTGTGCGTGTGTGTGTGTGTGTGTGACTCTGTCATTCAGTCTAAGTCTGTAACTAAGTCCATTGTAGTTGTTAGAAGAGGGCCCAGTAGGTGATGTTCCGAGTTTGTTGCATCATAACACGCACGACTGAACACCAATGAGCTGAATCGGCAGCAGTGCTTGGTCTCCTCTGGTGTGTGACCTTCTGGCGACCTTTCACCGACAGATTCCTGTGGGCTGCCGGAGAATATTTCATAGCTCATGTCTGATTTTCTGCTGATTTAAAAAATAAACAGAGGCCCCCATACAGTAGTTACATACACCTTCGTAGTCCATACCCACAGAATACTAAACAGGCAGAAGGGACATTCCTTCTTCGCGCGATCGGAAAACGCGTTCCGGTTGGCCAAGGCGTCCGCCATCTTGTTTACCCTGTAACTCGTGAGAGGCGGCGTCGCACACACACACACACGCCTTATGTCGGAGTCATTGGAAAGTCGCTTTCCAAGTTTCGTTTTACCACACACTGATTTTGAGTGTACTATCTGTTTCTTTCTTTCTATGTGCTTCTGACCAGATAAATTCGGCTGTGCACATACTTGACTGAATCAGAGTTCGCTAGATTGCGCCGATCGACTGATTGCGCGTAACACTAACAGGCGGAGTTTGCAAGGAAAGAGGAGGGGTGGGGATGGTGTCCGCGTTGTTTCTGCAGTTCATTACATTTACCCTATAACACCCGTAAAGAAGCTGAATATGACTGAGTCTATTCATCACTGGGCCAAAGTATTTTAGGCCTACTGGCAAACTCTAGCCTGTGATTACATTGTCAGTCACTTCAGATGAATCTGTGTGTATGTTTGTAACGCGAGTGAGATTGTGAGTGTATGTATGCGTGTTTGGATAACATTCCTCTTCAGCATTAAAAACATACAAGGACACATTTTTTCATTATAACAGCAAAACCCCTTATAGGCGGTCACTGTATGAGCAGTACCAGTGGGATGGTTCTCACATGGAGTTTTCCACCTCAAACGAGGAAGAAAAAGAAGAAGGCAATTCAGTGTTTCCAAGCACTTTTGCTTCCTATATTTATTAATTCCAACTTCTTTTGAGAGGCCGCCTCTAATTTACAGCCACTACTTCCTGGCTAAAGGGGTGGCCGCCCAAGAGAGGATTTACTGTACTGATATTATTGTATTAAAAATCATTGTATTAAAATAGTGTACTCACATCAATGCACCTTCCTCGATCAGCCACAGAATTGTGAATGTCACAGACTGTAGAGTAGGCATCACTGTCAGTGTCAATCTAACATTTTTCACCCAAACAACAGATAATGAAGATTACTGTCATTTGACACATTTCACAAATAGGTCACTGTATCGTGCACTGCCAGTGTTGCTCAGATTATAAATAAATCCTCAGAGTATCACACAGTCAATGTCATACATTGCACAGATAGGGAAATCCTAATAGCATTATACTGTCACCAGTGTCAGTGTCACACACACGTTGCAGAGATAGGGAAATCCTTAGAGTGTCATATACTGTCACCAGTGTCAATGTCACACATTGCAGCGATAGGAAATTCTAAGAGTGTCACGCACTGTCTGTGTCACACATTGCACATATATGTATGTCAATCCTAAGAGTAGGCCTACTACGTCTTCAATGTTAGCCAGACATTTCACAGATAATATGTTGATATAAACTGATAGTATCACTTTATTCACTGGTCCCAATTTCATGATTGTCAGCTGCACATTACATGTTCAGCTTCTTGTCCTTGTTTAACTCAGAACCTCGCTTTGATGATTTCAGCTGTTGGTTCAGGAGTTTCACCTCATGAAATATTCTGACTGTGCAGTATGAGGACAGAAGAACATCCATACAGTCACATGTGTGAATATTTGCAAAACTATTCAAAATTACCTGCCTAGGGTTTTGGCTTGGCAAGCCATTTGATGTGCACTGCCTGAAATGATTTTCAAACTGATAAAACATCTGTAGTTGTGGCCTGGTCACTCTTGTCAGAATCTGAATCGGAATGTTGTCTTTTTCGTTTATCTATTGCCACAATGACGTCTCTCTTCTTTGGTTGAGGTCGTCGACAATCTAGAGAGGGAGGAGGATTTGGGCAGGTGACGAGGGTAGGGACTGCAGTTGGAAGGAGTTTAGATTCCTGAATGTTCGTCGGGCAGTTGAAAGCCTTCTCCTCAAAGTGCACTGAGCACACCTGTTTCCTCTTGATGTTGGAGATGTTGACGTCAGCTCGTCGGATGTTGATGACCCATTTCTGGCATCTTAAAAAAAAAAAAGAAGTATTTTTATTTACTCACACCGTAACAGTGCACTCATACATAAAACCTCTCACCAACTCTTATGGAAAAATGTGGTGCACAAAAAAAGACAGATCCATACTGAAATACACACACACACACACACACACTCTCTCTCTCTCTCTCTCACTCACTCACACACACACACACACACACACACACACAACACACACACACACACACACATTATTTTGTTCCAGTGTTTTCCGCAGAGCAGCAGACTCTTTACTCCGGCTAGTATAAACAATGACCAGAATCAGCCAGAATTGCTTGTTTTCTATGACTCAATTTCTGTCTGTACTTTAAGACACTTTGAAATCCCCCCCCCCCCCCCCCCCCCCCCAACCTTCTCCGCACCATCTGCGGTTTCCTCACAGGCGATACATTTCTCCCGAAGCAACGCAGATGTCTTATCACAGGAAAATATAAACATCAACGTAGGCTGAGTCTGGAAGGGGTACGCAAATTGCTGAAGAACATCAACCCATATAAAGCAGCAGGACCTGATGAGATTCCAGCAAAAGTGTTGAAAGAGTGCGCAGATGAGATCGCGCCCCTGCTCTCTATTATCTTCACCAAATCACTGGCAGATGGATGTGTACCAGACGACTGGAAAATGGCGAACGTGACAGCAGTTTTCAAAAAGGGCAATCGTAACTCTGCTGCTAACTACAGACCGGTCTCCCTCACCAGCATATGCTGTAAGATGCAAGAACACATCCTAGCAAGCAACATCATGCGCCATCTGACCCAACATGAAATACTTGATAACGCACAACATGGGTTTAGAGCCAGAAGGAGTTGCGAAACTCAACTGCTAACATTGTTCCAAGACATCGCCAAAAACCAGGACAACAGACAGCAGACCGACATGGTAATCCTGGACTTCTCCAAAGCCTTTGACAAGGTCCCCCACAAACGCCTCCTCCGTAAGCTAGACCATTATGGTATACGAGGATCGACGTTAGACTGGATCAAGGCATACCTTTCTGACCGCACCCAAATCGTCGTAGTTGACGGCGAAAAATCTGAGCCAGCACCTGTCATCAGCGGAGTCCCACAGGGGACAGTTCTAGGCCCCATCCTATTTCTGATTTACATCAACGATCTGCCTCAGAACATCAAGGCCAATATTAGATTGTTCGCTGATGACTGTATAGTCTACTCCACCATCAAGACAATCCAAGACTGTAAAATGCTCCAACGAGACCTCAACACCCTGTCTGACTGGGAACAGCGTTGGGGAATGGAATTCCACCCAGAAAAATGTAATGTCCTTACCTGTACAACATCAAGGAACCCCATCAGCTACAACTACAAATTAAAAGGACACACCCTCGAGCATGTTGACAGCGCAAAATATCTCGGCGTCGACATAAGAAATGATCTAAACTGGAAAGAACATGTTACAAGAGTCACCAACAAAGCCAATAGCATGGTAGGCTTCCTAAAAAGGAATCTAACAACATCCAATAAAACCACCAAAGCCAATGCCTACCAAACTCTTGTACGCCCGCACCTGGAGTATTGTTCATCAGTCTGCAGCCCGTACAAAGAAGGTCAAAAGAACAAGATTGAAATGGTGCAAAGAAGAGCAGCACGTTATGTACACAGTGACTACGGGCGGACCAGCAGCGTAACACACATGCTGCAAGAACTAGGATGGGCATCCCTCGAATCACGGCGGAACAGACAAAGGCTGACCCTGATGTATAAAATGGTCAACGGCATTGTAGACATCCCTCCAGACAAATTTCTCAAGAAAGGATCCGGCAGAACAAGATCAAATCATCGACACAAATTTGTCCATCTTAGCTCCTCCTCTGACCCTTATAAATACAGTTTTTTCCCATCAACCATCCCCGTCTGGAACTCCCTGCCTGCAACAGCAGCAGAGGCTCCCTCCTTGGCAGCTTTCAAGAGGGAGCTGAACAAGATCACAGTTTAGTCCCCCCCCCCTTTCCCCCCCCCCTCCCCGGAGGGACGCTGCGAGTGACGGTGGGAGAGAGTATGTATACATGCTCTTTCTCATTGTCACCCCCTCCAGAGGAAAAGATAGGTCTAATTGGGTTTTAGTTAGGTATTTACGCCTCTGCGCACACAGGTCATTAATAGTCAGTAATGACGGCTGACCTTCCAATTTGAAGATTGAAGATTGAAGCTTGGCCTCCCATGGAGAATGCCCAAACTGAAAAGAAAAAGATATGAACTTACCGTCTCTGGGTTGGGAAAATTAAACATCCGCACAGTTCTGCCCGTCCTTTCATCGATGCTGGTTTTGCTGTTATTACTGCAGTTAATTACACAGCAGTACTTCGCACCACGTGTTGATACTGTTGAAATAGCCGCCATCGCAAATCGTGTACAGGGATAACAAAATGGCGGCCCGAGTATGTACGGAAACTAACGGAACATACCGAAGGCGCGTATGTCCGTTCTGCCTATTTAGTATTCTGTGGTCCATACCCTCGTGAAAACTGGGACCGACGGATCGAACGAGTGTGGTGCCGTTATCCTTGAACTGCCGTTATCTTAACTTGCAGACAGAAATCACAAGGGATCACTGCTCAACTCTCAGCCGAGTGACGTAAAGTGCCGATGCAACAGTCTTTGTCGTCAGCACTCGTTCTAAAACATTCCATGGAGGAGACACTGAGTGACGAGATCTATGCAAGAGAAGATCCATGTAAAGTAGATTTAGGCGTTGTGCACTCATGCAGGAAAGTTCAGGTCAGTTCAGGCCCTGAAGGAAAATACTACAAGATAAAATGAAGTTAAAATAAGATATACAGATAAATAGATAAACAGTGGAGTGATGGCCTATAGGTAACGCGTCTGCCTAGGAAGCGAGAGAATCTAAGCGCGCTGGTTCGAATCACGGCTCAGCCGCCCATATTTTCTCCCCCTCCACTAGACCTTGAGTAGTGGTCTGGACGCTAGTCATTCGGATGAGACGATAAACCGAGGTCCCGTGTGCAGCATGCACTAAGTGCACGTAAAAGAACCCACGGCAACAAAAGGGTTGCTCCTGGCAAAATTCTATAGAAAAATCCAATTCGATAGGAAAAACGAATAAAACTGCACGCAGGAAAAAAATACAAAAAATATGGGTGGCGCTGTAGTGTAGCGACGCCCTCTCCCTCGGGAGAACAGCCCGAATTTCACACAGACAAATCTGTTGCGATAAAAAGAAATACAAATACAAATAAATCAGTGTTCAAATTGATTAATTAATTAATATATCAAAATGATAAATAAAAACAGAAATACAAATTGAAATAGACATATAAATTGAATAGAATAAGATGTAGAAAAAAAAAATTACATGAATGATATCAATAACAATATGATAAAATGAATGATTGAATAAAATAAATGAATAAATGATAATTACACGGGTACGTGATGCCAGCTGGGGAGTGCTCATGTTCTTCTTGGAAGTCTTGACTTCTGTTGTTGTTGTTTTTTTAATTCAATATTATTTCGCACTATTTCGCCGCGTTTATATTAATTTTGATAACAAAAGAAGACGTGCCGGTCAGATCTACATTGATTCATCATTAATTAGATATACGATTCGTGCAGTTCAACGTTATTTCGAGGATAACGGCGACGTTCGAAGTTAACGGCACCACAAGTGTATCCTTAATGTCGGTCCAGATCACAGTTTTCAAACTTCCTCTGTTTTTGTCATACCTTTCCGGCTTCAATAGATGGTAGCCGCAGCAAAAACCCTGAAAAATGTTGACACAGAGAGACAGAGATCATTCCAGTCAATATCAGTACCCTCTTCAAAAAGTGTTACACATGCAAGTAACACGTCGATGATGTAGGTCGTGTCATTATGTGAGTTCTATCCAGTATTTCTTTTTTCATTTGTGTTAAGGTTTTAAAGACAGCGTGAAATTCTATTTCTTGTCTGCACTTAAAAAACAAATGGGTTTTAATATGAACCTGGTACGATACAGTGAATTATTTTGGATCCAAAGGATAAATGAAATATGTAGTTCAAGATCCGGAAATAGGCATTAATCCGGAAAACTTGTTGAATGGCTTTTTTATGTTTGTTTGATCCAAATTTGGTATCGACAGACAACGAATTTCCAGAGAAAATACATTTCGTATAAGTTTAACACACACACACACACACACACACACACACACACACTGTGGGTCATGAGAGTATCATGTTTATAGTCTCACCAAGAAAAGACATGTGCTTGTTAATAGACGTCTTATTCATATAGTATCCGTATATCTTGACGTAGTCTTCCATCGGCCTCCCTGCACACACACACACACACACACACACACACACACACACACACACACACACACACACACACACACACACACACACACACACACACACACACACACACACACACACACACACACACACCATCATCATCGCCATTGCCATCATCGTCATCTCCATCATTATCCTCATCACTAGTAACCATTTACGATGAGATTGAATTATCACATTGCTTTCATATAAAAAACTTTAGAGCTTGTTTCAAATCATCGATGTGGCAAATACTTGCATCAATAATTTTTTTAATCAAAGAATATTCCACATTCATGTCGTCTTTTGTCTTTTTAAGAATTTCAGTTGTATATATATATATATATATACATATATATATGCTATACACCGCCGCCTCACTCACCACACCACTTCCACCACCCACCCACACATCATGCCAGTACAATATCTCATCTTTTCTATCTCTGTGTCTGTTTCTCAGTCTGTGTTAATCATTGTATCAGTCTCCCTGTCTTTATATCGCTCTCTCTGTCTCTGGTCTCTGTCTCTGGTTTTTGTCTCTGTCTTTGTCTGTCTGTCTCTCTCTCTGTCTCTCTCTCTCTCCATCAAAATTTTATAGGCATCCCAGTCAACTTCGGTTAAGTTTACTAAAGGCTTCTTGTAATGAAAGGACTTCATTTTTTTCAAATCATTTGTACAAACCATTTCAACTGCGATCAATCATGACTTAATGATTTACAGAACTCATTAAGAAAATTACTCAAATAAGATATTGAATTGTTGTACACCATTCATCCACCCATCCAATTATCCATCCACTCATATCTCTCTCTCTCTCTCTGGTTAAAATTGTTACATATGAATATTAGCAGACTACCCAAACAAACTTATCTAATGCAAGTAAATATGGAGGAAAACGGAAAACTGTGTTGGGCATTGAAACTCAGAGACATACTCCAGAAATGTGGTTTTGGTTTTGTTTGGCTGTACAAAAGTGTTGGGAATGAACGATCTTTCCTCTCGTTATTAAGAGATCGACTCGTTGCAAACTTTATTGACGACTGGACAACAGCAGTTAACACTAGCGAGAGATTTCCACTGTATTCAACTTTCAAGTCAATTTTTTTCCCAGAACCTTACATAGATGATATTAGAATAAAACGTTTTAGAGATATGATCGCAAAACTCAGAATGGGTGTTCTTCATCTCAACGCAAACGCTTTTCGGTTTGTTCAAGACAATACATGAAAGGTTTTATGTAGTTTTTGCAAAGATCAAATAAAAAATTAAGTACATTTTATTTTTATTTGTCCATGCTACAAAGAATTACGGTATCATTATTTTGGATCAAACACAATAAATGAAGAGCTATTCAGTGATTTAATGCAATGCTCTGATGTAATGTCAATCCATAATCTAGCCCAGTTTGTATTTTACGCCGTGAAAAAGCGTGACAAATTGATGGAGCTAAGCAACTGATTATTTGCTTTTCCTGTTCTAGACAAATATCCATACACATCCAGTGCAGGTGTGAGCCGCAGACCACAACTCAATTCAAATGAAGGATGCATCGCACACGCGTGCGCGCATGCGCGTGGTGTGTGTGTGTGTGTGTGTGTGTGTGTGTGTGTGTAACTTACCCACATGTCAGCTAAGCAAATTATAGGATTGTGTAATTCCGAGTCCAAGCAAAATTGTAATGTACCAGAATACTGTCTGTTATTGCTGACAATGTCCGGAGCCTGATGACTTATGAAAATGAAACCATCTGGAATATCTCTCTCTCTCTCTCTCTCTCTCTCTCTCTCTCTCTCAACCACCATTCCTTTTTGCATTAGTTTCGAGAAGGCGTCATCGTTACAGAGGCAGGGAGTGAAAGAGATGAAGAGAGAGAGTGTGGTGGGGAGACAGAGAGAGAGTGAGAGAGAGAGAGTGGCGTGGGGTGAAAGTGAGAGAGAGAGAGAGTGGGGTGGGGAGAAAGGGAGAGAGAGAGAGTAGGGTGGGGAGAAAAGAGACAGAGAGATAGTGGGGTGGGGAGACAGAGAGAGAGAGAGTGGGGTGGTGAGAAAGGGAGAGAGAGAGAGTGGGGTGGAAAGACAGAGAGATAGAGAGTGGGAAGGGGAGACAGACACAGAGAGAGTGTGATTGGGAGAGAGAGAGAGTGGGGTGGGGAGACAGAGAGAGAGAGAGAGTGGGGTGGGGAGACAGAGAGAGAGAGAGAGAGAGAGTAGGGTGAGGAGACAGAGAGAGAGAGAGTGGGGTGGGGATACAGACAGAGAGAGAGAGTGGGGTGGGGAGACAGAGAGAAAGAGAGAGAGTGGGGTGGGGAGACACAGAGAGAGAGAGAGAGAGTGGGGTGGGGAGACACAGAGAGAGAGAGTGGGGTGGGGATACAGAGAGAGAGAGTGGCGTGGGGAGACAGGGAGAGAGAGAGAGTGGGGTGGGGAGACACAGAGAGAGAGAGAGAGAATGGGGTGGGGAGACATAGAGAGAGAGAGTGGGGTGGGTAGACAGAGATAGAGAGAGAATGGGGTGGGGAGTGGAGTGGGGAGACAGAGAGAGAGAGAGAGAATGAGGTGGGGAGACAGACACAGAGAGAGAGACAGAGAGAGAGAGAGACAGAGAGACAGAGAGACAGAGAGAGTGGTGCGGGGAAACAGAGAGAGATAGAGTGGGATGGGGAGACAGAGAGAGAGAGAGAGTGGGGTGGGGAGACAGAGAGAGAGAGTGGCGTGGGGAGACAGGGAGAGAGAGAGAATGGGGTGGGGAGTGGGGTGGGGAGACAGAGAGAGAGAGAGAATGGGGTGGGGAGACAGACACAGAGAGAGAGACAGAGAGAGAGAGAGACAGAGAGACAGAGAGAGTGGTGCGGGGAAACAGAGAGAGAGAGAGTCGGGTGGGGAGACAGAGAGAGAGAGAGTCGGGTGGGGAGACAGAGAGAGAGAGAGAGTGGGGTGGGGAGACACAGAGAGAGAGAGAGAGAGAGAGAGTCGGGTGGGGAGAGAGAGAGAGAGTGGGGTGGGGAGACAGAGAGAGAGAGAGTGGGGTGGGGAGACAAAGAGAGAGAGAGAGTCGGGTGGGGAGACAGGGAGAGAGAGTGGGGTGGGGAGACAGAGAGAGAGAGAGTGGGGTGGGGAGATAGGTAGAGAGAAAGTGGAGTGGGGAGACAGAGAGAGACACAGAGAGAGAGAGAGAGTGGGCTGGGGAGACAGAGAGAGAGAGGGTGGGATGGGGAGACACGGAGAGAGACAGTGTACGGTGGGGAGACAGGGAGAGAGAGAGTGGGGTGGGGAAACAGAGAGAGAGTGGGGTGGGGAGACAGAGAGAGAGAGAGAGTGGGATGGGGAGACAGAGAGTGAGAGAGTGGGGTGAGGAGACAGACACAGAGAGAGAGTGGGGTGGGGAGACAGACAGAGAGAGAGAGAGAGTGGGGTGGGGAGACAGACAGAGAGAGAGAGAGTTGGGTGGGGAGACAGACAGAGAGAGAGAGTGGGGTGGGGAGACAGACAGAGAGAAAGAGAGTGGGGTGGGGAGACACAGAGAGAGAGAGAGAGTGGGGTGGGGAGACACAATGAGAGAGAGAGTGGTGTGGGGAAACAGAGAGAGAGTATGGTGGGGAGACAGAGAGAGAGAGAGTGGGGTGGGGAGACACAGAGAGAGAGTGGGGTGGGGAGACACAGAGAGAGAGAATGGGGTGGAGAGAGAGAGAGAGAGAGTGGGGTGTGGAGACAGAGAGAGAGAGAGAGTGGGCTGGGGACACAGGGAGAGAGAGAGAATAGTGTGGGGAGAAAGGGAGAGAGAGAGTCGGGTGGGGAGACACAGAGAGACAGAGAGAGTGGGGTGGGGAGACAGAAAGAGAGAGAGAGTGGGGTGGGGAGACAGAGAGAGAGAGAGAGAGGGTGGGGTGAGGAGACAGAGAGAGAGAGGGGGGGGGAGACAGAGAGAGAGAGTGGGGTGAGGAGACAGAGAGAGAGTGGGGTGGGGAGACAGAGAGAGAGAGAGTGGGGATGGGGAGACAGACAGAGAGAGTGGGTGGGGAGACACAGAGAGAGAGAGAGAGAGTGGGGTGGAGAGACAGAAAGAGAGGGAGAGAGTGGGGAGGGGAGACAGAGAGTGGGGTGGGGAGACAGAGAGAGAGGGAGAGAGTGGTGTGGGGAGACAGAGAGTGGGATGGGGAGACACAGAGAGAGTGGGGTGGGGAGACAGAAAGAGAGGGAGAGAGTGGGGTGGAGAGACAGAGAGTTGGGTGGGGAGACAGAGAGTTGGGTGGGGAGACAGAGAGAGAGAGTGGGGTGGGGAGACAGAGAGAGAGTGAGATGGGGAGACATAGAGAGAGGGAGAGAGTGGTGTGGGGAGAAAGAGAGAGTGGGATGAGGAGAAAGAGTAGGGTGGGGAGACAGAGAGAGAGAGAGACAGAGAGAGTGGGGTGGGAGACAGAGAGTGGGGTGGGGAGACAGAGAAAGAGAGTTGGGTGGGGAGACAGAGAGAGAGAGTGGGATGGGGAGACAGAGAGAGAGAGTGGGGTAGGAGACAAAGAGAGAGAGAGAGAGAGTGGGGTGGGGAGACACAGAGAGAGAGAGAGAGTCGGGTGGGGAGACACAGAGAGAGAGAGAGTGGGGTGGGGAGACAGAGAGAGAGAGAGAGAGAGTGGGGTGGGGAGACAGAGAGAGAGAGTGGCGTGGGGAGACAGGGAGAGAGAGAGAGTGGGGTGGGGAGACACACACAGAGAGAGAGAATGGGGTGGGGAGACATAGAGAGAGAGAGTGGGGTGGGTAGACAGAGATAGAGAGAGAATGGGGTGGGGAGTGGGGTGGGGAGACAGAGAGAGAGAGAGAATGAGGTGGGGAGACAGACAGAGAGAGAGAGACAGAGAGACAGAGAGAGAGAGAGACAGAGAGAGTGGTGCGGGGAAACAGAGAGAGAGATAGAGTGGGATGGGGAGACAGAGAGAGAGAGAGAGTGGCGTGGGGAGACAGGGAGAGAGAGAGAATGGGGTGGGGAGTGGGGTGGGGAGACAGAGAGAGAGAGAGAATGGGGTGGGGAGACAGACACAGAGAGAGAGACAGAGAGAGACAGAGACAGAGAGACAGAGAGAGTGGTGCGGGGAAACAGAGAGAGAGAGAGTCGGGTGGGGAGACAAAGAGAGAGAGAGAGTCGGGTGGGGAGACAGGGAGAGAGAGTGGGGTGGGGAGACAGAGAGAGAGAGAGTGGGGTGGGGAGATAGGTAGAGAGAAAGTGGAGTGGGGAGACAGAGAGAGACACAGAGAGAGAGAGAGAGTGGGCTGGGGAGACAGAGAGAGAGAGGGTGGGATGGGGAGACACGGAGAGAGACAGTGTACGGTGGGGAGACAGGGAGAGAGAGAGTGGGGTGGGGAAACAGAGAGAGAGTGGGGTGGGGAGACAGAGAGAGAGAGAGAGTGGGATGGGGAGACAGAGAGTGAGAGAGTGGGGTGAGGAGACAGACACAGAGAGAGAGTGGGGTGGGGAGACAGACAGAGAGAGAGAGAGAGTGGGGTGGGGAGACAGACAGAGAGAGAGAGAGTTGGGTGGGGAGACAGACAGAGAGAGAGAGTGGGGTGGGGAGACAGACAGAGAGAAAGAGAGTGGGGTGGGGAGACACAGAGAGAGAGAGAGAGTGGGGTGGGGAGACACAATGAGAGAGAGAGTGGTGTGGGGAAACAGAGAGAGAGTATGGTGGGGAGACAGAGAGAGAGAGAGTGGGGTGGGGAGACACAGAGAGAGAGTGGGGTGGGGAGACACAGAGAGAGAGAATGGGGTGGAGAGAGAGAGAGAGAGAGTGGGGTGTGGAGACAGAGAGAGAGAGAGAGTGGGCTGGGGACACAGGGAGAGAGAGAGAATAGGGTGGGGAGAAAGGGAGAGAGAGAGTCGGGTGGGGAGACACAGAGAGACAGAGAGAGTGGGGTGGGGAGACAGAAAGAGAGAGAGAGTGGGGTGGGGAGACAGAGAGAGAGAGAGAGGGTGGGGTGAGGAGACAGAGAGAGAGTGGGGTGGGGAGACAGAGAGAGAGAGTGGGGTGAGGAGACAGAGAGAGAGTGGGGTGGGGAGACAGAGAGAGAGAGAGTGGGGATGGGGAGACAGAGAGAGAGAGAGAGTGGGTGGGGAGACACAGAGAGAGAGAGAGAGAGTGGGGTGGAGAGACAGAAAGAGAGGGAGAGAGTGGGGAGGGTAGACAGAGAGTGGGGTGGGGAGACAGAGAGAGAGGGAGAGAGTGGTGTGGGGAGACAGAGAGTGGGATGGGGAGACACAGAGAGAGTGGGGTGGGGAGACAGAAAGAGAGGGAGAGAGTGGGGTGGAGAGACAGAGAGTTGGGTGGGGAGACAGAGAGTTGGGTGGGGAGACAGAGAGAGAGAGTGGGGTGGGGAGACAGAGAGAGAGTGAGATGGGGAGACATAGAGAGAGGGAGAGAGTGGTGTGGGGAGAAAGAGAGAGTGGGATGAGGAGAAAGAGTAGGGTGGGGAGACAGAGAGAGAGAGAGACAGAGAGAGTGGGGTGGGAGACAGAGAGTGGGGTGGGGAGACAGAGAAAGAGAGTTGGGTGGGGAGACAGAGAGAGGGAGTGGGGTGGGGAGACAGAGACAGAGAGAGAGTGGGGTGGGGAGACAGAGAGAGAGAGAGAGAGTGGGGTGGGGAGACAGACAGAGAGAGAGAGTGGGGTGGGGAGACAGAGAAAGAGAGTGGGGTGGGGAGACAGAGAGAGAGAGTGGGATGGGGAGACAGAGAGAGAGAGTGGGGTAGGAGACAAAGAGAGAGAGAGAGAGAGTGGGGTGGGGAGACACAGAGAGAGAGAGAGAGAGTGGGGTGGGGAGGAAGGGAGAGAGAGAGTGGGTTGGGGAGACAGAGAGAGAGAGAGAGTGGGCTGGGGAGACAGACAGAGAGAGTGGTGTGGGGGAGACAGTGATACGGATACGAATAGTTTATTCAATAAAGGCCATGGCCCCTCATGAAGGGGGTACAGTGAATCAACATTCAAAATCAAAACCTTACAAATTACAGCAGTGAATGATAAACTGCAAATGATAATCCACAAATTGGATAATGCACAACTAATAATAATTAACTACATAATACACTGCGAAACTTAAAAGCCTTATATAAGTAAATAGCAAAGTGTTTTATAATAGTTTCATTAGTTGATGACATAAGCATGTCAAGTCGAAATAAAGTAGGGTGTCTATAATATTTTTTTGTGGAATCCACTCATGTCTAAGGTCATTCAAAGCAGGGCAACACAACACAAAGTGAAGTTCAGTTTCTTCAGCACGTCTGCATAAAGGACAACTAAGATTAGAGACACTGGACTTTCGATAACGATAATGATGAAGAAATATGTCAGAAATTCCAAATCGGAACCTGGCTGTGATATGTTTCAAATGCTTATCCATTTCCATTGACAGATAAGTAGGAATAGAGTGTATAGAAATGAACTGTCTGTAAAATTCAAACCTATCGCTATCTTGAACGTGATAAGACCAATCTTACCATCTACAGTCAATTAATCTTGTTCGGAGTGCACTAATAAATCCCTTTATGTCCCCTACCCCCTGCTGTAACCAAACATAACCAAATCCCAGTTCATATAATCTAACCATAACCTTTGATACCCAGTTTACCTAACCCCTCAAATCTAAATCATATAACATGTTAAATGCTTTTTTCGGCAACCTTGAATCTTCCATTTGTGTTATTTTCAACCAATAGCGAATACATCTTACTGCGGAATTGAGATGTATCGGATATCTTTTGTCTCCCCGTAAATTAAATGATTAAGCGTTTTCATGGTAACTCCAAGAAACTTTTTCAGTGCAAATAAATGAACACTCTCGCAGCAAACTGCAGCATTAGAGAGACCCCAAATTTCTGCTCCATATTGTACAATGGGTTGTACCTGGGAATCAAACAATTTAATAAACAAATCAAAAGATTGATTTTCTAAACTTGACAGTTTTTTCATTATACAAAGTAATGCTTGTTTAGCTCTACTTGCAAGATCTTTACATGCAACTGTGAAACTCAATTTTGTTGAAAAACATATTCCTAAGTATTTATACACATTCACTACTGGCATGGTTATTCCATTATAAGTCCATTTTTCCCTAATTCCTAAATATCCACCTTTTCTAAATACAATTATGTTACTTTTTGACATATTTACTTTCAACTGAAGTGATTTTGCAGCTCTAAATAGACTATTTAATTGTGTTTGTAAACCAATCACAGTTTCAGATATCAACACATCATCAGCTAAGAGAATGAATAACTCTAGAATCTCACCAGTAAATTGTGGACCATGTTTTCCGTTTCTGACAACTTCTGAAGTTAGTTCGTTAATAAAAAGAGAAAATAATACAGGACTGCACACATCACCTTGTTTTACGCCAGAAGTGCATTGAATATAATCAGTCATCTTCCCCCCACATCTAACCCTTCCTTTCACACCCGCATAGATACTCATAATACATTTCAACAACTTTCCACGAACACCAGTTTTTAAAAGAATAGGCCATAGAATTATTCTGATTATGGAATCGAAGGCTTTCTCAAAATCTATAAAAGCCACATACAATTTACGATTCAAAGAAAACTGTTTTTGAATAAAGGCCATCAAAGTAAACATATGATCAACAGTTGAGTAGTTGTGTTTAAATCCTGCCTGGTATTCACCTGTACTATTGTTTTCTTCTACCCATTCTTGCAGTCTCTGATTTATAATTGTACTATACAACTTACTACTTGCTGGGGAGACAGAGAGAAAGAGAGTGGGGTGGTGAGACAGGGAGAGAGAGAGAGTGGGGTGGGGAGAGTGGGGTGGGCAGACAGAGAGAGAGTGGGGTGGGGAGACAGAGTGAGAGAAAAAGTGGGGTGGGGAGACAGAGAGAGAGAGAGTGGTGTGGGGAGACAGAGAGAGAGAGTAAGATGGGGAGACAGAGAGAGAGTGGGGTTGGGAGACAGAGAGAGAGAGAGTGGTGTGGGGAAACAGAGAGAGTGGGGTGGGGAGACAGAGAGAGAGAGAGAATGGGGTGGGGAGACACAGAGAGAGAGAGAGTGGGGTGGGGAGACAGAGAGAGAGAGAGAGAGAAAGAGAGAGAGAGAGAGACAGAGAGTGCGGTGGGGAGACAGAGAGAGAGAGAATGGGGTGTGGAGACAGAGAGAGTGGGGTGGGGAGACAGACAGAGAGAGAGAATGGGGTGGGGAGACACAGAGAGAGAGAGAGAGAGTGGGGTTGGGAGAGAGAGAGTGGGGTGGGGAGACACACAGACAGAGATTGGGGTGGGGAGACACAGAGATAGATTGAGCTGGGGAGATAGAGAGAGAGTGTGGTGGGGAGACAAAGAGAGTGGGAGAGAGTGGGGTGAGGAGACAGAGAGAGAGTGGGGTGGAGAGACAGAGAGAGAGAGAGAGTGGGCTGGGGAGACAGAGAGAGAGTGGGCTGGGGAGACACAGAGAGAGAGAGAGTGGGCTGGGGAGACAGAGAGAGAGTGGGCTGGGGAGACAGACACAGAGAGAGAGAGTGGGGTGGGGAGACAGTCACAGAGAGAGAGAGTGGGGTGGGGAGACAGAAAAAGAGAGAGAGGGGGGGGAGACAGAGAGAGAGTGGGGTCGGGAGAGAGAGAGAGAGAGGGGTGGGGAGACAGAGAGAGAGAGTGGGGTGGGGAGACAGAGAGAGAGAGAGAGTGGGGTGGGGAAACAGAGAGAGAGAGAGTGGGGTGGGGAGACAGAGTGAGAGAGAGTGG
>NC_134882.1:22439764-22452264 GCF_041734735.1 Babylonia areolata | reverse complement strand
AAGGGCACCACTCCGGATCTGAACTGGGGTTTACTTCTCAGCCTTTGGCTTTCTGAAGTCAACCCCCGCGAAGCAGTGGGATAATTTCCCCATGAGGGGACGTTTCTCTGCCCGTCCAGGTCCACATGACCTACCCACTGCCCAAAGGCAGGGTCATTAAAAATGTGTATTCACACGCATCTATATGCATCCGTAAAAGCAAAACACCACCGTCATTTGTGCTACGGAAGTATTTAAGAATATGTCTAAACAGAAGAGAGAAGACAAGAAGCAGACAGGGAGACAGATGGACAGAGAGACAGAGACAGAGAGACAGAGACACGGAGAAAGCCTGACATACAGATAGAGACAGACAGACATACACCGAATAAGAGACGGACAGGCAGACAGACAGAGAGGAGTGAAAAAAAAGTTACATTATATTTCAATCACAAATCATTTTTTTTGTATTTGTATTTGTATTTCTTTTTATCACAAAACATTTCTCTGTGTGAAATTCGGGCTGCTCTACCCAGGGAGAGCGCGTCGCTACACTACAGCGCCACCCATTTTTTTTTGTATTTTTTCCTGCGTGCAGTTTTTTATTTGTTTTTCCTATCGAAGTGGATTTTTCAACAGAATTTTGCCAGGAACAACCGTTTTGTTGCCGTGGGTTCTTTTACGTGCGCTAATTGCATGCTGCACACGGGACTCGGCTTATCGTCTCATCCGAATGACTAGCGTCCAGACCACCACTCAAGGTCTAGTGGAGGTGGAGAAAATATCGGCGGCTGAACCGTGATTCGAACCAGCGCGCTCAGATTCTCTCTCTTCCTCGGCGGACGCGTTACCTCTAGGCCATTACTCCACATTCTAATATATATATATATATATATATATATATATATATGAAGATCCAATAATCAGTCGGGAATCACTGACGTATCTGTCGAGGGGTAAAGACCTACCACAAGTAAGGTAAAGGCAGGGATGAGGTAAGGATGAAGGTTGGTAAACTACCAGTACCACTGACACACACAACACATCTTACTCACGTGTCAGCGCACCACCAAACAACTAACTCACACCACCATCCACCACCACCACACCAGCAACAGCAGCAGCAACAACAGTAGCAGCAGCAGCAGCAACAACAACAACAGCAGCAAAAACTGTCGAAGTTTTCAACTCCACTTTATGAGCCGTCATTAATTTTTAGCCAGGCGACGAAAGCCTGTCCGTCCGCTGTAACGTATTAGAATGGCTTCCCTTCAATTCTACCCACCACCAAGAAGAACTCCCCGGAGTAATGTTGTGCATGTCATTGATCTATTCCCCGGAGTAAAGACAACAAGAAAACGACTCCCCTTCGCGATAAAATAACACACACACACACACACACACACACACACACACACACACACACACACACACACACACACACACACACACACACACTGACCATTGCTGTATGCTCAGATTTTACATTGGGGTTGTTTTTGACTTAGGCCAGATCTCCTCCCTGTCTCCTACAGAACTACTCCCAGGGGTACTTTTGAGACCTGCCTAAAACTTGGAGTGGTGTCCTACTGCAAACGCGTCGCGTCCACCTGGGTAGCGACAGATTCTGAACGCACGGGATCGAACCCTACACTCGCCAATATTTTCTTCCTCTCCACCAGTAGACCTTGAGTGGTGGTCTGGGTGACACGATAAACCGAACTCCCGTGCGTAGCACGCATTCAACATATGTGAAAGAACCCAGGACAGCAAAATGGTTGTCCCTAGCAATGTGCTGTGGAGAAACATCCACTCTGGTTGGAAAACAAACGTACTTTCAGGTGGAGAGAAAAAGGGTGGCGCTGTACTGTAATGACGCGATCTCCCTGATCTTGCTGTGTGGAGAAGCCCGAATTTCATGCAGAGAAATTTGTTGTGACAAAAGAGTAATGCAAAACAATACAATACAATACAATACAATACTGACCCGCGGGAGAAGTCACATGACCATGTTCTTCAGATGAAACCACTCCGAAGGGAGTTGTATTTTAACAGAGGGGAATTAATCTGTCTTGAGTCCTCACCCACTTCCCTCCCTTGTTAGTCCTGTGCTGCCGCAGAAACACACACACACGGTGCTCGCGGACATACAAAAATGGGGCGACGCGTGTTCACACACACACACACACACACACACACAGACAGACAGACAGACAGACAGACACACACACACACACACACACACACACACACACACACACACACACACAGGGACGCGTGCTTGCATGCGTGCATAGCGCATTTTGATGCAGCTGAATAATGAACACGGCGTTAACAAAACTGGACATAGAGATAAGTGTAGCGGCGAAGGTGGTCATTTTAACTGAGCATGTGATGGAGAGAAGCCATACGTCAGGGGCAGTATATCTGTGATGTATACCTCGAGAGTAGATCTGATAATGATTATAGCGCCTATCCTCGGTCACTTTAATATTGTTTATTTATCCCGCCATGTAGGCAGCCATTCTCCGTTTTCGGGGTCGTGATTGCTGAGTACGCTCATGCTTCCATAATCCACGCTGACATGGATTACAGGATCTTTTTTAATCAACGTGTGAATTTGATCTTCTGCGTGGGTATGTGCACGAAAGGGGTTCGGGCACATCGGGTCTGCACATATGTTCAGCGGGCAGATCGGAAAAATCTCCACCCTTTACTCACCAGGCGCCGTCACCGGGATCCATGCCCGGAAAGTGCACAGAAATATTTCCGGGGGTACTTTCGTGGGGAGGTGGGGGTGGTCAGTGTATGACGTTACACCAGTCAAGTTCACTGTTTCATACCTCAACATCGACATGAAGCTTGATCAGATTGTGGTTGTGTGTACACTGTGAAAATCAAAAGGAAGACAAAACAATGGTGGCAAAAAGGAATATAATCATGAAAAACATGTTTCTGTAAAACCTTTTCATTTAGGAATGTTTTTGTTTATGTTTTTTATGTTGCTTTTTGTGTCCATTTTGAGAAATATCAATTAATAGGAAAAAACGAAACGAAGCAAAACAAAACGAAGTTTAGTTAAAGGGGGCAGTTAAGAAGGCACGTTCTCTCTCTCTCTCTCTCACACACACACACACACACACACACACACACACACGTTTATTGCATTGAAGGGGTATTTGAGTGACGAATCAACGATCCGAGTTCCCCGTCACAATCAGATAGGCCAGCAGATGTTAGCGAGCTACTGAAACCCCAAATTACAGGTTCTCTGTACTTCAAGACCACACCAACGCAGATGTATGTGAGGGTCAGGCATCTGCTCTTTTTGTTTTTCCTTTCTTTTTTTTCTTTTTCTTCTTTTTTAAGCAGATGTGGTACAGCGCACATGATCCATGTCTCAGACTGAAACTGAAACTGAAGCTGTAGGGTCACTGTCTGCTTGTGTGTGTGTGTGTGTGTGTGTGTGTGTGTGTGTGTGTGTGTGTGTGTGTGTGTGTGTTTTATCTTCAGTTTAACGTCTATTCACTATAAGTGTTTTTAGACGGAAAGGAGTAAGGAAGTGGATAAAGGAAAGGGAATGCATGTGTATATTAGTGTAAAAAGTATACATGTTATGTATCAGAGGAAAAGTATATTATAAGAAAAAGGTCTAAAGAGATTGTGGTGTGTATTGAATGAGGTGTCATGGGAAGGAGAATATGTATATGCATATCAACAAGTATTAACCTACAACAATGTAAATATAAATATCAGCATTAATTATAACACATCAAAGGAGGATACCAACTGGACTGGAGTTTAAAATTTCCGAAAACATTCTAAGCAATGAATAATCATTCAAAATCTTTTCAGTGGCTAATGAAATATTGGAAGAAAAGTCATCAACTACATCTTTAGGAATAAAATGTCTTATGCTCGGACAATGAATGAGTAGATGACTTACAGTTATTTGCTTACCGCATATACATTTTATATTTTTAGAAAATTTTGTACGAAAGGCATTTAAACGAATTCTATACATTAGACTTGTAATTTGTCTTGAATGTGCTGCTGGTGTCAAATTTTGAAAATGTTTTGGATTAGCTGCATTCTTTGTGTTTACACAACATTGGTAATATTGATTATTTGAATCTATAAGTAATTTCTTAAATCGATTTCTAGATACATTTTCTATACAACTAATGTATTCATGTAGATCTAACTGGATGTCAAGTTGTATTGCGCCTTCGAAATTACGTGCTGCCCTTCTAGCTGCTTGGTCTACCCACTCATTTGAAGATATTCCACAGTGCGAAGGTACCCAACAGAAAGTTATTTTAATGCCCTGTTTTGTCAGTTGGTGAATAATATGTTTTATTTCCATTGTCATCTCAATTCGCTTCTTTGAATTTGGAGATTCTACAGCTTGTAATACTGACTTCGAGTCTACACATAATAGAATTTCACTGACAGTTTTTGGAATGTCTGAAATATAATTTAAGGCCATAAGTATGGCTATAAGTTCAGCTGTGAAAATGGAATATTGTCTACCAATATAGTATAATTTTTCTATTCTAAATGAAGGAATTACAAAAGCCGCTCCTGAATTACCATCTTCTAGAACAGATCCGTCTGTGTATATTTTTTTTAGATAATTAGAATATTGATTTTCTATATGGGAGAGCACTTCAGGTTTTAACAAAAATGGTGACTAGTTCTTGGATAAATCTGTATAATCCATGTCAAAGGTAGCTTTACACTGCTCCCATTCAGGGACTGGTGAAAAAGTAGGTATTTTTGCAATTTTCTTGTCTTTTGATTCCGTAGCACTAATGATATCTGATGCAAATGTATTAATGGACGTCATAGACTGTATCGTCTTAGCTCTTTTAGCAAAATCTTTTTGTGAACTTAAATTAGCTTCTTCTTTTGAAAAGGTTTCATATGCGAAAGATTTGATAACGAATTTCGCGGCTGAAGCTTTCCTTTGTTCATCAAGAGATAAAACACCTGCTTCTCTGTAGGTCCCTAAATTTGATGTAAGAATGGGCACACCTAGAGCAAGTTTATAAGCCTTACAATCGATGCTTTGCAGCTTCTTTAACAAATGCAGTGGAGCACTGAAAAATACCTCTTGAGCGTATGTCAAGCGTGAACGTACGAGAGAGGTAGCGAGAGATATCAACGCTTTGGTATCTTGCCCCCAGTGCTGTTTACAAATTATTTTAAGGAAATTTAGACCTTTTCTTGCTTTGTTTAGTATATAGTCAATATGATAATTCCACGAAAGCTTTGAAGAAGAAATTTAACATATTGTGTATATCTGATGACAGAACCATTTATTGTAAACACGGGGAGTTTGTCTGGGTCTGATCCTGTATTAAATAGTATCATATTTGTTTTTTCTAAGGACAATTGTAAGCCATTTTCTGTCATAAAGGTGCTGATTTTATCAAGTTCCCGCTGGTATATTTTCTTTAGGCGTTTTATTTTTCATTGTCACCTTCATCCATAAACAAATGTCATCAGCAAATTGAACCAAGACTGTATCTTTAGCTAGCTTGTTAGGTAGATCTGCTAATAATATATTGAATAAAATCGGCGAAATTACTGATCCTTGTGGTAACCCCACATGTAATTGTCTGGGGTTTGAGTAGGTATTTCCTATTCTTACTTGTATAAATCTATCTGATAAGAAACTTCTAATATAATCATACATGTTGCCTGTGATACCGATATTTTTCAGTTTATATAAAAGTCGAGCGTGCCACACTTGGTCGTATGCTTTTTTCACATAAAAAAAGTCGCTAGTACGTTTTTTCGCCTTGTGTGTGTGTGTGTGTGTGTGTGTGTGTGTGTGTGTGTGCGTGCGCGCGCGCGCGCGTGTGTGTGTGTGCGCGCGCGCATGCATAATTCCGCCGAGTGATGATTTATGCATCAGGTTTGACTTGAAAATCAAGCATGTAATCATTCGGATGAGACGCTAAACCCAGGCTCCGTGTGCAGCAAGCACTTGGCACACCCACAGCAACGAGAGTTGTCTTATGGCAAAGTTCTGCGGAATAAATCCACTATGACAGGTACACAAGTAGATATGCAAGTACAAGGACTGTCTAAGAGCATTTTGACATGCTGCTGGTCAGGCATCTTGTAACAAGGAAACGCACCTCGCGGAAATCGCGCATCTACGTGACGTCGAAATTACGGAAAGCAAAGGATGACGCAACTCTACGGAATATTAACGCATCATCGCCAATGCCTCTGTAACTGTATACACGATCAAACGGATTTTTTGAGAGCTCAAGTATTTTGTTGAAATTAAGAGGTGAGAGAAAAGACTGAATTTATGAATTTTATCTACAGGATGATCTTGATCTAGAGAATGAATGGACTTACTTGAATTAACTGTTTTAATTGTTATTTCAGGTTTTTTGTATTCTTATGATTTTGTTGCTGGGAGAAAATTAATGAGCTCGCCAAAATGGGTTGGCTCATTGACTGTTTTAGATCTCTCAGTATTTCTTTCATATTCTTGTAGTAAAATGAATGTAATGGTAAGGTGACCAAGATGGAAGCGGAATGAAAGATTACTTCATCGTTTATTTAGGACTTGCTTGGGATCTAAACATTTAGAGATCCAAAAAAGTTTGGATCTAAAGAGAAGGTGAGCTAGATCTAGTTAGGAATTGAAATTAATCTTTGGGTTCTAAATGGAAGGAATTGTAAATTAACTATTGCGTTAGTTGGTTTGATAATCATTGATGATATTTATTGTAAGTTGCCTAAGGCCTATTGGTAAAACGTCCAGTGTATTTCGTGTTGTATTCCTAGCGTTTTGTTCGTGCCTATCTCATTTATTTCCGTGCTGTTCTTGTATTATAATGAGTATAAAGAACTAAGAAACTTGGGCCACATGTTCCATTGTGTTGTGTCCAGCTCCAGACCAGCCCAGAGAATGGAAGAAAGAACTGGTGCCAGGTTTTGACGGGATGGTTTGTTTTTGTTGTTTTTTAAAGACTGTGACCCTACCCCTGAAGAACTTTATGTTCCGGCGCTGAACGGAAGACGACTCAACCTGCTCACAACACAAAGTCTTCTTCCTCCACAGACTTCGCCAGCCGGAGGTCGTCACCTCTTCAGCGTCCCAGTGAAAAGAACATGCTTCATCAATTACGGCGAAGACTTCACCCGGCCTTTAATTAAACCTTACTAAGAAAGGAAACTAAAAAATTTTTAATCCAAAAAAACATTGGAAAGTAATCTTGGAAAATTATGGGTCGTTCGAAATTGTTTGGAATGCAGTTTGTTGTGCTCTTTGTTGACCAGTTGGTCTAAATTCCAAACTGTTCCAAGAAACGAAACAGAAATTTGACCGAAATTGAAGATAGTAAAAACCTGTTATTGTTGTATCAAAACAAAGTTTCTTTCTCATATTTTTTTTTAATTTCGTTAGCTGTGTGGAAGTTGGACACAACTATACACTAACACACATTACAGAACTAATAAGAAAAACATGCATCTGGCGGTATTTGAATACACACAAAAAGATAGAAAATTAGTAGAACCACGAACAACGAGAAAACCCATAACACATCTGCCTAGCAGATGTGTTGTAGGGAATATGGATTTGTCCGAACGCAGTGACGCGTCCTTTTGAAAATAAAACTGAAACTGATGCTGTGTGTGTGAGACGCACAAAACGAATAACATGAATCTGTCACTCGATTCGTTGAAAATATCTCCAGGTGTGTCGTGGTCCTGACCACAGGTGTTTGATAGTTATTTTGACTCCTTTGCTTTGACAGCAGTGTGCGTTTTATGAACGGAACACCTGTATAGTTTCCCATCACCGGTACTGCTGGGATTTTTTTTCCCCAAAATGTCTTTATTCACTCAATTTATTTTGTTTTGGTTTTGTTTTGTTTTTACAATGCACCGAACTTAATACTAAACAATACAAATGCAATACATCACATTAGATTAATGGATAAATAAAAAGAATAAGAAAAAGATCTGTAATAAGACGTATGACATATATAGAAGAAGAATATACGATATACTTATTGCATATTCAGCACTCTGCCCTTCGTTATTTTAAACAGCACAAAAGACAGAATGAGACAAAAATAAGCACAGTAACGACAGTATATGAAGGACAGACAAGGACAGATTAAAACATATATATAAAGGAGAAAAATGATACAAGGACAAAACTAAGGACACTTTCTTATATGAACAAGTAGGAGATATCTTTGTATGGAAGTCTATACAGCATTCATTTTTCGTTACCTTTATAGGTAATAACATAATACGCTCGAGATGCAAGCTGACATCACCACGAGACAGAGCACGAAAAAGGCGGACCAAATGTTTATATATAGATAGTAGATAGATAGATAGATATGGGTATACAATATATCAACTGAGTAAGGAACAGAATAAGGTAGTAAGGGTAAACAAATGAACCATTTCTTTTAAGTAAGGCATTGTGAAACTATTTTGACATAATTCATTATTCTACTAAGTTCATGTATTTGTATATTCAGTTTATGTGCATGTTTTTCAATTTTGTATCTAATCTTTAATTCTGTCAAGAACGTTTGGATATTTGTCTAAGTTTGTTTATTCTGCATCTGTTTTTGAAGAATTTTCCAAGTAATAGGATAATACGTCATCAGTTCTGCTGTTTTCTTCAGTTTCAAATAGTATAAGCTTATTATTCAAATTGAGGTCAGCACAATTTTGACATGTTTCCATGATGATATCCTGTATTTTTTTCTAAAACGAAAGTGAATACTGGCAGTTAAACAGGTTATGATTTACGCTGTCCTCTCTATGACATAAGTTACATTTGTCATTATTTACTAAACCTACGTTTTTAAGAATTGTATTTGTCATTAGGATTCTATGACAAATTCTAATTTGAAACCATTTCAACTTCACATTTTGTATTTTGCAAACCTTTTCAATATTTCTTCCCAATCTAACCGCGAATTTCACTTTTTCTCCCATGTCATGAATGATTTAATGCTGGAAATGTCTAATTCATTCATTAATATTTCGCAATATTGTTTAGATCCTCTATTTACATTCATCAGGAGTTGTTAAGATTTTGTAATAATGACGCCTACACAAAAAACTATGCTCTGTGTAGAAACACACGACGTGCGAATATGGAAATCTTGATGAGGCTTACATAAAAAGATACGGTGTGTGTAAATGTAGTGACATGAACTCTGCTATGGCTGGACATTGCACGGGAAGTATGCTGAGAGAGTACGTTAAATGCAGTGTGATAGAAATTCAGGAAAACTGTACACATGAGATCGTGAGACAGACTCGTCAGTTTGCATTGAGGCTTCTGACGAGGTGGTTGTTTATTCCTTGCCAGGTGAGCAAATGGTTTTGTTGGTATAAATGTGTGTTGAGGAAGATGAAGTAAAGATTTCATAAATGGGATGTTTAACATTATGTATGTATTTCGTAATTTTGAATAACATTAGCCAAAGGGTTAAGTTGATACAAATCTTATTCCAAAATCTTGAATAACCAGTGCTACAACTATAGAAAGGGCCAAAGAATGTGGACTGTGATCTTCAATAACATATTCTTATGATCTACTTTGTATTTTATATTACTTTGTATTTTTAACTACTTGATTGAAATAAATAGTTTGAGACTTCTGACGAGTGGTTGTGTTTATTCCTTGCCAGTCCTCGGGTTACATAAACACACACGACGTACGAATATGGAATTCATAATGACGCCTGCATAAAAAGTCAGGGTGTGTAGTAACCCACGATGTCCACGTAAGTCATAGCGATGCCTGTATAAACGTATGGGTGTGTGTACACCAAAGATGTACGATTCTTGAGAAAAACCCTCGTGTAAAAACCCTCTGTGTGTGTATACCAACTGTGTATTCTACGAAATTTATCTCAACGATGTAAGGCGAAACCCTGACATTACTCACTGCATACAGGTTATCGCAGAAGTATGACCTGTTCTTTGAGTTCTTTGTATCAGTATGAATCAGATGACTGTGTACTCCATACACAAGCTGCATAAATAAAGCACAAACGGATTGTATTAAGAATGCGCGCTTTTCTTCTTCTTCTTCCTTTTTCTTCTTTTACTACATTGGTTCAATAAAATGTGGCCCAATCGCTGCATTTTCTGTACTTTGTGTGTGTGTGTGTGTGCGCGCGCGTGTGTGTTTGTGTGTGTGTGTGTGTGCTCGCGCGCGTGAGTGGTGCTTTGTGTATCTGTGAGACTCACAAAATGTGTGCATGAATTTCTCTGTCACTCATTGGTTTGTCAATACCTCCACGTGTTTCGCGGTCCTGTGTGTGTGATAGGTGATTTGACTGCAGTGACAGCTATACGCAGTAGTAGTAATAGTAGTAGTAGCAGCAGTAGTCTTCAATTTTAAAACTTTCCATTTTATGTGATATTGGACGGGGGAAAGAGGGGGGAGTATAAGTGGGGGTGAAGGCTGTGTGCGTGTGTGTGTGTGTGAAATGTCGATTTTGTATACGTACTTTGGGAGATTTCGACCATTGATCTTTCAGAATGTTTCCCTGGTTCGGGAGATTTCGACCATTGATCTTTCAGAATGTTTTCCTGGTTTTATTTCTTCCTGCTTACTTGACACTGTTTGTGTCAATATGATTCAGATGATTGTGTACACTATGCACAAACTGTATCGATAAAGTACGCACGGACTGTGTGCAGAATGTGCGTTTGGTTTTTTACATTTTCTGCATTCTTTCAATAAAACGCTGTCACTGTATTTTCCATACTCGTGTGTGTGTGTGCGTGTGTGTGTACATATGTGTGTGTGTGTGTGTGTGCGCGCGCGAATGTGTGTGTGCGCATGTGCGTGCGTGTGTGTTTGTGTGTGAGAGAGTGTTTTTGGTATTGATTGAGTGACTGGTAAAGATACTATAAAAAGCGAAGACTGGGGTGCGGGTGGTGGTGGTGGGTCAGAAACTCCTCAGTCACACCTGTCAACAAATTTAAGAGCAGCACCTAATAAGCCTGTTTCACGTCGTTATTTCCCAGTCTGCTAAATAACGGAAGGACAATTAAAGCCAGTACGTCACGGCTTATCAATTATTCTGTCTCTGTTCTTTTAATTTCTCTGTCTGTTTCTCTGTGTCCGTCTCTCTCTGTGTCCGTCTCTCTCTGTATCTCTCTCTCTCTCAATCTCCTCTCTCTCTCTCTCTCTCTCTCTCTCTCTCTCTCTCTGTGTGTGTGTCTCAGTAGTATGTTTGTCTGTTTCTCTTTCTCTCTTACCTGGAAAACAGAAAACAGCGTGTTTACTTAGACGGCTCGTATTCTTCTGAAGGTCATGTAGATCGTGGTGTTCCTCAAGGCTCTGTTATTGGACCCCTACTCTTTTGCATCTATATTAACGACTTGCCGATGCATATATCACCTAGCAATGTCATCTGCGATCTGTTCGCTGATGACAGTTCCCTTCATTGTAGTGACACCGACATTGATCTTGTAGAATCATCTCTACAACAGGGAATAAATGACATCTCAGACTGGTGTTATCAAAACTACATGGAACTTAACCCACACAAAACAAAAAGTATGACATTGACATCCAGACAGAAACACCAACGTAAACCTCTCATTTTAAAGCTCGAGGTAAACAAGAACTCAATTGAACAAGTTTGTGAGCACCGCGTTCTTGGGGTAATTATTGATAAAGAACTGAACTGGCAAGCTCATATCAACCATGTATGCAAACAATTAGCCCGCAGTTTGTTCTTACTCAATAAACTTAGATATTACGTCGACACTCCAACCAGAAAATTATTCTTCGGGGCACACTGTCTCTCTCATGTCAATTATGCATTTACAGTCTGGAGCAATGCCAGTCACAACCAGCTAAAAAAAGTTAACTCATTGCATAGACGAGCAGCTAAACTTATTTACTAGACCACTCCCTATCAACAGATGAAAAATTAACAAAACTGGAAATATTACCACTATACAAGCAATTCGACTACAACAGGAGTGCATTGCTGGCCTAAAGGACTGGATGACTCTCAACAAGCTGCAATAAATGATGATAAGACTGAATTTATGATAACCTGTCCAAAGAAGTTTCGTCAACATCCTTCCTTTCCTGACTCTGTTCTGATCAATAGCACACCTGTTACACTTTCTCCTTCTGTTCGCAGTCTTGGTGTAATCCTAGACCAGTCTCTTTCCTTCCAACAGCACATTTCGAATATCTGTAAAGTTGCCTATTTGGAGCTGCGTAGAATCAGCTCTATCCGCCACTATCTCTCAACCGATGCAACCAAGACACTTGTATGCTCTCTGGTTCTCTCAAGATTGGATTACTGCAACTCTCTTTTGGCCGGCCTTCCCAAATATCTGTTAGACAGACTCCAACGAATTCAGAATAACGCTGCCAGACTCATCTGCAGAGCTTCTAAATTTGACCATGTTTCTCCTCTCCTTCAGTCTGTCCACTGGTTGCCTGTTTCTGATCGAATAGACTATAAGCTATCCACTCT
>NC_134882.1:22424764-22434764 GCF_041734735.1 Babylonia areolata | reverse complement strand
TCTGTTTTATTTTATTTTGTACGCTTATAGTTGGCTTCATCAAGTTTTTTGCGCCTTATACATATTATTATTAGTAGTAGTAGTTCTTTTTAAAAAAATGTATTTATCTCTTTTTTTTTTTTTTTCTTTTTTTTCTTTTTTTTTCTCAAGGCCTGACTAAGCGCGTTGGGTTACGCTGCTGGTCAGGCATCTGCTTGGCAGATGTGGTGTAGCGTATGTGGATTTGTCCGAACGCAGTGACGCCTCCTTGAGCTACTGAAACTGAAACTGAAACTATTAATTGCTCCAAGCATGGTGTATATCAGTGTGCTACAGATTATTGTTCTTATTAATATCATTATTAAAGCATGATATATATTGGTTTGGTACACAGTCCATGGCGCAGGTCCTGACGTATTCCCTCAGATTAGCTAAACTGCATGACTTGTGCTTTAAAGTAAGTGATTATGACTGTTTGTTTGGCATTGCCATACCTTTATGAGGCATGTCTTCGTCAACATTCCTCAACATGGAATGTAAAGAGGCATGTCTTCGTCAACATTCCTCAACATGGAATGTAAAGAGGCATGTCTTCGTCAACATTCCTCAACATGGAATGTAAAGAGGCATGTCTTCGTCAACATTCCTCAGCATGGAATGTAAAGAGGCATGTCTTCGTCAACATTCCTCAGCATGGAATGTAAAGAGGCATGTCTTTGTCAACATTCCTCAGCATGGAATGTAAAGAGGCATGTCTTCGTCAACATTCCTCAGCATGGAATGTAAAGAGGCATGTCTTCGTCAACATTCCTCAGCATGGAATGTAAAGAGGCATGTCTTTGTCAACATTCCTCAACATGGAATGTAAAGAGGCATGTCTTCGTCAACATTCCTCAGCACGGAATGTAAAGAGGCATATCTTCGTCAACATACCTCAGCATGGAATGTACAGAGGCATGTCTTCGTCAACATTCCTCAACATGGAATGTACAGAGGCATGTCTTCGTCAACATTCCTCAACATGGAATGTAATCTGTCATGGAGCAGGTGATCGAAAGAGAGCAATCAATATACAGTTTACTGAAACGTTAATCTGAATTGCTGCTCTTCTTGTTGATGATGATGATGATGTTATTGGTGATGTTGTTGGTGTTGCTGATGTTGCTGTTGTCGTCGTTGTTGGAGGGGGGAATTAGACCTATACCATTGAAACAATCGTCTTGCTTTTTTCTGTTTCACAAACTGACCGAACGAACGACTGACTAACTGTTTGATTGATTGATTGATCGATAACTGAATAACTGCTTGATTTATTTCCATCCCCATGCCCTATCCACTTTGTCCCCACCCTCACCACCAATACCACACCCGTCCAAGGAAGAAAAAAGAAAGGAGGAAAAAAATATAAGGAAAAAAAGAAGATCCGATTCAAACCAACCGATCAAGCGACAGTACAACAACAACAACAATACAAAAAAAAAAGAAAAAAAAAGAAAGAAAAAAAAGAAGAAGAAATAAAAACCGAGAAGGAACGGAAGAAGCCAGCGGAAGGAACCTTCTTCACCCGATACAACAGACAGCGATGACCCGCTCACCTTCCTTCCTCGCCGTCACCTTCTGGCTCACCAGCTACCGTTGGGGCCATGGCCATGGCCTTCCCTTCCCCCTCCCCGGCTCTGGGGGCTATTATGGACACTTCTACAGGTGAGTTAATGTACAGGTAACTAACTTCTACAGGTGAGTTAATGTACAGGTAACTAACTTCTACAGGTGAGTTAATGTACAGGTAACTAACATCTACAGGCGAGTTAATGTACAGGTAACTAACTTCTACAGGTGAGTTAACGTACAGGTAACTAACTTCTACAGGTGAGTTAATGTGCAGGTAACTAACTTCTACAGGTGAGTAAATGTGCAGGTAACTAACTTCTATAGGTGAGTTAACATACAGAAAACTTACTTCTACATGTGAGTTAACGTACATGTAACTAACTTCTACAGGTAAATAACTTCTATAGGTGAGTTAATGTATAGGAAGCTAACTTCTACAGGTGAGTTAATGTACAGGTAACTAACTTCTACAGGTGAGTTAACGTACATGTAACTAACTTCTAAAGGTGAGTTAATGTACAGGTAACTAACTTCTATAGGTGAGTTAACGTACAAGTAACTAACTTCTACAGGTGAGTTAACGTACATGTAACTAACTTCTACAGGTGAGTTAACGTACAGGTAACTTACTTCTACAGGTGAGTAAATGTACAGGTAACTTACTTCTACAGGTGAGTTAATGTACAGGTAACTAACTTCTACAGGTGAGTTAATGTACAGGTAACTAACTTCTACAGGTGAGTTAATGTACAGGTAACTAACTTCTACAGGTGAGTTAACGTACAAGTAACTAACTTCTACAGGTGAGTTAATGTACAGGTAACTAACTTCTACAGGTGAGTTAACGTACAGGTAACTTACTTCTACAGGTGAGTAAATGTACAGGTAACTTACTTCTACAGGTGAGTTATGTACGTACAGGTAACTTACTTCTACAGGTGAGTTAATGTACAGGTAACTAACTTCTACAGGTGAGTTAATGTACAGGTAACTAACTTCTACAGGCGAGTTAATGTACAGGTAACTAACTTCTACAGGTGAGATTACGTGAGTTAACGTACAGGTAGCTTACTTCTACGGGTGAGTTCACGTACAGGTAATTTATTTCTACAGGTGAGTTAACGTACAGGTACCTTATACAGGTGAGTTAACCTACAGGCAGCTTACTTCTACAGGTGAGTTAACATACAAGTATTCTACAGGTTAGTTAACACTTCTTTTCTTTTCTTTCTTTCTTTCTTTCTTTCTTCCTAGATAAATAACCTGTCCCTCCAACGACAACCCTCCCCCCTCCTCCCCCCCACCCACAATACCTCCGTTCCCATGACACTGCTGTGTTGTTGAACGGGGCTTGTTTTCATTCACTCACTTATAAACCATGAAAATAATACCGTTAGATTTATGAGTTCAGGCAATCGAGTAGTAGTAGAGAGAGTAGTAGTTGATTCCCATGCGGGTTGTGGTTTAAACAGGTTAATGTTGAAATCTCCTAGCAGAATGACATTTTGTTTATGTTTATAAACATTGTCCATCATTTGTACAAAGTCATCATACCAAGGGAATCTAGCTGAGGGATTTCTATACAGAAAGCCTACAAGGAGAGGGGTGGACTTTGAAGGTTTGACCTGTAACCACATACATTCCACATTGTTGGTTTCTAGGTCAGGTCGTCTTTTTGTAAAATGGGAAATACTTTGATGAATGTATATCCCTAATCCTGTTTCACCATACTGATTTCCATCACGGCGAATGAAATCATAGTTAGGTATGGATAAGGCCTCGTTGCTGAATCGGAAATCAAGGCGTGTTTCACTGAGCCCGAGTATATGAATAGGAGGAGAATCATTTAGGAGCATGCAGACATCGTGAAGCTTATTGTACAAATGAAAAACATTCAGGTGTCCAAGCCGTAGTCCTTTCTCATTAGTAGACAAGTCAGACTGTTGCACATTAGTACCCATAGTGTAGACTAATAGTAAGGAGTATTTAACAAAACTATATACCTGTGGGGGAAAAGCACAAAGGGGAAAAAAAAAAAGTAAGATAATCACAAAAAATTAACGTAGATCGAGCAACTGTCTGTTTTTGGCCGTTGCTGGACAGAGCAGTACTGACAACACCGCGGCACAACACAGTTAGAGAACCGCGGCACAACACAGTCAGGGAACCGCGGCACAACACAGTTAGAGAACCGCGGCACAACACAGTTAGAGAACCGCGGCACAACACAGTCAGGGAACCGCGGCACAACACAGTTAGAGAACCGCGGCACAACACAGTCAGGGAACCGCGGCACAACACAGTTAGAGAACCGCGGCACAACACAGTTAGAGAACCGCGGCACAACACAGTCAGGGAACCGCGGCACAACACAGTTAGAGAACCGCGGCACAACACAGTCAGGGAACCGCGGCACAACACAGTTAGAGAACCGCGGCACAACACATTTAGAGAACCGCGGCACAACATACAATTAAGGAACGGCGGTACAGCACACAATTAAAGAACCGCGGCACAGCACACAATTAAAGAACCGCGGCACAGCACACAATTAAAGAACCGCGGCACAGCGCAGTCAGGGAACCACAGGACACAATTAAAGAACCGCGGCACAGCACACAATTAAAGAACCGCGGCACAGCACACAATTAAAGAACCGCGGCACAGCACACTATTAAAGAACCGCGGCACAGCGCAGTCAGGGAACCACAGCACACAATTAAAGAACCGCGGCACAGCACACAATTAAAGAACCGCGGTACAGCACACAATTAAAGAACCGCGGCACAGCACACAATTAAAGAACCGCGGCACAGCGCAGTCAGGGAACCACAGGACACAATTAAAGAACCGCGGCACAGCACACAATTAAAGAACCGCGGCACAGCACACTATTAAAGAACCGCGGCACAGCGCAACAATAAAAACCAGCCACACGCAATCAGGAAGCCAACAACAAAAATTGAAAACCAGGATCTAAGTACACAATTAAAGAAGCGGGTATGATACAGCTAACATAAGAACCGCGGCACAGCACACAATTAAAGAACCGCGGCATAGCACACAATTAAAGAACCGCGGCACAGCACAGTCAGGGAACCGCTGCACAGCGCACAGTTAAAGAACCGTGGCAAATCTCAGTTACTGAACCACGGCACAGCAAAATTAGAGAACCGCGGCACAGTCCAATACAAATTATCGGAGAACAACGATACAGCGAAAATATCAAATAAAGAAGAAGAAGAAGAAGTCTTGTAACAAATAAAAAGTGAAAATTTGGACTTTTAACGCTGATAGAGACTGAAACATACAGGGGAGAGCAACAAATCAGTCAATGCCGAGTTCTTAATAAATTGCTCTGAGAAATGTAGTGCATATTAAAAAAAAATAATAATAAAGAAAAGAAAAGGAAAAAGAAAACACAACAAAGAATAATGTTGAAAAGCAAACAAACAAACACACACACACACACACACACACACACACACACACACAACAACAACAACAACAACAACAACAACAACAACAACAACAACAACAACAACAAAGCAAATAGGAAGAGCAAAACAACAAAAGAAGTGAAATATCAATTGATTTCTTAAAGTACACAATTAATTTCTTGAGAGTCTGTTTATGATACAGTAGTACCATAGAACTTAGCACCAGATTTAGGATTGTAGAGATTGTTGATCAGTGTGCGAACTGCCAGGTTCAAGGTTCAAAGTTAATTGCAACTTCACAGGATTCAAAGTTTGTCATGAAAACACACACACACACACACACACACACACACACACACACACACACACACACACACAACCGCGCGCGCGCGGATTTCAGTTTAGAAGTTACAGCCAAAAGGGGGAAAGGCAGGTGGTGGCACCATGAATGGCCAGTTGTACCACATATGTGGCGGTGGTGTGTGGATGGGGAAGGCAGGGTGGTTCACAGGGGGAGGGAAATGTGCTGCCATGGGTCTGTAAACAGTGCCGCCGTATGACCACGGAGGCCGGTGTTGGCCGTTTGACCATGGGGGCATGTGTTGCACACCACGGTCATGGGCGAGAGAGAGAGAGAGAGGGGAAGGACAATTTCCGAGGATGCTGCACTGATGTGTTTTTGTATGTGTAATTCCCGACCCTGTTCAGGGTCTACACGACACAACACTGAATAAAGACATCATTTTAGTGCTGAAAATGATACATGGGAAAACAAACGTAAAAGACCCCCCCCCCAACCTCCCCCCCCCCCCCCCCGCCGTCCCCCCCCCCCCACCCCCCCAACACACACACACACACACACACACAGGGGTGTGTGGACGGGAAGGGAGACGGAGACTCGTCGAGGGAACGTGGGAGTTGCAACCCACAAACGAAATATATATATTTATTTACATTCCTGATACAACAACCTCCCAAATCGAATATCAGTTTAGGCATCAGATCAGTTAATCATAACAAAGCTGATGAAGAAGAATATGATGATAGTAGGTAATGATGATGATTACTTTAGTAATGACGACGACGACAGTAACAACATCAACAACAACAACAATGTCGCACCTTTCCTCTAAACAAGGCTCTGGGTGCTTTGTAAAAATAGATTTAAAAAGGAGAAGATGGTGATGAACTGCACACACACGTGCGCAACAATTTGTTGCATGAGAAGAAGAAGAAGAAGAAGAAGAAGAAGACGAAGAAGAAGAAGAAGACGAAGAAGAAAAAGAAGGCAGACTCCCACGTTCAACGAACAACGTTGTTTTTCTTCAGCCCCAGCCTGTACCTGCTGAGAAGTCTGAACCAGCGGCTGTCGCTCTTGGAGGAACGGGTGGGGGGCGGACAGCAGATCAGTTCAAGGCTCGTTGAGGTGGAGCAGGTCCTCACAGGTGACTCTCTCTCTCTTTCTTCCGTCTCTTATTGATTCATTCTTTTATTTCTTCTTTTTATTTATTCAAGTATTCATTTGCCTGTTTATCTTGTTATTTATTTCCCTATTCATTTATTCATTCATTTATCTATTTATTTGCTTACTCATTTATTCATCGATCGATCTATCTATCTGTTTATTTATCCATTTATTGATTGATTGATTTCCTTTACTTGCTCCGTTACTCCTTTCCCCATCCACCGCACCATGTCAGTGGCATTACACCCTCCGCGCACACACACACACACACACACACACACACACACACACACACACACACACACACACACTCGTCCTAAATACTCACAGGTGATTAATTAATTGATTGGTTGTTTATCTATTTATTGATGTGAGTGAGTGTGTTTGGCAAGGTGTGTGTGAGTGCACGTGTGTGTGTGTGTGTGTGTGCGTGTGTGTGTGTGTGTGCGTGTGCGTGCGTGAGTGCGTGCGTGCGTATGTGTGTGTGTATGTGTGCGTGCGTGCGTGCGTGCGTGTGTGTGTGTGTGTGTGTGTGTGTGTGTGTGTGTGTGTGTGTGTGATATTTAATTTCGCAGACTTACCCAAGTGATGTTTTTATATTGTTTTTTCAGCCGTTGCTCATCAAGAATGTGAGTAAAGCTTTGGTTTGTTCACGTTATCATTATTGTAGTTTTGGGTTTATCTGTTGTTGATATTGTTGTTGTTGTTGTTGCTGCTGCTGCTGCTATAGCTGTTAACGTCATTATCTTCATTACTTTAGTCATCATAGCTGTCCATGCAGTGGTGTTAGTGTCTTGTTTTGTTAACGTCAATGTTACAGTACAGGTAGTACCAATACTGGCTTGCAACCAGGCCGTCCGAAACAATTAATTCTTTACTTATCTTATCATACCTAATTCACTGAAATATCTTGCCTCGTTTTGTCAAGGCCGGTTCGTAGGAAATTGTCACTGTGTATCAATTTGTAAGGAAAAAAACTGACTTCATGCAGGCAAGCAAGCGTGCTAGTGTGTGTGTGTGTGTGTGTGTGTGTGTGTGTGTGTGTGTGTGTGTGTGTGTGTGTGTGTGTGTGTGTGAGAGAGAGAGACATAAGTACGTTTCTCTGAATCCACATGAATATGACTTTCAGTGAATCTGGTGTTGTGATGTTTGCGTGAATGAGTGGGAATATGGAGTTTGTATTGTATTATTATATAGTCACGGGCGACGCTCCCCAGGGAGATCCCTTCTCTACAGTGCAGCGTCACACCCCTTGTATGACTGCAGTACCAACATCACTAACCACCACTCACACTCGCGAGCGAACACGTACATCATATCGTACTTGATGAAAATGGGAAGTGGCAACAGAGAAAGAGATAAAGAGAAAGAAATCGATAACTCTGTATAAACACGTTCTCTGATTGCTATGGTTGCTTCCCTTGTGATTGACCAGCTGTTGCATTCTCATGGTTGCTGGATTACTCTCTCACTTTATGTGTTTTACTTCGGAGGCAAGAAATATGCGCGATCTCTACCCTTGCTAATTATTACCATGCTTGTGTAACATGCAACTTGTCACAAGAAAATTGTCATGGAGGTGATACTGAAGAGAAAAATATAACCTTAATTGCAATGGGAAAAAAAGAAAAAAAAAGAAAACAAAAAAACAACAACAAAAAAAACTAACTAAAAACGAAATATGCGATCTTAACCACCACCACCACCACCATCATCATCATCATCGTCATCATCATCAGCAGCAGCAGCAAGTATTACTCTTAGTGTTCCCGTCATCTTTGTTGTGTTTGTTTTGTTTTGTTTTTTGGTGTTTGTTGTTGTTTTTGTTGTTGTTGTTTTGTGTGTGTGTGTTGTTGTTTTTTGCTGTTGGTATTAGTGATGGTGGTGGTGGTGGTGGATATGCTGGTAGCAGTGATGTCGTTGTTGTTTTTGGTGTTGTTGTTGTTTTGAAGGTGTTGGGGTTTCCAGTAGGGGCTTTGAACTGTATCCACGTCCACGTGTCCACATTCTGGAAATTCTGCAGCAAATTTCTTCCTCTCATTCTTTTTTCTTTTATCTCTTTCCCCACCAGTCCATTTGCAAACCTTTTTTTCGGATTGAACTTTTGTACGCCGTTGCCTCTTTCAAAACTTCAAACATAGCTGGGTGCTTTTAATTTAGAAAATGTGTGAATGTGTTCCTTTTATCATGTATTACAATGATGATGATGATGATTACTATTTTAGTATTAGTAGTATTGTTAATATTACCATTTTCCAAAATTATTGTTGTGTCGTTATTGTTGATGTCACAGGGACAGTTTGGAAGAACAGGCAATGCCTAAAATCTTTGTCCTTGAGTAATAAAGTTTTTGGATCTTGAATCACACACACACACACACACACACGCACACACTTGCCAGCCTGCCTCTCTCCTGCATTCTCAATCTACTATGTTTTCTAACTCACCCCCCACCCACCCCCATCCCTTACCTCCAACTCCACCCCCCCCCCCCCCCCCCCCTCCCCCTCCCCCTTTCACCAGGCCAAACCAACGAAATAATCCTTGAAATCTGCCCGAGCTTTGACGAGGCCCCAATCAACACCATTATCAGCTGTGTGGCCTCCCCAATAGCTGGTGCCGACATGGTCAACGTCACACGTCACGTGCTCTTCAACCGCCCGTTCTCGGTAAGCAGACCAAGGGATTTGTGACATAGTAATGTAGCCACTAAACAGGTATTTTATACACACACACACACACACACACACACACACACACACATTCAAATGTTGCCAGTACATGTATACATAACCCAGGACCTGACCCCTTTTCAGACAGACAGAACTTCCCCTCAAATCTACACAAATCTGGCAGAAAGATGTACAAAAATGTACCAGCGCGCACCCGCACGCGAGTAGAGAGAGGACGGTTGGGGTACGGGGGGGAGAGGCGTGGCGGAGGGGGCGGAGTGCGGGGGGCGTGGCGGAGGGGGCGGGGTGGGGGGGTGGGGGAAAGAACTTGGAAGAAGAAGAAAGAACTTGGTTAGGGAACAGTCCACGTGACTGGGACAATTAGCTCAGCGTCTTGTCTTGACATTAATTTCACTGATGACGTAAAACATGGGCAGACATGAGCATTATTTACACACTGGACAATAACCGACGTCATTTCTTGACAAAATGTCACTGATGACACACTGCATTATTTGCGCACTGAGCAATTTTAACCTGGACTCCTGCAGTGAGACGGGCGCAATGGCCGAGTGGTTAGTGTTGGACTTTCAATCTGAGGGTCGTGGGTTCGAATCTCGTTAACGGCGCCTGCTGGGTAAAGGGTGGAGATTTTTCCAGTCTCCCAGGTCAACAGATGTGCAGACCTGCTAGTGCCTGAACCTCTTTCATGTGTCAGTATACGCACGCAGATCAAATACGCACTTAAAGATCATGTTATCCATGTCAGCGTTCAGTGGGTTATGGAAGCAAGAACATACCCAGCATGCAACCTCCCGAACACGAAGTATAAC
>NC_134882.1:22417264-22419764 GCF_041734735.1 Babylonia areolata | reverse complement strand
GACTAGACACTCAGTTTGCCCGGCGGGTTTTCCTGTCAAACGTTGCAGCCGGAACGAGCGAGACCACTGAGGCATCGAACCCAGACACTCACTCGGACACTGTATTGACAGATAACCATCTTTACGGGTCTACTGACTACTTTCCTCACCGCAGCTTGACACTGAGCAGGGACGGAGACAGGAGAGTTATCAGCTCAGTGATGTTCACGTCAGTGGCAATGCTCACTTTATGTCAGTGACAATGGAACTGTGTACTGCACAAAACTCTGAAATCAGTCACAACTGAACAGCGACTGAGGTCCTTGCACTCCGCGAACTCTCATAAAACCGACGAAGATCAGCCGACACGAGTGTGAGACAAACATATACAACAAGGCGCGCGCGCGCGCGCCGGCACACACACACAGACACACACAGATACAGAGACACAGACAGACAGACAGACAGACAGACAGACACACACACACACACACACACACACACACACACACACACACACACACACACACACATCATCATCATCATCATCATCATCATCATCATTGTCATTCTCAGTTTTCGTCAGTGACACACAATGCAAAGCCGCGGCACAGCCACTGACACTGCCACCTCCACACACACACACACACACACACACACACACACGCACACACACACACAAACACGTGCGCACACCCACTGGCACGCATATACTGCACACACACACACACACACACACACACACACACACACACACGGTACACACACGGCACACACACACACACACACACACACACACACACGGTACACACACGGCACACACACACACACACACACACACACACACACACACACACACACAGATTCTGCATTGGCCTTCGCGTCTGCCGACAATGCGAAATTGTGGAAATTCCGTCTCGACCAGGAAGGAAGGATAAATAATTATGAAGTGACGGACCTGACTGGAACTCAGTTCTTGCGCATTGCACCAAACACACAGGCCAGAAATTTCCATCGCGCATGCGCACTTGCTAATCTCACACACACACACACACACACACACACACTTTGACCTTTCGCGTTTGTAGTGTGGCCACTGAACAAGCATTCTGGCCGTTTGTTTGTGTGGCAGGTGGCGTGTCGGTGCCGTTCCGCGCGCGTTTTGTATGTTTGCCTTTCCGTACTCCGCTATAACACAGTAGTGCAGTTAAAGATTTCAAAGCGTGCAAACTGATCCATGTATGCAACACCGAATCTGCTGTAAATATAGTAATGATAATAACAAATTAATGAAAACAGGAGCAAATACCTGATCTTAGCATAAACCCACTAATCAGGCTTTGAGATAACACAAAGAACAAGATTCAGTGCGCCTTCACAACAAACAGTTACTCACACTGTGAAGCTGGTAAACGCGATTTTTTGTTGTTGTTTCAGCAGGTTAGGTTGTTTGCAGATGACTGCATAGTATAGTGTGGACTGTTTGCAGATGACTGCATAGTCTATAGAGAAATCTGTCACATTAACGACTGCAAACTACTTCGAGCGAAATGGGAAGAAATTTATTGGGGCACTGCATGCAGTTCAACCCACAAAAATGTTGCACCCCGGCTAACTTGCTCGCTATCAAGGAAGCCTGTGACCTTTGACTACCATCTAAAGGGCCACACGTACCCTGGTAAGAAAATCATCGGCTACCTACCTTTAGTTGACCTCAACAAAGAACTGAGGTGGAACCCGCATGGGGATTTAAATCACAGAGAAGGCCAACAACAAGAAAGGATTCTACCGGCGAAATCTCAGGACTGCAAGCAAAGAAACGAAAACGAACACCTATTTCACCCAAGTGCGTATATACTCACTTGAGTACTCAGTACAGTCTCAGTGGAATCTACTCTCCACACAGGGGACAAAGAAGACAGAGGCCATTTAAAGAAGAGCAGCAAGATATGTATCACCAACTGCTACATTACCATGCAGTAGCCAGTCACAGCTATGCTCAAAGATTCTGAAGTGGGAGGCACTTGAGGCGCGAAGGTAAAAATGTCATTGAATCATGTCAGTTCTACAAAATAATAAAATGGATTGGTTGACATCCAGATAGAACAGAACCTGATCGTCTATGGCACCACCCACACCAGATGCAAGCATCCCCTCAAGTTTAGATAAATAGTTACAAAAACAAACACGTACACTAGTTTTTTTTTTTCCCCAAGAACTATTCCAGCGTGGAATTCCCTGCCACTGAGCATCAGTTCAAGTGCTGAGGCTCCCCCCTCGGTATCATTCAAGAGGGAGATTAGCGCCTGATCCTTGTAAATCCTTAGAGTTGAGACCACGGTTCAAAGTAGCAGTAGTAACTGACGGGCTAGAGCTGTGCCGGTTGGGATGATCCCACTCATCTAAAAACAGATTATAGAAGATATGTAAAAACAAAACAAAAAATCAACAACAAAAAAATCGAAAGACATACTTGAATGATTCCCGGGGACCAGGGAGAGCTTCGCTCGACGGAGAAGTC
>NC_134882.1:22372264-22414764 GCF_041734735.1 Babylonia areolata | reverse complement strand
CTTCACTGGAGGATTTTAGTGGGTGATCACGCAGATGGTACGTTGTTTTCCATTTCTTGCCAAAGTGTAGGACTTCATATTTGTCCCGGTGAAATGACATCTTCCATTTCTTTTCCTATTTTGCAAGTTTGTCCAAGTCACTATGCAGAGCGTGTTGATCGGCGGCATTGTTGATTTCCTTGTGGCATGCCGTGTCATCTGCGAATAGCCGTGTGGTGGATAACAAGCCCTCTGGTAGGTCGTTGATATACAGCACTGAGAAAGAGGCAGGGGCCTAGCACGAAGCCCTGAGGTACTCCCGACTATACAGGTGCAAACTTGGACGTAGCACCGTCGACGACAACTGCCTGCATTCTGTTAGATAGGAAGCTTCGGACCCAGTTGTTAATGTGGCCAGTGATTCCGTAGTACTGTAGTTTGTAGGTCAGGAGTGAGTGGGACACCTTGTCGAAGGCTTTTGCAAAATCCATGACTAACATGTCAGCCTGCTTGCCTTTTTCCCTGCTGTATGTAATTTCGTCCATAAGACCTATCAACCGGCTGACACAGGATCGTTTCTTTCTGAATCCTTGCTGTTCTCTGCCATGGTCAACTTCGAATCCAAAGTACGAACATCATGCATATATGGCGCGACAGTGCATATTTGCTGTGAGTGTTTCTCCATTTTGCCACAATGCAAATTTTATTTTTAGTAACATGATGTCATTGACCCTTAGAAATACGAAAGTGCCGCGGCTGCCAGTTCATAGTTCCGTTCGCAATCTCTCGCTGACTAGACGCATCTTTCGCATCTGCAGGAAACTTAACGGTAAGTGTTTTCCGCAGTTGACGTCGACCTCTCGAAACGAAATTTTAATGGTTAAGTTGCGTGTAGCTCTTTTGGTCTTAACTGTACGGCACAGGATGATTTATCAGAATTCGATCGTGAAATTTAAACCGTCTGCTAGTGGTCCGACAGGATCGACTGCAGCAGTCGAATCATTATTTTGGCAACCGCCATTTTGAATTTTTTACAGACATAAATGAGAAAAAGATTGAAAATCTTAAAGTTGGTGTGATTTTCTGTGATATTGTTACCTTTCAAAGAATAGGTCTCCATAAACCAAATGAATCTAGCTTCAGACTGAATCTGCACGGTTTTAGTGAAGACAATTACTCTATTTTCAGTGATACATTTGTACCACCAGTGAGTAATCTTTTAGGAAAAAACACTTTAAGTATGAGTAGAGCTACGAGGTAGCAGGTATGGTGTGTTACAGTATCAGAGAATATAGACGTTTCATTTAAGCGAAAGATAATGAATTTGATGAAAATCCAAAACCATGCCAATATTTTGTAAGGAAGAGCACAGATTGACGTTTTGTACAGAAGCCAAACTCTCAACAACTTTGCAACAGTGTTAAAATAACTTAGTTTTGTTATTTTTAGTCTGTCAGTAAATATGAAAACACACCAGTAAATTTTCAAACAAAAATGTGGGATTATAACATTTTGGGAAGTTGAAAGATGAAAATTTATACTTCTTGGAAGTTAATACAGTGTGCCACTGTGTGTGTGGTATATTGTTGGGGACAGCTTGTATTAATCGGAACAAATACATGAGAAAGGAAAATAACTGATTTACATTTTGAATTCCCCACGTTTCAGAAATACAAACATGCAGATCTTCGTGAAGACCCTGACTGGCAAGACCATCACCCTGGAGGTGGAGCCCTCAGACACCATTGAGAATGTCAAGGCCAAGATCCAGGACAAGGAAGGCATCCCCCCAGACCAGCAGCGTCTGATCTTTGCTGGCAAACAGCTGGAAGATGGACGTACCCTGTCTGACTACAACATTCAGAAAGAGTCCACCCTTCACCTGGTGCTGCGTCTCCGTGGTGGTATGTACAGAAAGAGTTGGAAGTTTTGGTTTTATATAAACATAAGTGTTTGATGTCGATTGCATAAATGATTTCCCAGAAAGAAGTGTTAATTGATGGTCAAAAGATTTTGAATTTAGTGTATTGACAATTTGACAGTTGCAGAATGTCCCAAATGGATCAAACCACAAACAGCAAGAACTGAATAGGAATATACATGCTATATGACCTTTACAACTGCTGAAAATCAAGGGCCAAACAGCAAAAAAAAAAAAAAAAAAATCATACTCCAGCTGCATATTACTTTCTTGTCACGACATTTTTTGTGTGAAATTCGAGCTTGTCTCACTAGGGAGAATGCATCATCCCACATTGTTGCGCCACCTTTATTTTGTTATTTTTTAAAAAATGTCTGACTGCATTATTTGTTTAATTATCAAAGTGGATTTTTGAACAATTTTGCCATGAACAATTGGCATATTGCCATGAGTTCTTTTATATGCTCTAAAGTGCCTGTCAGACACAGGACCTAGGTTTATCATCTCAGCTGAATTACAAGCGGCCAGACATCCACTCAAGTTCTTGTGGACAGGGAGAAAATTCTGGTGAGAATGGAATTCAATACCACACCCTCAGATTATATTGCTTCTTAGGCCAAGTTGCCAATTGGCCATCACTCCACATACACCGAGTGACACCAAAAAGCCCACGTCCAGCAGAGAAAGATGTTGACTATCACAAGAAATAATGCATCAGTGGTGCAGATGTATTGCAGTCTGATTTCCTGAAGATTGATTTGCCCATCTGTTTGCCATTCTGAAATGAGAAATTTGGGTGTAGTGTTAGAAGTGTAAGTATTCAATGTGAAAAGAAAAATGTTGTAATGTTGGTGATTCTTTTGAGAGTAAAATGGACTGTTTTTTAAATTTTTTTAAATTATTTTTTTTGCTGTTGATCATTCACTTGGAGGGGGACAGAAACGAGTATTGCACAAGCAGTTTTTCATGGAATTCAAATATAAGATTACTTGTGATGTTTTCAGGTATGCAGATCTTTGTGAAGACCCTGACTGGCAAGACCATCACCCTGGAGGTGGAGCCCTCAGACACCATTGAGAATGTCAAGGCCAAGATCCAGGACAAGGAAGGCATCCCCCCAGACCAGCAGCGTCTGATCTTTGCTGGCAAACAGCTGGAAGATGGACGTACCCTGTCTGACTACAACATTCAGAAAGAGTCCACCCTTCACCTGGTGCTGCGTCTCCGTGGTGGTATGTACTGAACACTGAATTTGTTTTAGTGATGTTAGGAAGTATAGAATCTGGAGTCATGAGAACAGAACCTTTGGAACTTGATCTGGATTTTATTTTTGCAACTTCTTGGTTTTCACAGATGAGCAAAACTATTATTTAGATCGATATTTGAAGGTACTGTAGCACTTACCTAATGCGACTTACCTAATGACATAACGTCGCATGCGATTTGGGTTTTTAGTCAATTGTATTTGATACCGGAAGCGTTGCTATGACCACGTTGTTCAACGACTGTTTTAGCGAAGTTGATTTGAGAACCTTTTAGTTTTGTTATTAAATGTTTTAAACGTTGTCCGGCGTCCGTGTGCTGCTTCATTGGTGACCCCGACGTGAGTAGAATCTAATAGTGACCAGCTAATACCAGCTACGACCACTTGTATACTCACAAACTCATACAAATTACAATCATGTCGATGACAACAGAAGCAATTACACAACTTGCAGACGCCATCCGGCAACATACTTTATCTCAGACAGAAAAATTTCCTCCTCAACCACTTGTGGCAGCTGTCGCCTTCAAAGCACCCCCCTTTTGGACAACCAATGCATCAGCATGGTTTCTTCGTTTGGAAGCTGTTTTTGCTACCCACACACCTCCCATCACGAATGATTTGACAAAATTTCATCATGTGGTACAACTTCTCGACTCAGATACATCCAGGCGTGTACAAGCGGTAATTGAACGCCCCCCAGACACCCAAAAGTATGAAACACTCAAGGCGGCTCTACTCAAAGCTTTTGAATCCACACAACTACAGAAAGATACTGCCCTTCTGCAAATGCAAGGTCTGGGAGACAAACGACCGTCAGAATTATTACAGTACATGCAAACGATGAATTCCAACCCAGAGACTCTCTTCAGAGCTCTTTTTCTGAATCAACTGCCACCAGAAGTCCGAAAGATTCTTGCCCAGTCTCCAAACGAAGATCTTGAGGTTCTGGCCGAAAAGGCTGACCACATTTTGGAAGTGGATCTTCCAACTCCTGCATTTGTGGCAGCTACATCTAATCGACCACCAAAGAATTATTCTAGCACTGCTGCTTCAAATCCTTTCACTTTGTGCAAGTACCACGCACGATTCGGAACTGAAGCGAGACGCTGCGAAAACAAGGTTGGTGGACGACCCTGTGCAATGGCCCCACAACAACCTAAGTGGAAAAGAGATCAAAAACAGGCTGCTAACATTAGCTCCACCGAATCTCAGGACTTTTCAACAGCTACCTCAGTCAACATTAACACAATCATGGTAGCAGATGTTTTGTCAGGACGCAGTTTTCTGGTTGACACGGGGGGCTGAGGAATCTGTTTTCCCTGCAAGTGTCGCAGAACGCAAAAAGACTCGAGGACCCAGTTTGATTGCTGCCAATGGCTCAGCCATTCCTACTTATGGAAAAAGGAATATCCCATTACAATTAGGCCAGGGCGCATCGTTTGTTCAAAAGTTTTGGATCGCAGATGTGACTCAGCCAATCCTAGGCGCAGACTTTTTTGCTACCCAAAGACTGGCTATTGATCTTACCAACAGACGTCTGGTGTCCCTGGATGGAGATCTGGTGATTCCTGGACGACTGGCACGCTCGCAAGCAGGAAGAGGCATACACAAGATTCATTCCCGCTACGAAGCAATTGTAGAGGATTTTCCTGAACTCCTAGTACCTTCCTTCACAGAAAACAAGCATGGTGTACTCCACTACATCCCCACTACTGGTTCCCTTGTGCATGCACGTGCACGTCGCCTCGACCATGAGAAATTGACAGCTGCTAAGGCAGAGTTTGATGAAATGGAGCACCTAGGTATCGTCCGCCATTCATCTTCCCCTTGGTCATCACCACTGCACATGGTGAAGAAAAGCAATGGCTGCTGGCGTCCCTGCGGAGATTATCGTCGACTCAATGATATAACTAGAGATGACCGCTACCCCCCTTCCCCACATCCAGGACCTGAATGCCAACCTTGCTGGAAAAATAATTTTTTCCAAAATTGACCTTGTTCGCGGCTACAACCAAATCCCAGTTGCACCACAGGATATTCCAAAAACAGCAGTCATCACCCCATTCGGCCTGTATGAGTTTCTGAAAATGCCGTTCGGTCTGAAAAATGCAGCTCAGGCGTTTCAACGCCTCATGGATGGTGTTTTGAAGGATCTAGATTGCTGTTTTGTGTATCTCGATGACATTCTTGTTGCAAGTGATTCACCCGAACAACATGAGGCCGATCTACGCACCATTTTCAGCCTACTCACCTCCAACGGTTTAGTGGTCAATATCAAGAAATGCGTTTTTGGTCAATCTTCCCTGCATTTCCTTGGACATTTAGTCTCAGCAGCCGGGATTGAACCCCTGCCAGAAAAAGTTAGCGCAATTGTCGATCTTCCCACACCTTCTGATAAGAAAGCTCTTGAACGTTTTCTGGGAATGATGAATTTCTACCACAGATTTCTTCCAGGCATCGCAAAGCGCCTTGCACCTCTGACTAAGGCTCTCAAAGGTAAACCCAAGAAATTCACATGGACACCTGAATGTCAAGCTGCATTCCAGGAGGCCAAATCAGCACTGGCTTCTGTTGTTATGCTTCATCACCCCGACCCACAATCTGAAACAAAACTTTCGGTGGATGCATCAGACACTGCCATGGGAGCCGAACTGTCACAACAGCAGAATGGTGCCTGGAAACCCATTGCATTCTTCTCAAGGAAGCTCACACCAACCCAACAACGTTACTCAACGTTTGACCGTGAACTGTTGGCCATCTACAGTGCAATCCAGCATTTCCGCTACTTCCTGGAAGGAAAAACATTTACGGTGCTCACAGACCATAAACCACTAACTCATGCCCTGACAAGCAACACTGACAGATCCCCTCGCCAAGAACGTCAGCTTTGCTACATAGCCGAGTTCACAACTGACATCAGACACATCAGTGGGTCAGACAACATTGTACCTGATACACTCTCCAGGGCGCCTGTGCCTGACCAGGAGCCACTGATTGCTAGCACATCATCAATCCCTGCTGTAGATCTTGCTCAAATGGCAGTGGCACAGCAAACCGATCCCAACGTTGCAGACTTACGCTCCAAACCAGGATCTCTACAACTAAAGGACATCACTCTGGATGGCACCCAAATTCTGTGTGACGTTTCTACTGGCCACCCCCGGCCGGTGGTACCTCCAGCATGGACAAAAACTGTATTTAATGTTTTGCACAACCTGTCTCACCCTGGACCCAAACCCACCACCCGCGCTATCTCAGCACGCTACATCTGGCCCGGACTCGAAAAGGATGTGAAGAACATGGTCAGGGCTTGTCATGAATGTCAGGCTAGCAAAATTGGCCGCCATACCAAAACTCCACTGTCCTCTTTTGACCCCCCTGATAGACGCTTTGGTGACATACACGTGGACCTTGTGGGACCCCTCCCTTCATCAGAAGACTGCAATTATCTGCTTACCATCGTGGACAGATTCACAAGATGGCCAGAAGCTATCCCTCTCCCCAATGCAGAAGCTGTTACCTGTGCCAAAGCCTTATTGCGTACTTGGATCGCGCGATTCGGGGTCCCAAACACAATTACTTCAGACCAAGGCCGTCAGTTCACCAGTGCGCTGTGGCGAGAGCTGAATATGGTGCTCGGAATTAAACCCCAAACTATCACAGCATACCACCCCCAGGCCAACGGCATGGTGGAAAGGTTTCATCGCAGCCTCAAAGCTGCTCTCAAAGCTCGCCTCAATGGACCACGCTGGATGGATGAACTACCGATCGTGATGCTTGGCATCCGGACAACGTGGAAAGAAGATCTTGATGCTGCTCCTGTTCTCTTCACTTATGGCACAAACCTCCGAGTGCCTGGCGATTTCCTTCCACCCCCATGTGCAGACAAAGTGTTCCCTTCCAGTACTTTCGTCCAAGAACTGCAAGAAAAACTTAGAAAACTTTCCCCTTCCCCCCCTTCCCACCATGGATCATCAGCGTCGTACATTCCCAAAAACTTGCAGTCAGCGGATCAGGTGTACCTTCGACATGACGCACACAAGGGCCCATTAGTGAGACCTTACGATGGACCTTTCCCTGTATTGACCCGTGCTGAAAAACACTTTGACATTTTCAAAGATGGAAAGGCTGTTCGCGTGTCACTGGATCGACTCAAGCCTGCTTATCCCCCACAAACTTTTCCCAAAACCAATCAGGATTCCTGTGTGTCTGAACCACAGGACCCTCATGCTCCTCAGGAAGATCGCACTGCCAAAACGGGTGATGCTGCCGGATCTGATCGCGCTACCAGATCTGATGATGCACAAGGCAACATTCCAGCACCTACCCAGTATCCTTTGTCAGATGCTCCGGCACTACAAGTTACAACTCGCACAGGAAGACTGGTGCAGAAGCCAAAGAAATATCGAACATTTTACCGACTCAGCCGAGTCTGAACATTACAACATAGAACAGGTCGAACAGACATTTTCTTGTTCCCCTTATTAATGATACCTCAAAGACTCAACCAAGCTTATACTTTCCAAATGATATTGGACAGTTGTTAGCGAGTCTATCCATTATATTGTTTTATTTTGGTACGTTTGCATTCAACGCAGTGCGCCGTTCTGGGGGGAGCCCTGTAGCACTTACCTAATGCGACTTACCTAATGACATAACGTCGCATGCGATTTGGGTTTTTAGTCAATTGTATTTGATACCGGAAGCGTTGCTATGACCACGTTGTTCAACGACTGTTTTAGCGAAGTTGATTTGAGAATGTTTTAGTTTTGTTATTAAATGTTTTAAACGTTGTCCGGCGTCCGTGTGCTGCTTCAGTACCGATATCACCCCACTTTGACTCCTGCTTTCTGGTCTTGTTCTTGTTTTTAAGTCTGCAGGAGTCGCATGTGAGCCATGAACGCTTTGCCTTCTGTTTTTCTTGTTTTCATAGATGATAGTGCAAGACTGAAAAGTATACAGTCATTGCTGAACACGCAAGTTCTGAAAGAGGTTATGTTTGAAAATTTAACTTTAATTACACATACTTAACCGTGACCCAACTAGTGCAGACTCCGGCAGGGGTCTTGACATTCCTGTCCTGTGCAAACTATCCGCCCATGCGGAGCAGACGAAACTACGGCCGATAACCTCCCGGAAGTAGGTAACCTCCCCTTTGTCCCGCTGGTTATCGCCCTCTTTTTCCGGCAGCCATCATGACTCCTGTACCTGTGCTCTTCATACGGCTAAGTTTTTTCGTATTTTCTGTCTGTCTGTCGATTCTCTGGCGTTCTTGTTTGTGGTCAAATTATGTCTCCAACCAGGTCACATAATTATGTAGCTCGATTGGGGAATCGTGCTAAAATTAAAGCGCGATCGCAATCGATTCGCTGACACTCTGGGCCCTCTACTCCTGGCCCTCTAAACAACGCCAACCCGCCGCCTTCTCCACTTCCTCCGCTCCCTCCGGTCGACTCCAGACCTCCGCCACCTCCTCTGATGACTTCTAGAGGTTTGTGGTCACACACTCGGGTCAGTGTTACCTTTCATGTCATTTTTATCGATCCGCGAACTCACTCGACGCGATCCGCGTTTTCTCGGCCCTGCCAGTCGGCAGTGTACGAGTCGATCTCCTCTATCTCTTTACCATACCCACAGTTGCACCAATGGAATGGCCACAATCCCTTGGGGGGAAGAAAAAAAAAAAAAAAGGCAGCTTGTCTTGGATCCGCACGTTAGACTGGGCCCTATGTGCGATGCGTCCGTGGTGGCGGCCGTGACATCGGATCACGCGACCCCCCACGCGGCTTGCCTCGACCGTCTCGGATCCAATAGCGACCGAGGCGTGTAGGGATGCCCTCCCCTGGTGTAGGGAGGAAGGTGGACCACTAGGGGACACGCTTGCCCATACGCGTGCACACACACACACACACCCCCCCCCCCCCCTTGTCTGGATCACCCGATCCAAGGGAGGCAACCCCTGCTTCGGCACCCTTGCCGGTGACTGCCGCAGTTATTTCCCCTGCACCGGCACTGCTCCTCGCCTTCAGTGCGAGTGTGTGCACGGTCCTACCAAGCTATGCGGTGATGACCCCATCTGCCACACCGCCGAGTGCTGCTGTTTCCCATCCACTAATGGTGTCTCAGCAAGCTACTCAACCAAACAATCAGCAACTCATCGCTAAACTTGCTGCAGCAATTATGCACCACTCTGCCTTCTGGTGCCGCGCCTTGCGCCCACAGAGCAGGTACGTGCACGCCCCATTGGAACTTAGGCAGTGTTGGATTCTTCTGCCCCATTGCCTAACTCTGCTGTTTCCCAGACTAATATTGGCACTTCCACGTTGGAGTACCTCTTATATCATATCATATATCAATATCAAGGCGTGCAAGCCTGACAAGGCCTTTTACCCGCTTGAAGTGGGGAAGAAAAAGAGAGTCCCCACGTATGTCTGTTGCATTTTTCAACATTGAGTGCGCAGTGCTTGAAAAATCAGAAAATATGTAAATGAGTTTTGTATTTAAAGTTTTCACAATGAATATCGAGATAATTCTTACATGTATTAATAACTCGATCCTGCCTCTCGGCAGTGCTCGGGCCGATCTTGTCTATCACTTTATCCGTCAACACACAACTGACAACTGAACGCCGGTCCTCTCGCAGGAGCTGTTCGCAAGATTGGACCGCCGTTCAGCAACAGGGGGATGCACATCCCACGGCAAGCCGACGGACTTGTCACCCCCCTCGCCCACGACGCCCATAACACTGGATTACGGCGCCGTCATGCCACATGCCCTGACCGTCTCGCGTCCGATGGCAACCGATTCGGGTTGGGATGCCCACGGCACTAAGGGGCATTATAATTATTCCCCTTGCGCTCGTTTTCACCTGTGTCGGTTACGGTGGCATTGAACCACGGACTCTCACACACAACATGACACTCCTCCCTGTTCAGCGAGGACACGTCGCACAAGGGGGATATGTGCTCTAAAGACACATTCCTTTTCGATGATTTTCGGCGCCAAGGGAGGCAACTCCACATTTGTAACCTAGGCGCTCGAAGCTGTGGTTAGTTTCGCCGACACAGCACATCACTCCTGCCCCCCGTGCTGTCCACCAACGATGTTTTCTTTCGGTTTCTCATTGGGTCCTCATGCCCAGTCAGGGACTTTACACATCTTTGCATAGCAACTGCACTTTTCTTGCTGTTTCTCAGGCTATTGGCTACAGGAAATGCATCACAATATTTCCCCTTCTATCCATTTGATTTATTATCACAAGCAACAATCACGAAATATATATAGAAAAATCTATACATATTTAAAAAAAAAAAAAAAAAAAAATCTATATGTATATATATATATACACATATATATATACACACACACATATATACATATATATGAGATATATTGCTACATTCATACGCATTTCTGCTTTCACGTTTAGATGCGTACTTATCCATCGGTATACACATGTGTATGTACTTATGGGATAGGTTCAGACGACTTTCATATTAACATGTACAATTATATTTCTATCTCAATTCATTGACATCTGTTCATTGAGATTCCCTACATAGCAATATAGGCACACTTGCATTTGCGGCCTTCTGTTCACAATGCCCAGAACTCTCTGCCTCTACGTACTGGCACTTTATTCATATGCGTATGTACATCTCATATGTAGGTGCATGGACAGATTCCTTTCCATTGATGATTATGCACACTTACCCACTTACTTGGGTATATCGGTGCACGCTACACGTATGCTTACACAGCCGCTTATTTCTTGTGTCTCGATCTCTTGTCATTGGCATACTTCTGACATCACTTGAGCTGATGGAAGTTTTTATTCCCTTGGCACATATATGTATTCATTTTCATAAATTCATCCCTACCTTGCTTTTGGAGGACGACTGCACTCACAAAAATAAAATAAAATAATAATAGCCTCATTCACGCCTGAATGTATGCTCCTTCACATTTCAATAGTGGCTGGTCCTTAGGGATCCACACATACCCCCTTCACACCCACAGGGCTAAGAATGCCTCTCTTGGTGCAAGGACGGACAAGGCAACCCAACTCATTTGCCTGCAACAATCACCCATAAGGCTGGAGATGCACAAGGAAGGGTGAGGCAGTCCAACTTAGAGGTGCCACTCTGGACACACATGCCTTTCATTCCTTCCAAGTTTGTAAGGCATCCCTTCTTTCTCCCCTTGCCTACAACAACCCTTGGTTTGCACCACTGTGATTGTGACAAAAGCTCCACACAGGCCCTACATCCTAGCCAGCCTTCCCATGAAGAGGTGTCTATCTTGCCTTACAAGTTTTAGCGGACCCAAAAACTGCCCACTGGGCAGGAGACAATCACCCTCAGCCCATCTCTTCTACTCCTCTCTAGTAGCAGAAGGCCTGGGTCATAATTGTTTTCCTCTACATTTGGGAGAAAGGCATATTGACGAGGACGGATGCGTCCCACAAAGCGCAACGAACCGTCCATTAGCCACAGGGGTGTACCTTTCTGCCCACTCATACCAGCACGGCAGATGCCGCATTCAAGCACATCAGTTCACCCCATCACCTTGCTTGAACACAAATCCAGCATCAACGTCTCAAACAATTGGCGTTCGAAAGCACTTTCTGCACTTAGTCTTCCCTGCCCGATCCTTTCGGCCTCTACACACAACCACTGCTGTGGTTACAGATGGCCATTCCTCCTCAAGCACTGTCTTTCCAATGAGACACTTCCAGAGGTTGCTAGCCTAGGCAGGCTATCCCATCATGGAGCCCCAGCCTTCGGTCAAGGGACTGTCAGAGGATGACTTTGTTGTCACTTCGGAAGCAAGCACCATGTCTTTCTGACACACGGTTGCACCACAAGACCCCGTCAACTCTTTCCGGCTTCCTTACATTGCAACATAATCTGCATGGTGAACACCTTCGTCCCTGAAGCACACAGCAGCTGTTTCCTGGTTTACCCATGCTGATTGGTGTCCTCCTAGGAACAGTATATGATAATCAGTCGAGTACGACAGTCTCCATCAGAACAGCAGAGGAGGCATCTGCTGTCCAGTCTATTCGGGCTGGAATTCGATTATACAATTTATAGTAGAGAGTGTTTTGCCCAAGTTGCATCCCCGGTCCCTCAATCAAGAGGGCCTTAGGACTCATAATTGGGAAGGTTCCCAAAGGCTACTTAGGCCTAAGGCTACAGCACTAAGTCCCAGTGCAATTTGACTTCTAGTCTGAGAGACATAGTCATTCATGAAAGACTAAGCTGCAAATGATTTCCCTTTGCAATTAAGAAACCACTGATAATACAGCTCTCACCTTGCAGTTGGCCATACTAAAAACGTATGTCAGATCAGTGCCTTGATGTCAATAGCCAGTACAACACATCTTGAGCCACTTACCTCCCTGCCCCGCTCCATCCCAGACTCAGTGCGCACCACACACAGCCAGAGGCCTGTCATGGATCCGGTCCCCTTTCTCACTAAAAAACCTTCAGCAAAAATTTTCCCCATGGAAACCCTCTTCCATTTGGGAATTCCATCACTGAATGAGACTCAGTGACCTGTGGGCACATGAAATGCACTTCCACAGCCTGATCCAACCCAGCCATTGACTGCCGACAGCTTTCTGCAGGTTACTCCAACAGGCCACACTCAGGCAGAGAAGCCACCAAGCCTTCCGTATGCCCCTTCGTGATGGTACCTACCTGGGCAATTACACAACCCTGTCCCAGAGACACCAGGGACATCAAGTCTTTTGTTGCCAAATGTCTGCCATCCTATGCATAGGCAACATACCAGTGCTGTCATTTTTTGACAACGTCAAAAAAGGGGGGGGGGGGGCAGGGGCGGGGGAGTGCCCATCGCCTGTCAGCTCGCATGGAGGAGCTCTACAGATCTGGCTGTCATGCCTGAGGCAGGCCCAACACGGTGACCTACCTCTGTCTCGTGCCACAGTTTCCTTCAAACACAAAAACCACTTCCACTATCGGCCCACATCCGTTGTGGAATCATCAGATCAAACCACATGCGCACCTCCTTGCATTGACGCTCATCCGCGCTCATCTGCTCAGCTGTGGTCCACAGACCTCCCCCACAATACAGCTGTGGACCTCTGTCTTCTTTACCCGCACTAATGTCCTTAGGCGACACAGTACACTCTACTTTCGTCAAATTCTACTTGAGGGACACCTATCGCCTAAGGGATAATGGCTCATCGACTTCTACCAGAGAGATGTCGCACGCCTGCGGGTTGATGGCGCAAGAGCCATCGCTTCTGTGGTAGCTGCACAACAGACCATCACAGCTCACAGACAGTAGAACAGGCGAGCCCTCCACCTTGTCGTGCTGTTCTGCACTAGTTGGGTCACGGTTAAGTATGTGTAATTAAAAGGAAATTTTCTATCTAAAATTACGTTTAAATAACATACTTACCGTGACCCAAATTTAAGACCCTCCCGTCCTCCCCGCTTCCTGTTCTTCCTGCTTGCTGCGCTGGTGATGGCATATTGCCGTCAAAAGAGGGCGATAACCAGCGGGACAAAGGGGAGGTTACCTACTTCCGGGAGGTTATCGGCCGTAGTTTCGTCTGCTCCGCATGGGCGGATAGTTTGCACAGGACAGGAATGTCAGACCCCTGCCGGAGTCTGCACTAGTTGGGTCACGGTAAGTATGTTATTTAAACGTAATTTTAGATAGAAAATTTCCTTTTCCTTGAATATTGTAATAAACAAAAATTCACTACCAGAAATCGTTGGCTCTGTTTGTAGTAATAAATGATCAAGAAGCTTGAGGTTCTGATTTATTTGGATTTTTTTTTTTCTTCGACCAAAGTCAGAATCATTGCATTTAGTGTTGGTATATTTCACACATAACAGTACAATACTTAAAGGAAAGAAATTTATAGGCGTGAACCAACCAGAACAGGCCAAATAAAAGAAAAATCAGAACATACTGTTTAGAAAAAAATAAAATGACTGAAAAGAATATTGATCAAACATACAAACGTCTGGGGTTGTTTTGTTGTTGTTTTTTTTTTTTTTTTTGCAGCATTAGCATTTGTGGTGATGTTTTCAGGTATGCAGATCTTTGTGAAGACCCTGACTGGCAAGACCATCACCCTGGAGGTGGAGCCCTCAGACACCATTGAGAATGTCAAGGCCAAGATCCAGGACAAGGAAGGCATCCCCCCAGACCAGCAGCGTCTGATCTTTGCTGGCAAACAGCTGGAAGATGGACGTACCCTGTCTGACTACAACATTCAGAAAGAGTCCACCCTTCACCTGGTGCTGCGTCTCCGTGGTGGTATGTACAGAAAGTTGGAAGTTTTGGTTTTATATAAACATAAATGTTTGGTGTCAATTGCATAAATGATTTCCCAGAAAGAAGTGTAAACTGATGGTCTAAGATTTTGAATTTAGTGTATTGACAATTTGACAGTTGCAGAATGTCCTAAATGGATCAAACCACAACCAGCAAGAACTGAATAGGAATATACATGCTATATGACCTTTACAACTGCTGAAAATCAAGGGCCAAACGGGGGGGGGGGGGGGGGGGGGGGGGGGGGAAAAAAAAAAAAAAAAAAAAAAAAAATCTTCATACTCCAACTGCATATTACTTTCTTGTCACAACATTTTTTGTGTGAAATTCGAGCTTGTCTCACTAGGGAGAATGCATCATCCCACATTGTTGCGCCACCTTCATTTTGTTATTTTTTGAAATGTCTGACTGCATTATTTGTTTAATTATCAAAGTGGATTTTCGAACAGTTTTGCCATGAACAATTGGCATATTGCCATGAGTTCTTTTATATGCTCTAAAGTGCATGTCAGACACAGGACCTAGGTTTATCATCTCAGCTGAATTACAAGCGGCCAGACATCCACTCAAGTTCTTGTGGACAGGGAGAAAATTCTGGTGAGAATGGGATTCAATACCACACCCTCAGATTATATTGCTTCTTAGGCCAAGTTGCCACTTGGCCATCACTCCACATATACCAAGTGACCAAACAAAAAGCCCACTTCCAGCAGAGAAAGATGTTGACTATCACAAGAAATAATGCATCAGTGGTGCAGATGTATTGCAGTCTGATTTCCTGAAGATTGATTTGCCCAACTGTTTGCCATTCTGAAATGAGAAATTTGGGTGTAGTGTTAGAAGCGTGAAAGTATTCAATGTGAAAAGAAAAATGATGTAATGTTGGTGATTCTTTTGAGAGATTAAAATGGACCATTTTTTTATTATTATTATTTTTTTTTTTTTTGTTTTGTTTTGCTGTTGATCATCCAGATGGAGGGGGACAGAAACGAGTATTGCACAAGCAGTTTTTCATGGAATTCAAATATAAAAGATTACTTGCGATGTTTTCAGGTATGCAGATCTTTGTGAAGACCCTGACTGGCAAGACCATCACCCTGGAGGTGGAGCCCTCAGACACCATTGAGAATGTCAAGGCCAAGATCCAGGACAAGGAAGGCATCCCCCCAGACCAGCAGCGTCTGATCTTTGCTGGCAAACAGCTGGAAGATGGACGTACCCTGTCTGACTACAACATTCAGAAAGAGTCCACCCTTCACCTGGTGCTGCGTCTCCGTGGTGGTATGTACAAACCAATATTCTATTTTTTTTTTTTCTTGAAACTTAAAAAAAAAAAAAAAAAAATTATAAACAATGCAATAGTCACTTAACATGTTGCGGTTTTGCTAATATAGACAGAAAATGTTGAGAATTTTATAGCTTACCATCAATATTTTGAAATAAAGTGAACCACCGGAAATGTTTGGATTGTCTTGCATTTAGAGCTAGCATGAGACAGTGTGGGAGAATCGATAAGGCATTGGATTTCTGATTCATTGTTCACCAAATCGTCAGAGTTCAGAGGCCCTATTTCAGGATGTTTTTTTGTCCAGGGGAAAGGAGCTTTATTCTGATATTCCTCACTCCACTCTGGTGTGAATGGACACCTGACTTGGGTCAGAGTAGGTTAAAGCAGCAGGAGGAGAGAGTAAGGCCCCACCTTTCTATCCCAGCACAAGACACAGTCAGCTTGAATACACTGCCCCAATGGTTGTAAAAGGCTATCGGACCTGTCACCTTTTTACCTTTAACTGTGAGATCAAGAAGCAGAAGTTCAACTTCATATGCATAACAGGTGCAAGCTAAAGCCAGCATGTTGAGTTTTTTTCGGTCAAATTTTGTGGCTAACTCGAAATGACGTTGGCCCCCCCTTTTCCACATCTTCAAGGCTTAGTTCTGGTCCAACCTAACAATGCCAGTTTACTTCCAGCAGCGATCCAGATGATTCATAACATAGGTTTGTGCTGTAGCTACTCATGATTTTTCCACATTGTAAAATTCGGTCTTGGATTCTCCATTTTAGTTTTGAATTTTAAAAAAGAGACCCACTACAGCAAAAGGTCACAAAGTGTCATTTTGGAGTAATTAGCATCATCTGAAACTAGAGAAGGAGCTTTCTGATGGTATTAAATACATAACCAAGGGATAAATGGAAAGTAACTTAACGGATATTATAAGTTTGCTGATGGAAATTTGGCCATTTTGGAAAAAAAAAAAAATCCAAAGAGGAGCTAAAATGTTAAAACTACTTCACAACGCACGGCGGCACAAGGCAGCCCTTTTAGTTTTGGCGCGAAGCGGAGGGGAGAGGGATGAACAGCGAGCGAGCGCGAAACGTTGGAAAGGTGATAGCCTGGACAGACAGGCAGGCAGTATATGGGGCAGCGCTCTGGCGCACCACTAACTTCGCGCTATTCTTTGCGGAGCGCATGTTACACGGGCAGTGTGTACAGCTGTGAACACCTTCGCTGCTGCTGATAAACTGTCAGAAACAGGGTTATGTGCTTTTAAAAAATAATACTCTATGTCAGAATGCAACAAGAAGGGCGCTATGGGTGTGAATGGATGTGTGATTTTCTGACAAATTTAACGATACCAAACATGAGCAGGTTTAATTTCCTACAGGCAGTGTACAAGCGGTCCAAAACTTAGCGAGCACACGAACATTCTGTTCGAACTGAGGAACACACACGGAACGTAGTTCAATTTCAACTCCGTGTTGTGTGTGTACATCGTTTTACTTGGAGATAAAACTTGTATCATGATATACATGCATGTCTCCACGATACAACTGGAAGGAAAATATAGCTGATACATTACCTAGAGGTGGCAGACCGCCCCGGAATTAGTATCAGTATTTAACGATCAGCTCCACTGAGAACTGCTGCCAGCCACTTAAGTTTCACACTTCTCTCAACATCACGGGAAGAGAGACGGACAGGCAGACATATATATGCAGGGACAGACATACTGAGAAACAGAGGAACGTGTACGGAGAGAGAAAGGGGAGAGGCACAGAGAGAGAGGGAGAGAGACAGACGCAGAGAGAGAGAGAGAGAGAGAGAGACGCACACAGAGAGGGGGGGAGAGAGATTTTCGCCGACTAGATGTTTTGCGTGTCAGTATGTGTGCCTTTGCTTGCGACATGCATTTGGTCAGTCTAAAAGATACACCTTGACGATACCATGCTTTTAGTAAACGATCACAATGTAACGTACTGACATGCATTTGTAAGTTCTAAATAATAAAATCCATTCCTACCTGAACTTGTAAATCCGTATGAACTCCTTGTTTGAAGTGTGACACTGACTAAACTCAAACATTTTTTTTCTTTTCTTGTTTTTTCCTTACAATGTGTGTGTGCGGGAGGGAGGGATTCAGGGTGGAGAAAAGAACAGGGCTGAAAATTTCTTTATTCTTTACTTTTTGATTTGTGCCGTGATTCTCCTGCTTGGGGTACGACTTGCTGACGCATGGGGGAGACAGTCATGTGCTCTTGCATGATGACACGCAGTTTGTCATCTTGTGACTGCATCCCTAATACTTTCTTTTGAGTGAATTGACGACTGCGTGTGTTGCCTCCCCCCCTTGTTCATTTTTTTGTAGCACTTGATACAAATGCATGTGGGATGTTTGCCCTCTTCATCATTCGAAACATCTAGACCGAAAAAACGAAACAGTTCAGAAGAATACTTGGCACAAAGTCTTGCATTCAACCCCTTATCTTTATCTCTTCTGAGAACCCGCTCGCCACACACACAACACATATTATCCAAACATCTCAAGTGTTCACTGAAGGTGTGTTGCCCAGTCAGCAATGCTGCCACTACCGCACCAGATTCCATTTTTGTCGGCACTCACACACACACACTTAGGTCAAATAACTGGATGTAACACAAACACTCGGACAGTGTCTGGTAAATCACACAACACACTTAAAGTTCACATTCACTGGAATCATGTACACAAAAATGACAGCAAACAAAAACCGGTGTGCACGAATATGATTAAATGAAAATCACTTAAACAATACACCTTTCTCTGCTGGAAACATAGGCACAAAGAGCGCGGCGCGCGCTCCCCTCCCCCCCCCCCCCTCCCATCCCAGAGGAATCTAGGTCAGCAGCCGTGCTCCTGACCGCTCACTGAACTCTGAAACTAAGTAGCTCTGCTGGAAGTTAAGCGGCACAGCCGTGAACGGGGTTTTAATGTTAACCTAAGTGAATGAAATTAGGCACACACATAATCTTCACCATAATAAACCTTTTTGGTGTCATATACTGTACCATGTCAAACTGATGCAAACTAGGCCTATGGTTTGCTCTCTTTGGCCAAATTTCGCGCGGCTAACAGTGAAAAGACGCCCCTGTTTGTCTGGCCCGCTCTTAGCCAATCAAACGCCTCTAACAGCTATAAGCGCTGAATCATTCCTTTGGCCAAGGCTCTCCACGCCATCTTGTCAGGTTTTCGCTGTCTCGTCTAACGCTTTTTTTGGCTATTAAGCGTGTTCATTTAGCCTTATTTTGTTGTATGCGGCTTGCCTGTATATTTTTCTTACATTCTGTGTACTTGTTTCGACTCGGCCCCCTCGATTCGTTCGTATTTTTCTACCTCTGAGTCGATCCTGTCTTTCCTTTCTCTGTTGGGGATCGAATTGTCGCTGGGTGCCTACGCGCGGTACCATGCCTCGTATGCCATCCTACGAAGGCAGGAATCATGATGCTGGGAGGGATACTCGGCAAGAGACTCTCCCAGGCCCGGAGCTCATGATTTCTCCCGATAGGGACCGCGGCTATGCGTCTGCAGACGCAGATCGCGGAGGGGATGCTCGTTCCAATAAAACGGTCATGAAGGGGACCGGGGGGAAAGGGATACGAGCGTCGCCTCCCGAGGTGTCCCAGCGCGAGGACGGTGGAGGGGGGAGTAGCACGTCCTCTCTTGGTGGTGGGGACTCGCGGCTGGGTGCGAACTCCCAAGGGGAGGCCGCCCCCCGCCGTTACCCGGGTCCCCACATGGAGACGGCCCTCAGGGGCCCCAGTGCTGTTCCCCCTCCTCCCTTCTCGGTCGACCCACCTCCTTCTGGGGGAGAAAAACATTTGGCTCCGGGGGGGGGACCTCCACTTTGCCCACCCCGCACGGGATGGCTGGTGCCCACGGGTGGTATCCCCCATTCTACCCGTACTGGGGTGCACCTATGGTGCATGCTGGGTTACCGGGAGGACCAGGGACCAACCCCTTGTCCGCTCCCCACAGGACCCAACCCAGCACAGATCACAGAGTGACACACACAGCCCCGACAAGAGGGATTGACTTCTTGTCGGGCAGGTCGAGCTCCTCGACCAATATTACCTGTCAACACGCAGGTGACCTCCAAGGTCACTACAGCTTCCTTTTCAGGACCGACGGCGGCTGAGGGGCCCCGCTCAGTCCATGGGAGCCTGCCGTTCCCACCTACCCAGCCCTCGGTCCTAAAAGGAGAGGAGTGGGTGTTTGTCCCCTCACGGCACTCATGGGTCCCTCTGGCGTCCAGGGACGCCCTCTCTGAGAAGGTGTGGCACCCACCATCCGAAGCATGGCTGGACCTATGGTCCACACACTCCCCACCCTCTTCAGGTGTCAAGGACAGAACAGCGGAGACCAGGGTCCCTGCTCGGGGTCGCCCCAGCTCATCCCGCTGGGCTGACCACAGCTCACAGGACGCCCCCGTGGGTACATCCACTTGGGATGGCACCCAGCAGGGGATGGACTGTGAACAAGAGGGGGAGCCCCTGTCTTCGGATGAGGACGAACAAGCGGATGAGCACTCTTCGCCCCCATCCCAGGGGGACAGATGGAGCCCACGCCTCCCTAGGGACCAGCCTGAACCAAACTCGGACTTTGCCGAGCTCGAACTGACCCTCCCCAATAGGGTCACGCATGCCGAATCAGTCCCGCAGGCAACTTTGTCACCCTTAACCCTCCTTCGGTCATGTGACTCTAACTCCAGAACCACAAGGCGACTCGGAGTGCCAGAAATGGCTCAGGAATGGCCTAATAAGCCAGCCCGCACCGTCAGGGGTGCTGCTTCCATCCCTCCTCCAGGCAGGGAGTCCCTCTCTGCCCCGGGTGCTTTTGCCCCAGGCAAGTTCCTTAAAGATCCCTCCAAGGGAGGAGTGTGGTCCTGGTACACACAGGACCACCCTGCCTACAGGGAAGCAGAGCCCTCCGCGCAGGACAGGATGTTGGTCTCACAGCGCACCACCTTCCCCACCTCAGCTACTCTTTCCTTTAAGACATTAGCAGAGTGGGACAAACTGGCCCACCGCTGCCTCCTCGAGGTTTCCACGGCTTGTACCTTCTTTGACGCGTTCCTCCACAGAGCCAATGAGCTGTGGGAACAACGTCCAGTTCATCAGGACACGGAGTCTCCTTCCTCTGTCCCGCCTGGCCTCTTCTCAGACCCGAGGTTAAACACTTTTGGCAATCGGGTAGCGTCTGGTCTCACGGCAGCTGCAGACGCAGCTACCAGCCTTCACTTCAATACTGTGCTAGCGCGGCGTGATGCCATTCTCTGCCTCTCTAACATTCCAGTAGAGGAGAGGGCTGCCCTGCGGTCCATCCCAGCACAGCAGCACTCCCTCTTCGGCCAGTATGCGCCGCATTTTCATTGAAGAGACCCGCCACCAGGGCTCCTCCATATACCACGCCTCCTAAGTCAAAGCGGCGTGCGCAGAATCAGCGGCAGAGGAACAAACCACCTCATGTCTGTCCAAGCCGACCGGCCATGCCCAAGGCCAGAAGGCAGCACCCCCATGGGCCCCGATTCAGCACCGCCAGTCGTTCAGCCCCTCCAAGTAGGAAACTTGTCCCGGCATGCTCATCAGTGGCGTGCTCTGGGACTCGACGACGCTCTCCTGCTCCATTGAGCTGGGCACATGAGGAGGAGGAGTGGATCTTAGAGGTGGGCGGTCCCCCACCCAAGGGAGCATGTACCTCGACTCTAGCACCGATACAATCCAGTCTTAGAGAAAGAGATATCGCACCTACTCCTCATAGGGGCGATATCTCAACTCTCAGACCCGGGCCCCGGTTTTTACGGCCGGTTGTTCATGATTCCAAAGGTCTCGGGAGGGTGGAGACCAGTCCTGGACTTGTCCCCCCTCAACAGATTCCTCCCCAAAATGAAATTCAAGATGGACACACAGGCACAGATTCGTGAGACCATGCAATGGGGCGATTGGGCTACGTCCATTGATCTGAAAGATGCTTATTTCCATATCCTCATCCACCCGGCATCCCGTCGGTACCTGAGGTTCGTGTGGAGGGACCAGGTGTTCCAGTTCTCGGTCCTCCCATTTGGTCTGTCCCTTGCCCCTTTCCTGTTTACCAAGGTGGTGCGGGAATTGGTGTACATCGTCCGGTCGGAGTCCATTCAGCTCTGTGTGTACCTGGACGACTGGCTTATTCTGGCCCAGTCACAGGCCCTGTGCCAGAGTCATACAGCCAGACTTCTAGACCTGTGCTCCCAACTGGGCTTCATCACGAACCAGGAGAAATGCGATCTGTCCCGGAGTTAGTCCTTCGACTTCTTAGGGATGAGATTCGACACGCGGTCTATGATAGTCTCTCCGACGCCAGATCGGTGGGACCATCTGACAGGCCTCCTCAACCACTTGCGCCATTCCTCCCAAGCAACAGCGCGGACACTTTCTTCCCTCCTGGGCATGATGGAGTCCATGGCACCTCTCATCCCTCTGGGCAGGGTTCTCAAGCGCCCTCTTCAGAGGGCACTCAGGCTACGGTGGTCCCAGAGCACTCAGCCATGGGATACTCTGATATGTCTGGGCGAGTGGTTCCTCGAGGTGACATCAGAGTGGTTAACCACCCCTCTTCTGACACAGGGGGTGCCCATAGCCCCACCTACTCTTCAGGTGGCACTATTCACAGACGCCTCCTCCCTGGGCTGGGGAGCCCACATGGACTCACTCCATGCAGCAGGGACTTGGTCCCCGGAGGAGCGCCTATGCCACATCAATGTTCTGGAACTGGAGGCAGTTTGCAGGGCTCTCCTGCACTTCATGGGGGAGGCCAACGGCAAGACCATCCGCTTGTTCACGGACAATACAACAGTCGCATGTTACGTGAACAAAGGGGGGGGAGTGCACTCGGCAGACCTCTCTCTGCGGACCGAGGCTCTCCTCCGTTGGTGCCACAGCAAGGGCATTGCACTTTCAGCGAGACACATAGCAGGGAAAGACAACATTTTGGCAGATGCTGTCAGCAGGTCCAAGAGTGTCATACACACAGAGTGGACCCTGGACAAGGACACCCTGCAAGGGGTGTGGGAACAGTGGTTCCGGCCGATGGTGGACCTGTTTGCGACAAGGTTCAACAAGAGACTTCCCACTTAAGTCTCTCCGGTCGACGACCCAGAAGCATGGGCAGTGGATGCTCTCTCTAGACTGGAGCAGTCTGATTGCCTACGCGTTTCCTCCCTTTCCAATCCTGTCCAAGGTGATACGGAAAGCCAGGTTGGAACGCCCGCAGCTGATCCTCATTGCGCCGAAATGGCCAGCCCAGCCCTGGTTTCCGGTCCTTCAGTCCCTGACACATGTTCCACCCCTGGAACTGGAAACCAAACCTCTTCTGCTGAGGCAGCCTCATTCGCGCATTCCTCACTCAAATCCTCGACTGCTCCACCAGTACGCGTGGCTGCTGTGCGGTCGGAACTGTCAGCATCACCATTGAAGTCTTCCACCCCTCGGTCAGCCTCTGTGTCGGCCGCGCTGACCAAGGTGGGTGCCTCCTCCGACCTCCTCTCCATAGTCTCCAAAGCCAGGAGGGAAGGAACAGAGACTTTGTATGACTTTCACTGGAAGAAATGGCTGCGTTGGTGTGCAGCTCAGAACATTCCCCCTACTAACCCTACGAGCATGCAGCTGGCCAACTTTCTGGCTCACTGCTCCTCGGTTCTCAACCTGTCCACTAGTTCTGTGCGAGGGTACAGGTCTGCCATCTGTACCACTATCAAACAGCTAGGTGGTCCCACTTTTGAAGCTGATTTCCTGCTCAGAGAGGTGGCTAGGGGTGCCTCACTGAAGGAAGCTAGGAATCCCAGAAGAGTGCCCCTCTGGGACTTGTTCCTGGTGCTGGATTTCATTCGAAAACAGCCCTTTGAGCCATTGGCACGGCTGCTCAGCCGAGCACAAAATCCACCTCTTTAGTTTCCGAGCAGCGTCTAGCGTCTGGGGTCAAACTTTTTTTAATGCCAGACTTTCCCACCACACTCTGCATTGGCCGGCGCATTCACCGCGGTATTTCTGGCCCCGCGTGCCAAACCTGGACACTGCCTTCTTTGTTTCACTTGGCCCCGCAGCCCCTGCCCCATTTTTCTCACGCTTCCACAGCATCCACACATTTCCTGCAGGGATTACACTCACCCTGCTCTCCATGCCCCTGCTGCTTGCACTCACCATGCTACAGTGTGTTCATTTAAACACTTTTTGTGCTGACAAGAAAAAATCTACAACTCAAAAGGGTGGGCTGATCTGCATGCAGGCATGCTAAATGTTCTGGTGATTTTTACGATTTCATTGTAATAAGCGTATGTTTTCTTAGAGAGGGATTTAAATTTTACGATTTTTGCGATCATGTTTCTGCTTGAACTTCTCTTCTCTTTCTTCATGTATGTTTCAACCGTTGCCGCAACAATTGCTATGTAAGAAAATATATTGTGTTTGGAGTCAATAGAAAGCTCATTTTGCATTCTTTGTAGAAACCCACTTCTTTTGTCGTTATTTCCAATCCATCCGGGAAGATGATGGGCGAAAGAAACAAAGCAGATTTACCGCTGAACAAGCGTACAGCGAGTGCCGCTGGCACGGCCTGTTTGTCAGCCACGTTTATTTATATCCATGCCCTACTTCCTGGGTTCATGAACTTTCGCTGGGCCAACTAAAGTGCCAGCACTGAACATCCGTGTTGGGGGCTATTCCTTTTGACCTGCTCACTCTCAAGACCACTTTCCTTCTGTTGCTGGCCACTGGTCATCGTAGAAGTGAGATTCATGGTCTTAGTGGAATGCCACAAGATCTAGCATTCCACAGAGATGGTTCCATCACTCTTCGTTTCCTTCCAGAGTTTCTGGCTAAGAACCAAGACCCCGAGGTCCCTTCCCCCTCTCTGAGGGTCAGACCTTTGATATTCTTGCCCAAGATGATGAAGATAGGCATCTCTGCCCCGTTCGGTGTCTCAGATACTATTGGGATACACACGTTTCCAGCGCTTGACGTTTAGTTCATCTGAGGAGCGAACTTGACCCTGCATTCAACTCAGGAGGGAAAAGCGCCGCCTAAAAATAACACGCTACCGCCGGAAGGGTTGGAGCTTTAACTTGGAAGAACTGAGAGCACAAAACGCTACGACTTCTCTTTCACGTTGCGCCTCCAGCCGTTATCAGCTGTTTGGAGGGAGAAAGACCAGTGTGCTGTTCCGCGCGATGGCAGCGGCCACAGGGAGAAAACAACACCTCTTCGTTAACTTTTGATAACACACTGCTTGTCAACGCAATCGCTTAATAAATAGTATGGTTTGAAAGAGCACAGTCTTAGCTTTAAAATGATAGGAAACTCAAATGTGAACATCCGATTATTTTTCTCAGGATAACTGTTTGAAAAAAGCAGGTATGCTTACCACCAGTTTGTTAACATGCATTTTGACACATTTTTAACACACTGAATCTAATCTCACATTTTTCGCTCAACACAGACAATACATTCCATGCACAGCATTACACATCAGCATGCCTCTCACTAACCTGTGTTGATGGCTGGAAATTCTGAAGGAAGCTGTGGCGTGTTAAAGATCACAACTGTTTTGCAGCTTGTACAAGTACTCCACAGGCGCACTGATTCAGTCATTCACGCACATTGAAGAAAACCACAGCCACGTGTATGGGGTGTGGATGGCAGTTTGTTCTGGCGGTTTGTAAGAAAAATTTCTGCTGGTTTGTGTGTGTGTGTGTGTGTGTTAAATCTAGAACTGTTAAAATGGTAGTCTTCATCACACAGTCATTGGCAGAGAATATGTGTGCAAGACAGACAGAGGAATAAGAGGAAAGAAACAAAGAAGTGCAAAAAGAAAGAAAATGTCAGAGAGGGGGGCGAGCAGAGAGAATGAAAGAAAAAAAGAGTGAGAAAGAGAAAGAAGAAAACATAAATAAGAGATGAAACAGGAAGAATGGGTGATGAGAGAGATTAATGAAAGTAAGAAGGGCGTGGGAAGAGAAAGGGGTGGGGGTGAAGGGGTGAGAGAAACAGGAAGAACAAATGAAAGAAATAGGAAAGATAAACAGAAAGGATGACAGAGAGAGAGAGAGAGAGAATAAACAGAAACAAAGAACAACAGGAGATGGGAGGTGAAAAAGAAACAGTGAAATAAAATAAAAATAAAAAAAAAGAAGAAAGAACGAGAGAATGAGATGGAAGAAAACAGGATGAAAGAAAGAAAGAAAGGGATGAAGGAGAGAAAGAGAAGGAAGGAAACAGCATGAAAGAAAGAGAGGGAAGAAAACAGAAAGAAAGAGAGGGGAGAAAGCAGCACTGACGAAAGAAAGAGAGAGAAGGAAACAGAACGAAAGAAAGGAAGGGATGAAGGAGAAGGAGAGAAAGAGAGGGAAGGAAACAGCACGAAAGAAAGGAAGGGATGAAGGAGAGAAAGAGAGGGAAAGAAACAGCACGAAAGAAAGACAGGGAAGAAAACAGAATGAAAGAAAGGAATGGAAGAAAGAAATGTGAGAGAACAGAATGTGAAGGAAAACCAAACTCACGGTACTTCTGCTATGAAAAAAACCACACCACCGCCAGTCACGATTGTCACCACAGTTCTCTCAAGTAAATGCTGCTATCTTAAAAAATATTTACCAGCCAAGGAAAGTACTACCACCATCAAAAAGATAAGTGTCCGCTCTTTCCAATGGTGCAAAACATTAATGCCGCAGAAATAGGAGTATGCTCACCAGCCCGCTCAAAAGAGGCGCGCAAATTGCCACGCTTTAATAGAAGACAAAGAAGGGTCAGTGACGGGTTAGCAGGCACAGCAGCTGGTACTTATCAGTGCAGTGTCTGGCACTATCAGGCCTGTTAGGGGGATCTCGCAGTCAGCTAAGTGTGTGGTTCTGCTTATAGCCTAGACAGCAGTGGATAGGTCTCGCCATAGGCGTTCTTCTCAGAGGCGCCTTCTCATCTCCCTCAATGAGAATTACAAGAAAGATATCGCTGCAGGCACCATTTCCCGCTGGGTTTCCCAAGTCATTCATACAGCTTACTCTCATGCACACAAGGATATCAGTTGTCTTAATCCCAGAACACACGAAGTGCGGGCCATAGCTACTTCGGCTGCTTTCCAGCACTCGGTGCCACTGCAGCATGTCTTGGAGGCAGCCTTCTGGCAGTCTGAGAATCCCTTCATCAACTTCTACCTCCGGGATTTCCGTATGACCAGGGCTGACGGTTCCAAGGGGATTTCCTTTGTCGCGGCTAACACTGCCATCTCAGTTACAAGGGCTCCCCATACGAACCAGTAGGCGTTTCCCTCCTCCATTTGCTTTAAATTCTGCATCAGTTTGACATGGTACAGTATATGACACCAAAAGGAGGAGTTTGTATTATACTCCATGTTTGGTGATACATATACTTACCATGTCAAACTCGAATGCCCGCCCGTCCGTCCCCGTGTCTCCGCCGTGGTTCTCATGGGGCATTTTCGTTCATGGCCACGGAATGATTCAGCGCTTATAGCTGTTAGAGGCGTTTGATTGGCTAAGAGCGGGCCAGACAAAGAGGGGCGTCTTTTCACTGTTAGCCGCGCGAAATTTGGCCAAACAGAGCAAACCATAGGCCTAGTTTGCATCAGTTTGACATGGTAAGTATATGTATCACCAAACATGGAGTATAATACAAACTCCTCCTTTTGGTGATATATATATCATTACTGTTGTGTAGTCTTGAGAAATTGAAATCAGAACTTTTACATTTTTCACCAGTTCATTACTGGGATAATCGCCACAACTTTGTGTACCCATAAATGATTTGCACAGTTTTTGTGAATCCATGCACTCCCTGGACTTGAAGTAAAAAGGATGACATTCGCTATAATTTTGCATGGTTCATTATTTGTGGCAGCTGAAAATGGTCATAATGAAATATTTTTTTAAAATGTAAAAAGAAAAGAAACCAGTGGAATTTGTTGTTAAAAAGATAATATGAAACATTACTTAAGTAAGCAAACAAACTATTTTCCAGTTCCCAGAGCATAAACATCTGTGGTGGTGTTTTCAGGTATGCAGATCTTTGTGAAGACCCTGACTGGCAAGACCATCACCCTGGAGGTGGAGCCCTCAGACACCATTGAGAATGTCAAGGCCAAGATCCAGGACAAGGAAGGCATCCCCCCAGACCAGCAGCGTCTGATCTTTGCTGGCAAACAGCTGGAAGATGGACGTACCCTGTCTGACTACAACATTCAGAAAGAGTCCACCCTTCACCTGGTGCTGCGTCTCCGTGGCGGCAACTGATGCGTCTGTCTGCGACAGATTGGAATCCCCCTTTCGTTTTCTTTTCAGTTATTTCTCTTGACTGTTGATAAAACTAAGGTATTTAACGAAGCAGTCACTAACACACAGCAATGTGTTTAAATCCAAGAAGCATGCCCCTTCTTGGGCTTTTTTGGGGGGGGGGGGTAGGGGCATGGTGGTTTGGTTTTTTTTTTGGTTTTTTTTGGTTTTTTTTTAGTTAATTTCATTGAACAGGATCAGTACAAGTTTTGAGCAATGATACCACCTGAAATGAACTTTAAAGAGAAGAAATGGTTTGTGACCATTCATCATGTTTTGAAATTTGCCATCAAAAGTGTAATGTAATTGCATCAGATAAAAAGAAAAACACTTTTTTGTTTTGAACCTTTTTTTTTTTCCCGTCATTTCAAAATAAAGTTTTTTGTTGGAAAATTGCCAGTGCAGTGTCCGTATTCATGTGTCAGCGGTGTTGTGATCTTGGTAGATAGGAAGTAAGGAATGGGGTGTGTGATGGAAGCACCATTTGTCCATAAAGCATTCTGTGGTTCGTGCTTACATGTGAATGGTTGATCAGGTCAGTACCAGTTTGCCTGGCACAGACATAATAAAGCCATTCACTTCTAGTCTGTCATGGTCATCACAGCGGGTAAAGTCAGCTGCAGTGCAGAAGCTTCTCCCCTCCCTTTTTCCACTAATTTATACACCTTTCAGTGTAGACACTGCACTGTGAGCAATGCCGCATCAGAATTACAAGTGATAGTTGTGGGTTATTTTGTATTTAACTGCCAACAGATTCTTAATGTACAGGGTTCTCTGACAGTGCGTAATGTGTCCCAGATGCTTTCAAAATTGAAAGGATGCCCAGCATAATCATGCTGCCCCAAGTACTTGATACTTGACTGGACACATGACTGATAACCCTGCATTGGAGCCTTGGACTGAAACCATGTGCCAGTTATTTCCCTTGGCCCCTTTTTGACCCAGAGACAGTTGCCCTTGCTGTAGTCATCCATGCTTGGTCAATAGTAGGCTCATCTGGTAATTTGACACAATTCATTGCCCATGGTCAGCAGCATTCTTTGTGACCATAAATTTTTCTTGCTTGATCTCTTGTAAAATTCTTGCCTCAGGAAAAAAATCACCTGATTTGATGATAGCATGTAAACTTTCCTTTTAATTACACATACTTAACCGTGACCCAACTAGTGCAGACTCTGGCAGGGGTCTGACATTCCTGTCCTTTGCAAACTACTATCCGCCTATGCAGAGAAAACGAAAGCAACTACGGCCGATAACCTCCCGGAAATAGGTAACCTCCCCTTGTCCCGCTAGTTAGCGCCCTCTTTTTCCGGCAGCCATCATGACTCCTGTTCCTGTGCTCTTCATACAGCTAAGTTTTTTTTGTATTTTCTGCCTGTTGGTCGATTCTCTGGCGTTCTTGTTTTTTTTTGTCAAATTATGTCTCCAACCAGGTCACATAATTATGTAGCTCGATTGGGGAATCGTGCTAAAATTAAGGCGCGATTGCAATCGATTCGCTGACACTCTGGGCCCTCTCAACAACGCCAACCCGCCGCCTCCTCCACTCCCTCCGGTTGACTCCAGACCTCCACCACCTCTTACACCTCCTCTGGTGACTTCTAGAGGTTTGTTGCCACATACTCAGGTCAGTGTTGCCTTTAATGTCATTTTTATCGCTCCGCGAACGCACTCGATGCGATCCGCGTTTTCTTGGCCCTGCCAGTCGGCAGTGTACAAGTCTACCTCCTCTATCTCTTTACCCATACCCACAGTTGCACAAATGGAATGTGCCACAATCCGTTTGGGGAAACAACACCACAAAAAAAACAACTTGTTTTGGATCTGCACGTGACTGGGCCCTATGTGCGATGTGTCCGTGGTGGCGGCCGTAACATTGGATCACGCGACCCCCCTCGTGGCATGCCTCGACCGTCTCGGATCCCTCCCCTGGTGTAGGGAGGAAGGTGGACCACTAGGAGACACGCTTGCCCATATGCGTGCATCCCACTCGTCCGGAGCGCCTGATCCAAGGGAGGCAACCCCTGCTTCGGCACGCTTGCCGGTGATCGCCGCAGTTATTTCCCTTGCACCGGCACTGCTGCTTGTCTACAGTGCGCGGTCCCACCAAGCTATGCGGTGATGACCCCATCTGCCGGCCACACTGCCGATTGCTGCTGCTTCCCATCCACTAATGGCGTCTCAGCAAGCTGCTCAACCAATCAGCTACTTATCGCTAACTTGCTGCAGCAGTTATGCACCACTCTGCTTCCCCATGCCACACCTTGCCCCTCGCTCACAGAGCAGGTACGTGCACGCCCCATTTGAACTTCGGCAGTGCTGGATTCTTCTGCCCCATTGCCTAACTCTGCTGTTACCCAGACTAATATAGGCACTTCCACGTTGGAGTGCTTCTTAATAACTCAATCCTGCCTCTCGGCAGTGCTCGGGCCAATCTTGTCTATCCCTTTATCGGTCAACACACAACAGCTGAACGTCGGTCCTCTCGTAGGAGCTATTCGCGAGGTTAGACCGCCGTTCAGCTTCAGGGGGATGCACATCCCACGGCAAGCCGTCGGACTTGTTACCCCCTCGTCCACGACGCCCATAACACTGGATTACGCGATTCGGCACTAAGGGACATAATTATTCCCCTTGCGGCCGTTTTCACCTGTGTCGGTTACGGGTGGCATCGAACCACGAACTCGCACACGCAGCATGACACCTTCCTCTACAGTGAGAACACGTCGCACCAGGGGATATGTGCTCTAAAGATACCATGCTTTTCGACGATTATCGGCTCCAAGGGAGGCAACTCCGCATTTGTAACCTAGGCGGTTGAAGCTGCAGTTACTTTCGCCGACACAGCACGTCATTCCTGCCCCCCGTACTGCCCACCAACGATGTTTTCTTTCGGTTTCTCATTGGGTCCTGATGCCCATTCATGGACTTTACACAACTTTGCATAGCAACTGCACCTTTCTTGCTGTTTCTCAGGCTATTGGCCACTGAACTTTGGGGTTCTTCATCCTCCCACACTTGCACACAGTCCTCTGCAGGCAACCATCCCTATTACCATTCTCTTCTGGTTATACACAATAACAGGAAATAAATCGCAATATTTCCCCTTCTATTCTTTTTTTATTTATCAAAATAAATAAATAAATAAAAATAAAATTATAATAAAAAAAAAAAAAAAAAAATTAGTCTGTTTATATATATAGATATACCATATCTTGCTACATTTATACACATTTCTATTTACACTTATAGATGTATACTTATCCCTCAGTATACGCGTGTGTGCGCTTACGGGATAGGTTCATACGACTTTCATATTAACATGTACAATTTTATTTCCATCTCTATTCATTGAGATTCTCTACATAGCAATATAGACACACTTGCAATTGTTCAAAACGCCACACTCGGGTAGAGAAGCCACCAAGCCTTCCGCATGCCCCTTCGTGATGGTACCTACCTGGGCAATTCACAATTGTGGGGAGGAGGGGGGGGGGGGGGGGCGCCTATCGCCTGTCGGCTCTCATGGAGGAGCTCTACAGATCTGGTTGTCGCGCCTAAGGCAAGCCCAACATGGTGGCCTACCTCTGTCTCATGCCACAGTTTCTTCTAAACACATATACCACTTCCACTATCAGCCCACAACCGATGTGGAATCATCAGATCAAACCACGTGTGCACCTCCTTCGCATTGACGCTCAACTGTGCTCAAGTGAGACAACCCTATAGGGTATGTGTTTCCTTTGCTTCGAAGGGCTCTCAGTAAAGTGTGGATTCAACGCACCAACCCGATTTTCTTTGCGCTACATTTATCAGCACAGCTGTGGACCACAGACCTCTCCCACAATACAGCTGCAGACCTCAGTCGTCTTTGCCCGCACCAATATCCATAGGTGACACAGTACACTCTACCTTCATCAAATTTTACTTGAGGGACATCTGTCGCTTTAGGGATGATGGCTCAAGAAGCGTTGCCTCTGCAGTGGTCACACAACAGGCCATCGCAGCACACTGGCGATAGAACAGAAGGATTGAGACTTGATGCCTCCTCAGCCAGAGCACATGAAGTCAGAGCATGGTCCTCTTCTCTTGCCTTAGCGCACTCAGCGTGGCTGTAAGACGACATGGATGCTGCATACTGGAAAAACCCTGCTACCTTCATCAACTTCTACCTGAGAGATGTCGCACGCTTGCGGGATGATGGCTCAAGAGGCATTGCTTCTGTGGTAGTTGCACAACAGGCCATCGCAGCACACAGACAGTAGAACAGGTGAGCCCTCCACCTTGTCGCGCTATTCTGCACTAGTTGGGTCACGGTTAAGTATGTGTAGTTAAAAGGAAATTTTCTATCTAAAATTACGTCCTCCCCGCTTCCTGTTCTCCCTGCTCGCTGCGCTGGTGATGGCATATTGCCTTCAAAAGAGGGCGCTAGCTAGCGGGACAAGGGGAGGTTACCTACTTCCGGGAGGTTATCGGCCGTAGTTGCTTTCGTTTTCTCCGCATAGGCGGATTGTAGTTTGCACAGGACAGGAATGTCAGACCCCTGCCGGAGTCTGCACTAGTTGGGTCACGGGTAAGTATGTTATTTAAACGTAATTTTAGATAGAAAATTTCCTTTTTGAGCGACAGAGTGACAGCCTGCCGGTCCTAGCTCCCAAATTGACGAATTGCCAAGCTGGTGTTGGCCAACAGAAAATAGTACAAAACAATCACTGGCGGTTTGAAAATTGCTCTGGAAATGTACTGTGCTACATGCTGCGCTGAAACCAATGTTGCCAAAAATTGCTGCGTCAAAGCCGTGTGTTGGAGGAAGAAACACTTGTCACTTAGATTGCACGAATCTCTAGCTGTTTTCGCCATTCAAACACCAATATATTACCAATACATACATGCACACGCTCTTGGGGAGAGCATTCCTTGCCCATGGAAAGTATGCCCCCAGTTAATTTACTTTGCAGAGCTTCAACTAATTGAATCTTTTTGCCAGCAAACTTAACAGTCCACATCTGACCAAACACCTCCATTTTCTCCCTCTCTTCCTTCATTCCCCCATCACCCACCCCCTTCATTGTGCAAGCTCCATCCTGACAAGAACAAGTACAATTTACTCTGAAATTAGGTACAATGTCTAGGATAGTCATTTAAACAATTTAATTACACATACTTAACCGTGACACACCAGTGCAGACTCCGGCAGGGGTCTGACATTCCTGTCCTGTGCAAACTACTATCCGCTTCCATCCTACATACCAGCACAGAGGCACACAGTTACACAGTCAATTCCTCGATGGTCAAACGAGATAAAAGCCTGGTTATTAAAGATTGTCAGTTGGATGAGTAAACGGTCAATGAATACGGTAATGAATAAAACTTTAGCAATAAACATAACTAGTATGTATGAAGAAATAAACAGCACCACACCTCGCCCTTTTCAGAACCCGCCTCCCTTTCTGTCTTCAGTTGCTGCTCACTTAAACACTTAACCACTCCCAAACCCTGTCCCACCTTCCTGCACTGAGACGCCATAACTCCCACACAATCAGTTCTTTGCTTTCCTAGTAAGACATCATGGCAAAAGATTTTGGGATAAATAAACGAGCAACATAAACAAATGAGTAAAGAAACAATAAGAACAAATAATACACCAATGAATAAACACATTATAGTTAATTCGTTAACTGATTTATTCATCCATTTCTGTTTCGCCTTCCATAAGAATGCACTGCTGTAGGCACATAATATGAATATAATACAATAAAAAGAAAAACCTTGCATAAAAACCATAACCGCAAGTGATAGCTCTCTCAAACCTCCCCTTACTCCCATCGCACAGTCATCTCCAGCATATGGTGAACAATCAGCCAGATATAACTGATCTCAGTGCAACTTAAAAAAATTAAAAAATAAATTCTGACAACCAGCACAAAAACATCGCAAATATTTCGGTGTCCATGGAAAAAGAAAGTGGACTAGGGAGTCTACAGTTCAAGTCTTAAGAATTGCACTGGCAGCTCAGAGTACACTCCCATAGCCCGTTACCTGAAAATCTGTGCTGTGAATAAAGTAAGATTATTAGACTGCTATGAAAACTACACATACTTGAATCACTGATAAGTAAAGCGAACCCCCCCCCCCCCCCCCCCCTCCAAAAACAACAAACAAACAAACAAACATAAAAACCCAACAACCACAACTAAAAAACGAAGGGAAATTCTGGCAAAACACTTGAAACATGTGTCGTTATAAAAAATTATTATTGTCACTTACAAAATATAATCGACTTAAAAAAAAAGCGAAACGGGAAAAAATCGAACCATTAAATTTCATTTCCATCACTCCTACTAACACCACATTTTCTGTCTCTGTTTTTTGGGTCTGTCTTCTTGACTGTCCGTGTCACGTGTGTGTGTGTGTGTGTGTGTGTGTGTGTGTGTGAATGAACACACTGCATTACTATCATTAAGGTCGATGATGGTGATGACTATGATGATAATGATAATCAGAAGATGATAAATACAATAACAGTCGAGAGCACAAAAATAGTTGTGTGGCCTTTTCTTTAACGTGCTTTTTCTTAGTGGGTGATGGTGTTGTGCGTTTGAACGTGTTAGAGGAAGAGAGACAGAAAGACAAAAATACTTTATAGAGACGGTCGGACAGACAGTACACAACACAGGTCTCCACAGTCATGTACGATACATTCACCACAGTGGTATGACACGGAACAGATGGAATAACACACACACACACACACACACACACACACACACACACACATCAGACACAAAAATCGCCCAAACAAACAAACAAAAAAGTGTATTGAAATGCTATCCTGCACACGAATCACCGAACCTATTATTTCGGAACATTGCTCAGCATATCAAACACTTGCATTGGTTCATAACCATTGTTTGTCTTGTCACTGTGGCAGAGTTTGAAACGAAGCCTGGAATACCTCACTTCCATATCATGCATACTAATAATGGATACTTATATAGCACACTATCCAGAAATCTGCTCTAGGTGCTTTACAAAAACGCTTATGTTAACATAAAACATTATATCTATGTTACATACACACACCAAAATGTGACCACACACACACACACACACACACACACACACACACACACATGCGCACACACACACACACTGCATACATACATTTTAACATACATGTGTATCTAACAGCTACCCTAACACATACGCACACATAGGCAGGCACAAACTTACATAAACACACGCACACACAATACACATTCATATAGCCTACATGCATGTAGTTAAGTACACTTACATATGTATACACACATAGTCAAGCACACCTAACGAAAAGGAAGTGGACCTGCCACAACTGAACTTACTGCTGAGGGAAAAGGTGAGTTTTGAGACGAGATTTAAAAGATGCGAGGGAATCAGAATGACGGAGGTTATCAGGGAGCTTGTTCCACGTCTTTGGCGATTGAAAAGAAAACGATCTATGTCCATAGGTCTTACTTCTGACGTGAGGTATCCTGAGAAGTCGAGTATCAGAGGAAGAACGGAGCTGGCGAGACGGGGTATAGATATGGAGGAGTTCAGAAAGATACTTGGGGCCAGATCCGTTGACTGCAGAAAAGGTCAGAGTGGATAGCTTATAGTCTATTCGATCAGAAACAGGCAACTAGTGGAGAGACTGAAGGAGAGGAGAAACATGGTCAAATTTAGAAGCTCTGCAAATGAGTCTGGCAGCGTTATTCTGAATTCGTTGGAGTCTGTCTAACAGATATTTGGGAAGGCCGGCCAAGAGAGAGTTGCAGTAATCCAATCTTGAGAGAACCAGAGAGCATACAAGTGTCTTGGTTGCATCGGTTGAGAGATAGTGGCTGATAGAGCTGATTCTACGCAGTTCCAAATAGGCAACTTTACATATATTCGAAATGTGCTGTTGGAAGGAAAGAGACTGGTCTAGGATTACACCAAGACTGCGAACAGAGGGAGAAAGTGAAACAGGTGTGCTATTGATCAGAACAGTCAGGAAAGGAAGGATGTTGACGAAACTTCTTTGGACAGGTTATCATAAATTCAGTCTTATCATCATTTAATTGCAGCTTGTTGAGAGTCATCCAGTCCTTTAGGCCAGCAATGCACTCCTGTGTTTGGGTCACCAGTGCATCAAATTCAGCTATGGAAGCCGACTGATAAAGTTGTGTGTCATCAGCAAAGCTCTCATGCGACATCGCATGATGACTGATGACATCCGACACAGGAGCCGCATACAGCACGAAAAGAACAGGACCTATGACGGACCCTTGTGGGACACCATATTTCAAGGCAGATACTCTGGAGTATCTACCATTTACACACACTTTCTGTGTACGATCTGACAGATAAGACGTGATCCATGCTAGTGCAGTGTCACGAATACCAAAGAAAGTTTTAAGTCTGTTCAAGAGGATAGAGTGGTCGATAGTGTCAAAAGCTGCTGACAAATCTAAGAGAGCGAGAACAGATATCTTATCCTCATCAAATCCCGAAAGCAAATCATTCACTATTCTAAGAAGGGCTGTTTCGCAACTATGACCACGTCTATAAGCTGACTGGTGGGAATTAAGTAAACCATTCTGTTCCAGATGAGCTAAGAGCTGAGACAATATGATCTTTTCTAGCAGTTTTGATAAAAATGACAGATTAGAGACAGGTCGATAATTTTTCAAACAATTATGATCCAAAGATGGTTTCTTGATGAGTGGACGTACAACAGCATATTTGAAGCTTTCAGGGAAACAATCAGACAGTAAGGAAGAATTGATGACATGAGTAATATGTGGCAGTAGAACATCAATACATTCAACCAACAAAGAAGACGGGACAGGGTCAAGCTCACAGGATTTCGGACAAGCGCTCAAACACACATACTGGATTTAAAAATTAGTTCACCATTAAAGCGACTGCATTGAACACTGCTCTTTAGGACACCAGGGCTATCTCTACTTGCCATTGGCAATCGAGGCTGAAATTAGCCACTGTAACCCTATTGTGTAGGTTTCTCTATGTTGTATTTGATAGAGATCGGTTTTCACTAGAGTAGAAACAGACATATGACTTTTCTTCTTCTTCTTCCCTTTTTTCCCTCACCTGTTCGCCTTAAGGATTTTATGTATTTGAGTACTCTGAAGTCGACTTCAAACAATAATCTCACCTGCGAGCGAAATGAACGCCAACACAATCGATCTGCTGATGCCCGGATGCAGCAAAACAAAACTGTACACTTCAAGTCAAACTAAGTACCCACAATGGCTCATGTGGATTGTGTGGATTGTTGGGTTTTTACAAGCGGCAAAAGGAGTTTAGGTACCTCTCGGTTCTTTCTTCTTCTCGTTCTTCAGATGGACACCCCAGTCTCTGCTATGAAGGCAGATGTACGCTGCAGGTCCTCCACACAGCCGTAGAGCGGCTTCCGGGTCACTAGAGTTGGGTGGGGCCAGTACCTCTTCCTGAACACCTCATGGAGGGGGCAGGACTGCAGCAGGTGATCTGTTGTCAGTCCCACACCGTGCTGAGTGACCAGTGCGGAATTCAGTGTATAAATGGTGGCTCAATGAGGCGGTTGTGGCCTTTTATGGCGTGAATGCTGTTGCATCCACTTCTTCTGTTGCTTGGCCTTGATGATGGTCCTTTTTTTTTTTTGGACTAGTTGTGGAACCTATCCGCCAGCTCTTGTGTAGTGCCTTCCTTTGCGAGGGAGTCAGCAGTGTCATTGCCCAGCACATTGCGGTGAGGGGGGATCCATTGCAGAACGACCGCATGGCTCTTGCAGAGGGAGGCAAGAGTGGAGGAAGGTCGTTTAGGTCAGTGTTTTAGTTGGACTGAAAGGCCTGCAGGACGAACAGGGCATCAGTCAGGAAAACTGCGTTGTGTGTAGCATGAGCGCTGACCTCGATAACTGAAAATTAGTGTCGAACTAAGTACCGTGCTGTTTTTAAAAATAACCCATGCCGTTTACACTGAGAATTCCCCAAATGCACTGGTCACCGGAAGGTCCATGTTCCACGGAGTCTCCCAGATGCACCCATTACATTGTCAGTGTTGGGCAATGTTCTCACATTCATCATAGTTATACACCTAGGAACCAGGTATCACTGACAAAAATCACAACACACACACACACACACACACGCACACACACTACACCTCACACACACACACAAAACACACACACACACACACACACACACACACACACGTCACTACACAACACACACAGACACGCAGACGTACACACACACACACACACACACACACACACACACACACACACACACACACTACTCACTACACCACACAGACACACAGACACACAGACACACACACACACACCACTGACTGTTCTCTCCACCATTATCGACCCTACTCCCGCCCCTCTGTCATTTCTCTGTCACGTGACACCAAGGGGGGAAGGGCAGGGCGACAACAGCGTGGTCGCGTGACGGGGGAAGTGCTGGTGACGTTGTGGCGTTTGCAGGGAATGTACATCTCTCTCTCTCTCTCTCTCTCTCTCTCTCTCTCTCCATTATTGCTATGTGTGATCTGTCAGCATGGTTACTCACACTGCAACGAAATTCTTATATTTTGGTCTCAGTGAGCTTCTTTTCTCTGTATATGTTATAACCACCATACTTCTGCCTTGTGATTTTAGTAGTGTCTTGTGTAGACCCTATTCAGGGTGAGGACTGCATACCTGAAAAAAAAGTAGAAAAAGAGCGCATCAGTGCTTATCTATTATCTTCGGAAATAAGGAATTTTGTCTAGTTTTCTTTCTCTGTCTCTCTTTCTCTCTGTCTCAGTCTCTCTCTTTCTCTCCCCGCCCTTCTCTCTCTCTGTCTCTCTGTCTGCCTGTCTGTCTGTCTGCCTGTGTCTGTCTGTCTGTCTGTCTCTGTATCTCTCTGTCTCACTCTCTTACTCTGAGTCTCTCTCTCTCTCTCTCTCTCTCTCTCTCTCTCTCTCTCTCTCTCTCTCGCTCTGTGAGAGTCTTGCACGAAAGCACAAAGCGGATGTGTCTGTGTCCCGGCCGCTGTCAGGCGAACGGAAAGAAATTCCTGCATAGCTGCTGCATGAATATCCAATCCGGCCTTGTGCTGGTTCCTTGGAACAATGCACGACAACGACCATTCGTAAAACAACAATAACAAAAAGTAAAGAGATAACTCTTGAACAAATAAATGACTGAATGGATAGTAGATAAAGAAACAAATAGATAAATAGATAACTGATTGAACACATAAATAAACAGATAAATTTAAATCAAAGAAATAAATGACTCATTATCTCACAAAATAACTGAGTCTGACTGACTGACTGAATGAATGAACAATTGAATAAGCTCATGAATAAAGAGATAGTAGTAGTAGTAGTAGGCCTCCTTCGGTCATGGCTGACCATGGATAGAGTATATCCGACCTAATGTCTAATTGGGCTGTCTGCTTGGACCAAGCAGCGTCGCCTTTGTAGAGACCGATGCGAGAGAGACAGTCTCTGTCGCAGCGGTCACATGTGTAAGCTGATGCTGGTCTGTCGGCTGCCGTCCCTTTTCTGCGAGCTCTCTTTTCTGCTGCAGCAGCTGACAGTTTGTCCACACCAATCCGTAGCTGATTCTTGAGAGTGCTTCTCCATCTGTTGCGGTCATCTGCAAGGCCCTCCCAAGACTCAGTGTTGATCTCAAGTGCCTTCATGTCACGTTTGCAAACGTCTTTGTATCTCAGCTGTTGGCAGCCGATGCCTCTCTGCCCCGTGGCGATCTCTCTATAAAGGATGTCTTTTGGGATGCGACCATCTTCCATGCGGCGAACGTGGCCCAGCCAGCGCAGCCGACGGTGTCTCAGCATGGTATACAGGGTCGGGAGGCCAGCGTGAGTCAGGACTTCGGTCTTTGTCACCTTGTCTTGCCAGGAGATGCCGAGTATGCGCCGTAGGCTTCTCAGGTCGAAGGTATTGAGTCTTTTCTCCTGACGAGCATGTGTGGTCCACGCCTCACTGCCATACAGCACGGTGCTGAGGACGCAGGCGTTGTATACAGCCATCTTTGTCTTCGTGGTCAGCTTGGGATTTGTCCACAATCTTTGTGTGAGGCGGGCTAGCGTTGTGGCTGCCTTCCCGATCCTCTTGTCGATCTCGGTGTCAAGGGAGAGGTTGTCGGTGATGGTGGACCCAAGGTAAGTGAATTGATGGATGGCTTCAAGCTCGTAGTCATCAATGGTGATGTCTGGTGGAGATGGCGTGTCTTGGCCTAGGACATTTGTCTTCTTGAGACTGATGGTCACACCGAAATCTTTGCAGGCCTGGGAGAAGCGGTCCATTAGTGACTGCAAGTCCCGCTGGGTGTGGGTCACAACTGCGGCATCGTCAGCAAAGAACATGTCTCTGATGAGGGTTTCGCGGACTTTTTTCCTTGCTCTGAGGCGGGCGAGATTGAAGAGCCTGCCATCTGATCTGGTCCGCAGGTAGATCCCTTCTTGCGCTGTGCTGAACGCATGTCTCAGGAGAAGAGCAAAGAAGATTCCAAATAGAGTGGGGGCGAGGACACAGCCTTGTTTGACACCGCTGCATACGTCGAAGGGCTTGGAGAGGTTACCATTAACCTGCACCATCCCTGTCATGTTGGAGTGGAAGGACTCAATCAAGCTGTGCAGTTTGGGGGGGGGGGGGGGGGGGGGGGGGGGGGGGGGGAGGGGGGGCAACCGATCTTTCGAAGAGCCCTGAAAAGGCCGTCTCTGCTGACTAGGTCAAAGGCCTTGGTGAGGTCAATGAATGCGACATACAGGGGCATACTCTCTGCACTTCTCCTGGATTTGGCGAAGGGAGAAGATCATGTCTATCGTGGATCTCTCTGCTCGGAAACCGCACTGTGATTCCGGGTAAACGCGTTCAGCCAGTTTCTGCAGGCGAATTAGGAGGACCCGAGCGTAGACTTTGCCTACAATGCTGAGAAGTGAGATGCCTCTGTAGTTGTTGCAGTCGCTCCTTTCACCCTTGTTTTTGTAGAGGGTGATAATCTTGGCGTCCCTCATGTCCTGCGGTACAGCTCCCTCATTCCAGCACTGACAGAGGACTGTGTGCAGAGGATGTAGAAGGGTAGTCTTGCAGTGTTTAATGAAGTCTGGGGGAATTCCGTCACTGCCAGGTGCCTTGCCTAATGTCAGGCTGTTAATGGCCTTGCTGAGTTCGTCATCAGTTGGCTCTGCGTCAAGTTCTTCCATGACCGGCATGCACTTGATGGCATCGAGGGCTGAATTGGACACCATGTTTTCTGTGGAGTAGAGGTCGGAGTAGTGTTCCGCCTATCTCTCCATCTGCTGGCTAGGATCGTTGATTACTTCCCCAGTGGAGGATTTGAGGGGGGCAGTCTCACTCTGTGTTGGTCCCAGTGCCTTCTTGATACCATCATACATCCCTCGGATGTTGCCTCTTTCAGCAGTATTCTGTATCTCTTCGCTGAGCTCTGTCCAGTACTCATTTGCACATTGCCTGGCGTTAAGTTGAACCTTACTCCTGGCGGCCCTGAGGATTTGCAGGTTCTTCTCACTGGGTGACCGTTTGTACTCAGTGAGTGCAGCGCTCTTGGCCTCAATACTGGGCGTCATCTCTGATGATTTGGCCTCAAACCAGTCGTGGGACTTCATGGTTTTCTTCCCAAAGGTGGCCATAGCAATGCGGTGCATGGTGTCTCGTAGCGTTTCCCATCTTTCTGTGGCAGAGTCTCTGGGCTGCAATGCATCGAATTCTCTCTCAAAGGCCTCTGCGAACTGTTCTACAAGGTCTGGCTGAGACATCTTGCTGACGTCAATGCGAGAGTTCCCTTGTTTCTTTGAGCATTGGAACTTCTTTGGTTGCAGTCTGATCTTGCAGCATACCAGAGAGTGGTCCGTGTCGCAGTCTGCGCTGTGGTAAGAGCGTGTGTGGAGAAGGTTTTTGATGGCAGCTCGTCTTACTAGGATCAGATCCAGTTGGTGCCAATATTTTGAGCGCGGGTGCCTCCAGGAGACTTTGTGTATAAATAGATAGATAAATAAATAATAAGTAAATGAATGAATGAATGATTAACATTCCACATCTTCCTAAAAAAGATATTTTTAATTGCGTCAAGCTCTACTTTGGGAAGAGTTCAAAATCAGTAGTTACATGCTGTATTGGGTCAAGGCATCTCCATTTCGTGGGCGAAACACTGACGAAACGGCACGGATCGCTCCATGGACCGGAATCACGTTTATTTCGTGCAGGTGCCAGATTTGGCGTCGGCCGGTTACGAAGCCAACGGTAACTGATCCATTTTAAAATTTGAGACCATAACACACTCACTCTACAAGTATTGTTGAAATATATAGCATCGATGATGACGACGACAACAG
>NC_134882.1:22222264-22367264 GCF_041734735.1 Babylonia areolata | reverse complement strand
TATGCATTAAAGAAATCAAGATGCGTCCGGTTTCTTCATAACAGCCTTTTCTAAAATACAAGCAAACGTCTTTAGTTTTAAAGATTATTTAGAATTAAAATAAAATCAGTATGTGTGACAGGACATTGAAGAAAACTCCTCCAGTCAAAGTGACGTCACCACAGGTCATCCCGAGACATGAGGCACGTTCAGACAGCTGCTCTGCAGGAAAACGTTGCTATGTTTTCCTCCTACATGACTGGCTGAACGGACCTTTGTCACTTGTACACAACAGTTTCCAGTGCATGAAATGGCTCCACAGTCCATCATTATCTCATCGTTCCTGTTCCAGCTGGAGTTAGTGAATATTATGAATCATAGCACCAGACTGCAGTTGGAAGGACACGGATCAAATGATGAGGTAATTACTCTGAGGATGTAGTGACGAACCACCCATACTGATGGACAATACAATGACGAACCAGCCATACTGATGGGCAATGCAGTGACGAACCAGCCATACTGATGGGCAATACAATGACGAACCAGCCATACTGATGGGCAATACAATGACGAACCAGCCAAACCAGCCATACTGATGGGCAATACAGTGACGAACCAGCCATACTGATGGGCAATACAATGACGAACCAGTCATACTGATGGGCAATACAATGACGAACCAGCCATACTGATGGGCAATGTAGTGACGAACCCGCCATACTGATGGGCAATGTAGTGACGAACCAGCCATACTGATGGGCAATACAGTGACGAACCAGCCATACTGATGGGCAATACAATGACGAAGCAGCCATACTGATGGGCAATACAGTGACGAACCAGCCATACTGATTGGCAATGTAGTGACGAACCAGCCATACTGATGAGCAATACAATGACGAACCAGCCATACTGATGGGCAATACAGTGACGAACCAGCCATACTGATGGGCAATACAGTGACGAACCAGCCATACTGATGGGCAATACAATGACGAAGCAGCCATACTGATGGGCAATACAGTGACGAACCAGCCATACTGATGAGCAATACAGTGACGAACCAGCCATACTGATGGGCAATACAATGACGAACCAGCCATACTGATGGGCAATACAATGACGAACCAGTCATACTGATGGGCAATACAATGACGAACCAGCCATACTGATGGGCAATGTAGTGACGAACCAGCCATACTGATGAGCAATACAGTGACGAACCAGCCATACTGATGGGTAATACAGTGACGAAGCAGCCATACTGATGGGCAATACAGTGACGAAGCAGCCATACTGATGGGCAATACAGTGACGAAGCAACCATACTGATGGGCAATACAATGACGAACCAGCCATACTGATGGGCAATACAATGACGAAGCAGCCATGTTGATGGGCAATACAGTGACGAAGCAGCCATACTGATGGGCAATACAGTGACGAAGCAGCCATACTGATGGGCAATACAGTGACGAAGCAGCCATACTGATGGGCAATACAGTGACGAAGCAGCCATGTTGATGGGCAATACAGTGACGAAGCAGCCATACTGATGGGCAATACAGTGACGAAGCAGCCATGTTGATGGGCAATACAGTGACGAAGCAGCCATACTGATGAGCAATACAGTGACGAACCAGCCATACTGATGGGCAATACAGTGACGAACCAGCCATACTGATGGGCAATACAATGACGAACCAGCCATACTGATGAGCAATACAGTGACGAACCAGCCATACTGATGGGCAATACAGTGACGAACCAGCCATACTGATGGGCAATACAATGACGAACCAGTCATACTGATGGGCAATACAGTGACGAATGGGCCATACTGATGGGCAATACAATGACGAACCAGCCGAACCAGCCATACTGATGGGCAATACAGTGACGAAGCAGCCATGTTGATGGGCAATACAGTGACGAAGCAGCCATGTTGATGGGCAATACAGTGACGAAGCAGCCATGTTGATGGGCAATACAGTGACGAAGCAGCCATACTGATGGGCAATACAGTGACGAAGCAGCCATGCGGCAGGGTGTGTAGTGACGAACCAGCCATACTGATGGGCAATACAGTGACGAAGCAGCCATACTGATGGGCAATACAAGTGACGAACCAGCCATACTGATGAGCAATACAGTGACGAACCAGCCATACTGATGGGCAATACAATGACGAACCAGCCATACTGATGGGCAATGTAGTGACGAACCAGCCATACTGATGAGCAATACAGTGGACGAACCAGCCATACTGATGGGCAATACAGTGACGAAGCAGCCATACTGATGGGCAATACAGTGACGAAGCAACCATACTGATGGGCAATACAATGACGAAGCAGCCATACTGATGGGCAATACAGTGACGAAGCAGCCATACTGATGAGCAATACAGGTGACGAAGCAGCCATACTGATGGGCAATACAGTGACGAACCAGCCATACTGATGGGCAATGTAGTGACGAACCAGCCATACTGATGAGCAATACAGTGACGAAGCAGCCATGTTGATGGCAATACAGTGACGAAGCAGCCATACTGATGGGCAATACAGTGACGAAGCAGCCATGTTGATGGGCAATACAGTGACGAAGCAGCCATACTGATGGGCAATACAGTGACGAAGCAGCCATGCGGCAGGGTGTACAGCCTACTTTCGTTGCGGCCTTTCCGTCGCTTGCAGTGCAAGAAATAGGTCATATGACGACATGCGCAACCCACCACCATAAGTGGCTTCTCTGAGTTTGCACTGCTTTTGTTGAGACAACTTTTCGGCAGAGTTTATAAATGGATCAGTTCGAATACGTAATGGCAGATATAAGATATATGGTAAGAAACATGCTCAAAGTAAACGTAACAGACTAAAGCAAATAATTGGTGTAATCTTAAAACCATTTATATCTTGTAAAAAAACAAAAACAAACAAAAACAAACGAAAATGTCAAAATCCTTTCGTCAAAACAGCGATTTCCACGACGAAATTTTAGCCTCTTGGTGACTGGGGAAAAAAAGGGGGGGGGGGGGGGGGGGGTTAGGAGATGCGTATGTGCATGCGGTTCTGGCTTTAAAACAACAACAACAACAACAACAACAAAACCAAAAAAAAACAAACTCGGGAGTCCCGACGAAAATCCGACGAAAGTGGGTCTGCATACCGTCCCTATTGTCACCTCAGTTTCGACCTCCAACCACTTCCGTGCTTGGGGTAAGTTTCTGTCAAGGTCGTTGGTGTCGGCAGATTGTGTGGAGCTGTCTTTGGAGTGACGAATTGGATTTCTCCACTCTAGAGAGGACGCTCACTCGATCTGGCTCTGCGACAAAGCGATTAATGACGTCAGTGGAGGGGCTTATCAGGCGATAACCCGAGTGTGGCTGTGTGTGGAGGACTCGGAACTGATGGCGTGGGAATGATTCACTGAAACGGATGATGCAACGGCAGCAGCAGCAGCAACAACAAAAAAAAAAAATAAAAAAATAAAATAAAAAAAAAATAATAAAAACAAAAAAAACAAACAACCCTGAGTGTGACACGGGTTCAGTGGCAAAGAATGGGGCCACACAGCCCTGTTAAATGGGGTGTGTCTTTTTTGGAGTGTTGCTTATCTCCTGAGGACCTCGATAGGTGTCTACTGTCGTGAGACGGGCCTTCGTCAGAAAGTGAATAAAACTTTCCATATTCGAAGTCATTCTCTGTCTCTGTCTCTCTCTCACCACTACCACCCGTTGTGCATGCATGCATGTGCGTATATGCGAGCGCGATTGTGTTTTTGCGTGTGCTTGTGTGTTTTAGCGTGCGAGTGTGTGTGCGTATGTTTATATGTTTGCGCTTATATCTATGCCTGTGCGTGCACTAAATCATATTTGCATACTAGTATATACGTGTGCGGGCATACTCGCACACAGACGATAGACAGCTGTTTGTGTGGAAGGGACTGAACATGAAATGAGTGACAGGCTTCAGAGTGGAGAGTGCCCTTGTGGTGAGGGACCAATGACAACCGACCACATCCTTCAAGACTGTAGGACGCATGCAGCATCCAAGAGGAAGTACTGGCCAACACCGACAGCAGAAGCCAAACTGTACGGCACCCTGGAGGAGCTGCGACGGACGGCAGCCTTCGTCGAGAACACCGGGCTGCTCATCTAATGGGAGGCGAACGAGGAAGAAGAACAAGAAGTGACAGGCTGTATCGAGGTTTACATCTGTGCCTTGTTTTCGACATGCAATGTTTAAGTTACACACACACACACACACACACACACACACACATTCAAACACTGAATCAAACTGAGTTTGAATAGTGGTGCAGTACATTCCACGAGTGAGTGGACAATAACATGCTGTCATGAACAGTTCTCATCCACACACATCCTCTAATAATAACGTGTTAGAAAGTCTTTATTGCATATAATTTAGAAGCACTGTCCACAAAAATGAAAAATAGATATTCACCAGAAAAAATGTCCAGTGTGTGTGTGTGTGTGTGTGTGTGTGTGTGTGTGTGTGTGTGTCCACAAAAATGAAAATAAAATATTCATCAGAAAAAAATGTCCAGTCTGTGTAGTCTTCAGTTTAACGTCTTCCACTTTAAGTGATATTAGATGAAAAAAAAAGAGGGTGGGGGTGGTGGAGGGCGGAGCGTGGTGGGGGGAACGGTATTGTCCAGTGTGTGCGTGTGCGTGTGTGTGTGCGTGTGTGTTTATGTGTGTGCGTGCGTGCGCGTGTGTGTGTGTGTGTAAGTGCGTGTCTGTTTTGTTTCCGGAAGAGTGCAGGAGAATGCGATTGAAATCGCATGTGAATGTTTGTTGCCTCCCTTTACTCTTTCTCTCTCTCTTGCGTAACACTGGCGACCCCTTTCCATATTCGAAGTCATTCTCTGTCTCTGTCATGACCCCTTGCACTGTCATGACACGCCCAAACACGTCTAATTCTTAAATCTAGCAGCTTCGACTGGGTATCATTTCGAAGCATGGTTTAGACGAATACAGCTACTGATAACTTCAAACCTTTTCGTCATTCGCATCCATAATATACACAGCATATCTAGATGCATTTGTGGACTGCAACAAATTCAGCTTCAGCATGAATATAAAAGATTAGTAAAACCGTCGACGCATAGACGTTCCATAAAAGACCTGAAATGGCGGGATCACTGAACGCGGGTTGGCTCAAGGAGATGGGTGATCATGCAGATACCAACGGTTCAGTTTTAAAGCCAGCTGTCTGTTTATAGAAATCACGTCAGGATGTTCATCACAGGCAGCATAACGTCTGCTGTATGTTAAAAAAAATGTAGAACATGTCCTGAATGATACTGCGTCAATACACAAAACGTCGTGGTTAATCAAATAGACATGGTATTCTCATCTACATGCATATGTTTCCTTGGATAAATGAAAAATTGAAATAACCTATCCTCAGTTTCCTGTTTTTAGGAAATATTTAAAAATACGATGCCAAACGGAATAATGCATTACAATATAAACGTACTCTACATATGTTTTAAATGGCACCATTATGACTACAAACCACACCTTGAATCGATCTCGTAAAAAACGCCCTGAAGAATATACATATTGGTGTAATTAACTGACAAAATCATTCTAGCAAGATCCCCGGCTTTGATAATGAGATATATAAATATATTGATACAGTAGGCCTGAAATTAATTATATCCTCTTGTGAGCATTCGTGTATGTGTGCCTCTTGACTCTTGATGTTTTTTTCTTCTTTTTTTCTTTTTTGTGCGTGTGTCCTTTTTCTGCATTCGATTTACTTGCTTACTTGCTTGTTCATTTGTTTGTTGTTTTTATCATACATATCTATCTCTTTGCATTACATTTTTCATTCAAAAACGATCATTGAATTTATGTGAATGAATAACTTGTATACAGTGATTATTATACACATGTGTGTTTAGTGTCACACTGTGGTGTCTTTGACACCAGAATAGTTTTATGAAGTAAAATAAAAATAACTTCTTCTTCTTCTTCTTTGCGGTCGACAGCTACGCTGTCAGGGTCGAAGTCCGAGGGATGCCACAAACTCGGACGTCCGGTGAAGATCGGCTGCCGTCCCCCAGAGCTTGGTGTTGAGGTCAGCACCCCCAGGCCAGGACTGCTGCCGCATCTTCTCATACAGGGGGCAGTCTTGGAGAATATGGGATGGGGTCTGGTCAGCCTGGCCGCAATCACATAGGGATGTGGCTGCCACTCCAATCCTCTTCAGGTGTTCTCGGAGGCCGCAGTGTCCTGTGCGAAGGCGGTAGATGGTAGTCTGGTGTCTTCTCTCCAGTGTCCTGATGGGATCTTGGTGTGCCTGGTAGCCTCCGTTCAGGGTGACCCAGCCTCTTCGCAATCTGCTGCGGAGGAGAGTTTTTGCTTCCTCATATGTGGCAGGAATGGTTGTGAGCTGTGTGAGCTGGCTTCCTTCCTTAGCGAGGTGGTCTGCACGCTCGTTGCCTGGGAGGCCTACATGTGCAGGCACCCACTGGAGGGTCGTTGGGGCTGTTTGGGTAAGGGTTGTGAGGGAGGCCTTAAGGGACTGGATCAGTGGACCAGGATCAGGGGAGTCAAGGGCCTGGAGTGTGGACATGGATTGTGAAGATGGAGATGCTGCCAAGGGACTTTCCACAGGAGGAGAGGAATTCTGCTGCTGTTTTGATGGCCAGGACTTCAGCTCTGAAATTGGAGCAGAGCTTTCCTCCAGGGAGTGCGATGCTGCTGTGCTCTCCATCGGGAAATCTGACGTAGACACCACTGCCTCCGCTGTGTGTGGCTTCCTCCGCTGATCCGTTCGTGTATACATGGGTCCAGGAGCTGGCTGAGTAGGACTCCTCTATCATGGCCAGAGTCAGGATCTTGAGAGTGGCTGGTTGCTGGTCTTTGGTGGTGATGCCAGGAACTCTGAGGCTGATGGTGGCCTCTATCTCTTTGTCAAGCCTCCAGTCAGGCAAGGCAAGGTCAGTGCAAGACTCCCCTTTTGCCGCCAGAACATCGCTGTGCTGTGCTCTGAGTGCTTTATACTGATGATTGAGGCTCTGACGTTTGAGACGGTTCTTGGTGGGCTGCTCCAGTCTGTGGTGTAGGTGATGTGAGGGCAGTCTTCTGAGCTTCTCTCCCTGCATCAGGACTTTCAGGTTGCGTCTTCTCTCCAGGGGCTCAACGTTAGCAGTTTTCTCCATGTCATGGATCGGCGTGGACCTCATGGCTCCAAGTATGAGGCGTAGTCCCATATTTTGGACTTTGTCGAGCCGGCTCTTGTTGGTCTTGGAGGCTGTGCCCCACGAGGTTGAGGCGTACTTCATGGTGGGTCTGACTGCTCCCATGTAGACCCTGGCGAGAAGCCTGCTGTCTGCTCCCCAAGTCGTCCCGGCCAGCTTCTTCAGCAGGGCTAGCTTGCGGATGCCTCTCCTCTCCATCTCCTCAATCTGGGGCCTCCAGGTCAGGCGGGTGTCCAACCTGACACCAAGGAATGTTGGTATATTCGTCTGGGGCAAGACCTGTCCCTGGAGCTTTAGCTTGACTTGCTCGTTGGCGGTGGAGAGAGAGAAAAGTGTTGCGTTGGTTTTTGTGGTGTTGAGCTCAAGACCCCAGTCTTCTGTCCATGTAGCGATATTGCTGACGACTTCCTGAAGCCGGTAGGAGGCCGTGCTGGTGTGTTCAGCAGATGTCCATACTGCCAGGTCGTCTGCGTGCAGACTGTTAGAGACGTGCTTCGTGATGTTGTCTCTGATGTCGTTGATATACAACAGGAACAGTGTTGGGGAAAGCACTCCTCCCTGGGGGACACCCTCACGTAGCTTGACCTTTCTGCTGTGGAAGCCGTCTAGTTTGACCCTTGCGGTCCTGCCGAAGAGGTAGTGTTGGATCCACATGTACATCTTGCTACGTACGCCGGCTTGGAGAAGTTTCAGGATGAGGCCCTCCTTCCACACTTTGTCAAACGCTCTCGACAGGTAAAAAAACACGGCCAGTGTCTTCTTCTTCTCCTGAAAAGAGTTTTCGACGTCCTGGACAAGGAGGGCTAGTTGATCTTCTGTGTTTCGGAATTTTCTGTAGCCGGTCTGGGTAGGTGAAAGGATGTTCTGTGTTTCTAGGAGGAAGGTGAGGCGGCGGTTGACCATCCTTTCCAGCAGCTTGCCGACACAGCTCAGAAGGCTGATTGGTCTGTAGCTGTGGGGGTCCTTCTTGTTCTTTCCCTTCTTTGGGATCGGGATGATCTCTGCCTCTTTCCAGATGGAAGGCACAACTCCTGCTGTCCAGCTGTAATTGAAGATCTGAAGCAGCACTGTTCTGGATGCTGGTCCCAGGTGCTTCAGCATGTCGCCAGTGACACCATCAGGCCCCGGAGATTTCTTGGGCTTCAGCTTGCGGATGCCTTGTTTCAGCTCCTTCATGGTTAGTGGTTCGCTCATACAGCTGTCATCTATGCCATGTGGGTCCGATGTCATAAGTTTTGTGGTTTCCTCTCGTACCTGCTTGATGCGCTGTCTGGACATGTGGATCGCACTCTCCTCTCGGTACAGTTCCGCAAAGGTGTTGGCTGCGGCCTTTTCTGTTTTCAGCTGGTTGTCCTGCTCGATGACGGTTTTGCCTCTGCTGGGGTTGTCATCATTCAGTTTCTTTGTCAGCTTCCAAAGCCCCTGCATGTCTGTCTCCATGTTCAGGGAGGATGTCTTGTCTTGCCAACTCTTTCGTGTTGTCTGCAGCTTTTCCTTTGTGAACGCAGCTTTCGCTCTGTTGTGTGTCTCTACATTTTCGTCAGTGGGGGAGCTCTCCATCGTGTCCCTGGCTTCACTGAGGATCTTGTGCAGGGTGTCGAGCTCAGGTGTCCAGTAGGGACGGTAGTTCCTGCGTTTGCCTCGTGGAATAGTTGCCTGCGCCGCGTCTAATACTGCCTTATTAAAATTCTTGGCATTTTCGTTGATGTCTTGGTGCGACAGTGTCAGCGCAGAAGTCCTCTTGTCTACCTCGTGCTTGAAAAGGTCCCAGTTTGCCTTCTTATAATTCCAGCTTGCTGGGAGCCTGGTGGGATGGGTTTCAAAATGTCTTTGTACTGTAATGATCACTGGCCTGTGGTCGCTGCCTCCAAGCTGGGGCGACACCTCCCTTTGGGCAATGCTATGGATGTCGTCTGTCGCGAAGGCCAGGTCAGGAGTGCTTGTGGTCCTCCATGCTCGTGAGTAGCACGTAGGTGGATCTTTTGGATTGTTGATGAGGATCAGCAGGTTACTGATTGGCCAGTTTTCCACATCTTCTCCCTTCTTGTTAAGATCTTGGTAGCCCCAGCTGGGTGAGTGGCTGTTAAAGTCTCCTGTGATGATCCAGCTGTGGGAGTCAACGAGGATAGAGTCAAGCTGTATTTGATTTGTAGGCGAGTAGACATTGACGACTGTCACTGACGTGCCTGGCAACACCAACTTGACTCCCAGAAATTCTGTGTCGAGATCAGCTTGACCAGAACTCTGGGTCTCTGCCGCTGGGATGTTGTTTCTTACCAGGGTGATGAGGCCTCCCTTTGGTCTGTTCTCTCGATCTTGTCTAAACAACTCGTAACCTCTTATGAAAAAGCGGTGAGTGTTCTTGAGGTGGGTCTCTTGGATGCAGCATACATCGATCGCATTTTCACGCAGAAAACGTTGGAGCTCAACCTTCTTGCGCTGTACTCCTTCCGCATTCCAGTGGACGATACGAAGTGCTGCTTGCCCATGTGTTCCATTCTGTTCTCCCCAAAGAGTCTGGGAAGGATCGCGTCCGTGGTCGGTAGTAGTGGATGGGCCCCTTTGAGGCTGAGGGCCCGGCACCGTCTCCCCCCGGCCATGGTCCAGGAAGACGACACCACATCGGTCTAACGTTGTATGCGTAGCCATGTGTCGTAGAGTGCATGCACAGCTGGTTTTGACTAGATCACGCCCCTTAGAGAGGCCACTGTGGTGCCGTCTTCGGTGATCTCCTGTTCTGGTAACGGTTTACAGTTGGCCGGGTTTTCTCTTGGGAGTTTTCTTTCTTTTGGAAGAACTGCCTGCTGAGGCTAACGGACTCCATCTGCCCGGATTTTTCCTCAGGGTTGACTCCCGAAGCCTTTCCTATGAGTGGGTATGGCCGCAAGGCAGCGGAGGTTTGAAATCAGAGTTTTCCTTCTCTTAGATGAGCTGTCTTCCCAGACTGATGAGCCTCATCTACCCAAAGCACTGGTTTTCAGGCGCCAGGTGACCCGCCTTCGCCCCTTCTCCTATCAGTAGTAGCAGTTCCGCCACACGAGCAGGCTAGGAGCTGGACTTAGTTGTCAGAGGCTGTTGGAGACGCGCGCCGTGAGGGGCATTTTATAGACAATGGGAGCTTGACCCCATTGCCACCCCTCGGCTATGACAACCTTGGGACCAAAAATAAAAAATAACGATAGATAAAGCAGTCACGGTGAGACAGACAAATCAGACAAAATATATGTAATGCCTCACCAAGGTAGAACTATCATTTCCTCTGGTTGTCTACCTAGGACAGTCACATCACTATCCGTCACATACGTATGTGTGTTGTGTTGGTATTTATTTCCCTTTTCATGTCGAAGTAAATATCTGAGCTGAAATTCCTGCAAAGGAGAATCATCTGTTTCCACTGTCCAGTCAAGTCAGTGTGGACACCTGTGTTCTGTCCAGTCAGGTCAGTGTGGACACCTGTGTTCTGTCCAGTCAGGTCAGTGTGGACACCTGTGTTCTGTCCTGCTGTGTACTTCTTCCTTCACCCGATGACCACACCGATGTCTTCCCTCCACTGTCAGCTCCACAGTGAACCAAGCTCAAAAACTCTCTTCTGAACTTGGCTCCAGTCAAACAGTAGAGCAGAAAATTGATAGCGCTGTTGGTATACCACAACAGATAGGTCACTGTCCTTATCACTTCAGCACGTGCAGACAGCCAGGGACTTCGCACAATGAGGTCATACTCGCCGAAATACCAGACTATGAAGATACACACAGGCATGGTCAAAAGAAAAAACGTACAGGACAAAGCCAGAACCATGACGGTTGTTCTGGAAGCGGTTTTTCTGCGGCGATCCTTGTGAGCGTTGTCGGCACTGGAGATTGTTCCGGAAACCATGGAGGTGACTGAAGTAGCCTTGAACAATGTGAAAGACAGGATGACGTCACAGACCAGCAGAAGGACAGAAGGAAGAAAGGATGACACACACATGTCCACCCACGGGAAGATGTTCAAGAAAAAGTGTTGATACACAGGTATTTCTGTAAGACACTTCTGGTCTGTGGTGATCTCCATCCCCAGCACAAGATGAAAATTCAGCACAAATGCAGACAGGACAAGAACAGCTATGACAATCCACGTTCTTCGTACAGTGCACATCACTCTCATTTTGTGAGGCCACAGCACCGCCATTGTTCTCTGTACCGTCACACACGTCACCAGCCAGGCGCACGTGGTATTCGTGGAATACAGCAGCCAGCAATGAAGTTTGCACACTGCTGCATGCAAATTCCTGAAATCCACTTGGAAATAGGTGCGACTCAGTTGTCGCGATATCCCAATGTAGAGCAAGGCCAAATCAGACAGGGCCAGGGCAATGAGGATGGCATACTGCGATGAGTTATGGTCCTTGATACGACTCATAACAACCACTGTGGCCACGTTCCCAAAGTTCCCCAGCACAATTATGCAGGGGTACCACACCATTGCAAGGACCTGGTGTTCAGTCCACTGGCTTACATATGACGTGTTGTCTTTAAATCCCAAATCACCATCCGAGTCTGAATCATTCTTCATATTTGGACTGTTCTGAACGATTCCTTCCGACCTTTTATTCTGTGGAATACATATTAAATATTAGGCCTACATAAATAATATATTGTCCATACCAGCCGTCATGGCTAAGTGGTTAGCTCCGCGAACTGACGGCTGGGAGGACACAGGTTTGAATCCCAACAGAGGTGGGTTTTTCAGCCCGCGGCCGGCTCCTACCCCGAGTTGAGTGTGCTATGGGCTAAAATGGGATGACGTGGACCACACAGTCGAGTATCATCCACTTCACGGATGCGTCTTTGGGTGTGTTGCTCTAATTTTCTTACCAGTACTGCAGGTGTCTGTATCTCTCGGGCCTGGTTGACGCCGGGATATGATTATGACAAGAAGCGTAGGGAACAGCCTTGTCATGTAGTCCCAAACCCAAAAGAAGCCCCATAGCTGTATCGTCATCGTAGTCGTCGTCATCATCATCATCATCGTCGTCGTCGTCGTTGTCCTCCTCCTCGTCCTTCATCAATATAAAGAAAAGCCCAGATCATGTGGTCTTTCTTGCCCTGCTCTCATGGTGACCTCATTTTCGACGCCCCTCCACTTCCGTCCTGTGTGGGCGGATTCATGAAGGACTGTAGTTGGATGGACGTGGTGGTGGTCTCTGCTCTGAGGGCAACGCTCACTCAGTCTGGCCCTGCGACTGAGCCATTACTGCCGTCAGTGGGGGACCACGTCGGTGGTGTCCTAAGTACGTCAACTCACAGACACTACCGAGTACCACCCAAGTGGCTCAGCATCAGTGCAGGATCTCCTCTGTTGTATGGCCTTCTGGCGACCTAACGTCGATGTTTCCCTGTGGACAGCCGGCACTGGGACTGAGACAGACGAAACCGGCTGTGGCTGTGTATGGGGAACTCGGAATGAGTGGCGTGGGGATAATGCCACTGAAATAGTGCAGATGATGGGACAGCAAAAAAATAAATAAATAAATAAATAAATAAATAAATAAATAAATAAAATAAAAAAAGAAGAAAGAAAAAGAAATAAAAGTAGATATTAACCATAATCGTGATCATAACAATAAGAATATATTTGTCTTAATACTCTAACAGGTCAGCTAGCATTACTTTTCTCTTCCCAAGTGCTTCAGTGTTCTTCCTATTAGTAAACAGACTGCCCCACACACTGCTTGGAGGACTTCACCATTACATTGTTACGTTCTTCATGACAGACTGTATGTTCAGTCCTCTCGTACATGTCCATTGCATAAAATGTTTTGCCAGAGACTGAATAGATTTCTTTTGTCTTCTTCGGTGAACCCTTTATCATGTCTGAGAAATGAACTTTGTCTGAGCATGGGGCAGTACTTGCATTTTGCTATTGCACGTGCTTCATTTAGACGATCTATCATGATGGTATCATCGGGGAACCACTCTGTTAGAGTTTGATTTAGTTTTTCGATCTTTCTTTTTCTTCTGTGATCACTGTGTTGCATGAACTGACTTAGTGGGCTTTTGTTTGTTTATTTGTGCGGTTGGTTGTTTCTTGTTTTGTGTGTTTGTTTGTTGTTGTTTTTTTGCTTGATTCCGTTAGTCTAAAGTATGAGGTGTTGTCTGTGTGCATGTTTGTGTTCCACGGAATGTTGAACGAGCAGGTTTGTGTTCAAAATGTGTTGACGCTAAAAGCATATCCCTGCACAGTTAGGCCTTTTGCTTTGGGGCAACGTCTGATGAACTAAGTATAAGCGCAGGGGACTACAGTGTCAAATATGTCAGTCTCGGCTGCTTGGCAGATTAACTATCCTTGTCGCCTCATTATAACACTCGTACATTTGTGAGTAGGTAATATCCTTGACTTTTGCATTGGAACCTCTGTCCGAGAATGACGTAAGACTTCAGTTTTTCAATCTTGCGCCATGACATCCACACCGTGAGAGGCTCCCACAACCGAATTGAACCATTGGAGGTAACTGGAACGTTGCAGATCTATCTGGTGTGTGTATGTGTGTGTGTGTGTGTGTGTGTGTGTGTGTGTGTGTGTGTGTGTGTGTGTGCGCACGTGTGTGTATGTGCGTGCGTGCGTCAAGCCAAGTCAAGTCAAGATTTTATTTCATGATGATAAATTGAATGAGCAGCAATTGCTTTTTTTTAATTTTTTACATCAAACCATCAATGAAAAAAACAATTTAAAAAAAAATAAAAAAAGAAGGGAAAAGAAAGAAAAAAGAAGAAGAAAAAATAGGAGAGAGAGAGAGAGAGAGAGAGAGAGAGAGAGAGAGAGAACAAGCAGATGGAGAGCAAAAACAACAAAATGCATATATATATATATATATATATATATATATATATATATATATATATATATATATATATATATATATATACAAGAATATTGTGATAAAGAAATACACAATTACATTTCCATTTCACACACACACACACACACACACACACACACACACGTTTTGCTGGGTTCCTTCACATCTTGGTATTCTCTACAGTGAATGGGCTGACAGGGCTGCAAGAAAAGATGCAAAAAACGAAGAGGGAACCATAGAACTTTATGTGCCTCTGTCTGTACAAGAGGGTTATCGAATACTAGAAAAAACATCGTGAAACAAAGTCAGAGAATTATACCAGGAAAACGGCAAAGCTTTAAACCATAGTGTTATTAATATTCAACAACCGGGAACTATCAATCTGTCAAATACATACAGTAATTCAATAAGATTAAGGCAGATTCATACATTATCAAACAGGATAAAACTGAACGCTTTTATAACTAAGTTCAGCAAAGATGTCAGATGCATATGTGGAGAACATATTTCTAGCAACCATGTAATATTCGAATGTCAGAATCTAAAATGATTTTTGCCAGACTTCACCAAATGTTCTTTTGAATGTGTTATTAACAATTCCAATATGTTATTTGTTATTGCAGAAGGTTTGCTGCGTAGTCCTATAGGACATTTGTTATAGTTATTATAGTTGTTTGAGATTGGCGTTTATAACGTTTCCATTTTCCCTAGCGTTGTCTCTCCCTATTCACCCTCCACACATACACACACTTTTACCCCTCCCCCTCCCACAACCCATACCCCAACGGGTTTTTTTTCCCTCGGCTAATATCACTTCAAGTGGAAAGACGTTAAACTGAAGACGACGACACACACGCACACACACACACACACACACACACACACACACACACACACACACACACACACACACACACACACACACACACACCACTGAACACAAATTCTCGGACACAATTACACCATGCCCACCCCATCCACATGCACATGTTCCCCCATTTAGAGCAAAATCCTTGCCAACACAAGCATATACAAAACATGTCAAATTTTGTATTACTGTTGATTATGAGGTGATTCTTCAGATTTTTCTTAAACACGTTTTTATTTACGATATTTTTCAGAGTGAGTTGGAGATTATTCCATAAATTTCCACCAGAATACAGAAAGCTGGATTTGTATAGGTTGTTTCTTGGTCTGGGTATGCAGAGCATGTGGTTGTGTCTGTGTTCATTAGTTTTAAAAGTATCTGCAATCTTTTTTGGAGCATTTCCAAACATAACATTATGCATGCAAACAGCTTTGTTGAAGTACAGCCTGTTGTGAAAGGATAATACATTAAGTTGTTTATAGTCAGGGTCAGGGAGTTCGGTTTCAACAATACTATTTTCAGTGCTCTTTTATACATGCGGTGAATGAACTTCAGGTTTGAGAGGCTACAGCTGTCCCATAAAGTTGACGCATAATCGATTACTGGCAGAATATGTGCACAGAAGAAGAGCTTTCGTGAATGGACATTAAGGATCTTTTTGATTTTTGCTACTTGAAGTATTCTATTTCAGAGACGTTTACTTAAGTACTTCGTATGATCAGTCCAAGATAGATCTTTATCAATAATGACACCCAGAATTTTATGTGAGTCTACCTCTTCAATTTTATTGACGCCTAGGAATAGTGGTTTGAAGGTATGTTTCATTTTTTATCTTTTTTGTCGTGCACATACATACGTGCACTTCGTTTTCTGAGCATTCAAGGACATGTGATTCAAGTGTGTCCAGTCATTAAGTTTCTGAATATCATTTTGGAGTTAATTAGTTAGTTTACTGGCGTCTGAATCGCTTGAATGTAAGAATGTGTCATCTGCAAACATTTCACATTTACATTTCATATAACAAGGTAAGACATTAACATAAATGGAGAATAAAATTGGCCCTAAGATGGATCCATATGGTACTCCATGTTTAATGGATGTAAAATTTGAGGTTTGATTATTTCAGTCTCTCCACTGGTTGCCTGTTTCTGATCGAATAGACTATAAGCTATCCACTCTGACCTTTTCTGCAGTCAATGGATCTGGCCCCAAGTATCTTTCTGAACTCCTCCATATCTATACCCCGTCTCGCCAGCTCCGTTCTTCCTCTGATACTCGACTTCTCAGGATACCTCACGTCAGAAGTAAGACATATAGACACAGATCATTTTCTTTTCAATCGCCAAAGACGTGGAACAAGCTCCCTGATAACCTCCGTCATTCTGATTCCCTCGCATCTTTTAAATCTCGTCTCAAAACTCACCTTTTCTCTCAGCAGTAAGTTCAATTGTGGCAGGTCCACTTCCTTTGCGTTAGCTGTGCTTGACTATGTGTGTATACATATGTATGTGTACATAACTACATGCATGTATGTGAATGTGTATGAATGTGTATTGTGTGTGCGTGCGTTTATGTAAGTTTGTGCCTGCCTATGTGTGCGTATGTGTTAGGGTAGCTGTTAGATACACATGTATTGTTAAAATGTATGTATGCAGTGTGTGTGTGTGTGTGTGTGTGTGTGTGTGTGTGTGTGTGTGTGTGTGTGTGTGTGTGTGTGTGTGAGTGTGTGTGGTCACATTTTGGTGTGTGTATGTAACATAGATGTAATGTTTTATGTTAACAAAGCGTTTTTGTAAAGCACCTGGAGCAGATTTCTGGACAGTGTGCTATATAAGTATCCATTATTATTATTGTTATTATTATTTATTGTTATTAACTGCTTCCTATCAAAAAGAAAAGATTGTATAAGGTGAATATACTCTGGTGGTAATTTATAAGCTTCTAATTTACGTAGTAACAGGGAGTGATTGATTACATCAAAAGCTTTTTCAAAATCTATGAAAGGAGACATGTGAATTTGTTTTCATTTATTTTATGTAGAAGACTGTCAGTGAGTTGTATGAAGGCTGTATGACAAGAATGATTTTTACGGAAACCAGACTGGTCTTCATGGATTAAGTCGTTGTCAAAGAGATAAGAATATAAACATTTTTACAAATGTTTTTCAATGGGTTTAGACAGAGCAGACACGACAGAAATTGGCCTATAGTTAGATGGATCAGAAGAATCACCTGATTTGTACAGTGGAATGACTCTAGCCTGCTTGAATTTAGAAGGAAAACATTTCTTATCGATACGCAAGTTATAAAGATATGTCAGAGTATCTACAATAACAGGGGAAGAAAGCTTTAATATCTGTCCATCTAACCCGTCCAAATCTCGTGTGCCAGATTGTTTTAGTTGTGATAGGCTTTGACATACATCCAAGACAGTCATTGGTTGAAGACTAAATGGAACATGAAGTTTCTTTGAGTCAATATACTGTTTTAGAATACAGAGGTCATTTTCACTGGTCCTATCGCTTGGTATAATTTTTTCAGCAATGGTTGCAAAATGATTATTTAACTGATCTGCTGTTACATCAGTGATGTTTTGTTGTCTTTTTCCCACATGTTTACTATTCAACTTATTGATGGCTTTCCAAATTAGACGAGAATCTTTTGTATTTACTAACATTTTCTGAAAATAATTATATTTCGATTTACGTTTCATGGCGTTTACTTTATTTCTTTGTTTCTTATATTGTTCATTTGATCCATGCATCTTTAAATAATCTCTATAATGAATTTCTTTGTCTATTTCTTTTGTTATCCATGGTGGTTTTGTTTCTTGTCTAACTCTTTTCCTAATAAATAGTGCATGTTTGTTATATACAGAAGAGAATGTATTTATCAAAAATTCGACAGCTTCATCTGCGTGCGTGGCTGCGTGTGTGTGTGTGTGTGTGTGTGTGTGTGTGTGTGTGTGTGCGTGCGCGTGTGTGCGTGCGTGCGTGCGTGTGTGTGTGTGCGTGTGTGTGTGTGACACCACCGGTGACCCCCAGTCTGAGGCAGGTTTGGATACAGCATCCAATCAGGACAGTCTGGTGACCTGTTGAGCTGGTCTGCTCATGTACTGTGTTTTCCTGAAACAGGCCTGCAGTCGAGACGCATTCCATTCCCTGTTGCGACACTCCAGACTGCACGCGCTATTTGTAGAATTACCAGTCCTGGGCCACCTTTGTCTTCAAATGGTTATGTCTAAGCCGTTACAACTTGAACAGGTGGTTGCTGTAACTGTGACCGAAACGTTACGACCCCAAGCAAACCTGATGGGATTTCTCGAATTTACGACTGGTATGAAACTCGAGGGTTCTGTTTCGCCTTACAATGCCAAGCAGGCTCTCCTTCCCAAATGTGAAGCGTTAGTTGAAAGTTGAATGTCTATAGACTGTGGCTTCATTTCTTCATCATCCCACTTGTCAATAGCATTCAACCACCAACAAAATTCTACATCAAAGTCATCAAATTGCGATATTTGATTCCACGATCTTGTACATAGTAAGCGATGTAAGACGTTTTGGTAACAGTTTTCCTGATAATACGAACCACGCAACAGACATACACAAAACCGCAACCTTGCACATTTGACATGCTCGGAACTGATAAAATTTGCCGGTGTGTTTTATGTTGTATGGAAGAAATGCTGTGCATGGATGATTCTTTCACGGACCCATCCATGTGATATCATAATTTATTTTTTGTAAACTGTTTATAGTTTTTAAAGGACATAGTAGTAGTAGTAGTGTCATCACCATATTAATGATAATAATAATGATTATGATGACGATGATGATGATGATAATACTAATTATAATATCACTACTAATAAAGCACCAATAAAAGATAAATTGCTGCCAACTTTCCCAAGGGACAGATAGCTCTCGACAACAGTGGCTTAACATTGTGTGCCTTTATATCATACAAGAGAAACCGTACTGCTTTTGTCGTTCACAATTCATAAACATGAGTCGCCGTGGCAGAATCGTTTAGGTAATGGCCTGTGATTCTTGCCTTTTAACTCATGCATTGTTTCTTTCAAGAGGGGCACAGAAACAACTGCAACTCTTGTTGAAACAAAGGCACCGTTGTAGGTCTACACGGCATTTTCAGCTTCAAGCCATTGACAGTAAGTGCTTCCCTAGGGAATGGAAAGCGCTCAGCAACAGTGGTTCGAGATCGTGTGCCCTCGTATCAGACAAAGGGAACAGCACTTTTTCATAGTTCAGTATTCATAAACATCAGTCGCAGAATAGTTAGGCGTTATACTTCAGATCTTGTGTTCACCAGAGATCAGGACTGGAGGCCCTGTGTCGCCCTGGTGTTGTGTCCTCGGGAAAGACATTTCACTCTGATTTACCTCACCTTACCCATGTGTTCCTGGTTTTAGCTGGGGTTGGTAAAAACGGCGGAAATAAAGAACTAGGCCCCACCTCTTTATGCTGATCTGTCAACACAGCGGATAGGAATTCACTGCCCCTATAGCTGTTGAAGGTTGTGGCACCTTTAACATTAAAAAAAAAAAAAAAAAAAAAAAAAAAAAAAATATATATATATATATATATATATATATATATATATATATATATATGTAACTGTTGTCAACAAGGACGGGTCCTTTCCCAGTAACTCAGATCTTCGATTCATTCGACTTTACGGCATCTGTGTAATCAAGGACTTTATGGGATCTGTGTAATCAAGGGCTTTATGGGATCTGTGTAATCAGGGATTTTATGAAATAGGTGTATTCAAGGATTGTATGGAACATGTGTAATAATGGAATTTATGTAATCTGTGTAATCGTAAACTTTTTGGAATCTGTGTAATCAGTGACTTTATGCTATCATTGATTTTTTTTCATAGAATCAGTGTAACCTGGGCTTTATGGAATCTGCGTTATCAGTTAACGATGCTGAGATAAAGGCCTTTATGGCTCATTTGAACACATTGAGTATTTCTTGTTCTTTTCACCACATGTGATTTCAAAAACGGAAGAAGAGATGACAGACCTGGCAGTGTGGTACTATCACAGTGCAGCCACACAGTCCTGCTCATGGCACGGAAGGGGACAGGGTCTTAAAGCAGTGTGTTCACTCTTTGCATCTCTGTATATCCGTTTTGCTGTCTGTCGGTCAGTCAGTCTGTCTGTGTGTCTCTTTTTGTCAGCCAGCGTCAGCGTCAGTGTGTGTGTGTGTGTGTGTGTGTGTGTGTGTGTGTGTGTGTGTGTGTGTGAATGCTCATGCGTGCGTGTTTTGTCTGATGTGTGTGTGTGTGTGTGTGTGTGTGTGTGTGTGTGTGTTTTATATGTTTGTGCGTGTGACTGTGTTGTGTATGTGCGAGTGTGCGCGTGTGTGTGTATATGAATATGCAAGCATGTGTGTGCATGCTCTTGCATGCGTGCATAGTGTGAGTGTGTGTTGTGTGTGCGCGAGTGTATGTTTTGTGTTTGTTTGTACGTGCACGTCCGTGCGTGTGTGATTGCGGGTATGTAGTTAATGTGTGAGTCTGTGTGTGTGTGTGTGTGTGTGTGTGTGTGTGTGTGTGTGTGTGTATGTGTGTGTGCGCGTGTGTGTGCGTGTGTGTGTGTGTGTGTGTGTGTGTGTGTGTGTGTGTGTGTGTGTGTGTGTGTGTGTGTGTGCACCTGTCAATGAGCATGACTAATGAGATAAAATGGAGGAAGCGTCTGGAGGTCTGTGTCTTCATGTTAATCGATTTCTTTCCATTGTTCTTCGGGAAGAACACAAACAGAAATTGAAATGCATAACTTCAACGTGTCTCAGAATATACATACATACATATCATATATATATATATATATATATATATATATATATATATATATATATATATATATGCATGGGTGTGTGTGTGTGTGTGTGTGTGTGTGTGTGTGTGTTGGGAATAGGGTTTTACTGCACATAGAGTGAAACATGTTCACAATAGAACACAAACCGCACACATACGCGTACACACGCACACGCACGCGCACGCGCGCGCACACACACACACACACACACACACACACACACACACACACACACACGCATAGAAGGATCAGAAAAGGCAGTCGCTCAGATCATGAAAAGAGTTGTTCTGGGCCTGATCTCAAACTACCCCCTGGGAGTTTCTCTGGCCACACCACAGAAAAGTCCAGGGTGTCGGTTTGATGGAGAGTTAAACTGTCGTGTTACACCTCTTGTCTTCTCACTTGACGAATTTATTGAAAAGCATTGCATTGTCAGAACACAATTCTCTTTGCTAAATTTGTGCTGCTGTCTTATGGAGAGCATGTCGCCACATTACAGTGCCGCATTACAGTCCCGCATCACAGTGCCGCATTACATTGCCGTATTACAGTGCCACATTACAATGCCGCATTACAGTACCACATTACAGTGCCGCATTACAGTACCACATTACAATGCCGCATCATAGTACCGCATTACAGACCACATTACAGTGCCGCATCACAGTGCCGCATTACAGTGCCGCATCACAGTGCCGCATTACAGTGGCACATTACAGTGCCGCATCACAGTACCGCATTACATACCACATTACAGTGCCGCATCACAGTGCCGCATCACAGTACCACATTACAGTGCCGCATCACGGTGCCACATTAAAGTGGCACATTACAGTACCGCATTACAGTGGCACATTACAGTGCCGCATTACAGTACCGCATCACAGTGCCGCATTACAGTACCACATTACAGTGCCGCATCACGGTGCCACATTACAGTGCCGCATTACAGTACCACATTACAGTGCCGCATCACAGTGCCGCATTACAGTGCCGCATCACAGTACCACATTACAGTGCCGCATCACGGTGTCACATCAAAGTGGCACATTACAGTGCCGCATCACAATGGCACATTACAGTGCCGCATCACAGTGCCGCATCACAATGGCACATTACAGTGCCGCATCACAGTGCCGCATTACAGTGGCACATCACAGTGCCGCATCACAGTGCCGCATTACAGTACCGCATCACAGTGCCGCATTACAGTACCACATTACAGTGCCGCATCACGGTGCCACATTAAAGTGGCACATTACAGTGCCGCATCACAGTACCGCATTACAGTGCCGCATCACAGTGCCGCATTTTGTTTTCCGCTATCTTCTGCCTGCAAGTGTATTTGATTTACTGTCAAAGTGGATTTTTCACAAAATGTTGCCAAGGACATATATACATACATATATTTGTGTGTGTGTGTAATATATATGTATGTACACACACACACACACACACACATACACACACACACACACACACATATATATATATATATATATATGTGTGTGTGTGTGTGTGTGTAGCCGTGTACTAAACTGAGTGGTTCTATTAGGGTACGGTACAAAAGAACTAACTAAATGATGATTTACTGAATTAAAGGATAGACAAGAATTCCCGCGCACAGGCCAGGAACATATAGTGGCCAGTCAAACGGGTTTTTCTATTGTTTTATTTACAATAGTTATGAGATCATAAGAAAAGAAGACAAATAATGATATTAGAGATGAAAAGAAGAATAGAAGAAGACAGTGCCTGAACAGACACAAGTAAACAGATGTCATTTACACAACATGTCGGCACAAGTGAATAGTAAAGCACATGTATACATATTACATGGAAAGACTATCACTGGGTTTGCGATATGTGTGAAGACAAAACACTGACATCAAATGACATTTCTAATACATTTGAATAGTGTAGATAAAATGGTTAAACCTATGCTGATCTAGTGAAAGTACATTGACAGTATAGATTAGATAAAGCTTATACTGTGTCAAAGTGACTCGAGTGAATCAGTTTATCATGTAGCAATATACTGGAGTAAGCCGTATAGGAGAGGGCATGATTTTAACCATTAAGTGGTGAAGTTATCCGTTGCATCAAAGCCAAATATCAACATAACTAAGCTTGTACTCAACATTTAAATCTCCTCCACCGAAGCGGGATAAGGAACATAACCTTCATCAGTGACAGCAAATGAGAAAGAACGCGTCATATGCACTCCCTAGAACATTCTCGAACAACTATCAGGGTCCAAAGACGTCACTGACTGTGACGTTAAGAAGACTTAACTGGAATCTGCTATGAGCATATGACGACATGGCGATTTTCTAGAGCAATCAGACTGGATTTCTTCCACAGAATGTTGCCAGAGAACAACACATTTGTTGCTGTTGATTCAGTTCAGTTTTCAGTGCGTAAAGTGCGTGCTGCACACAGGGCATCGGCTGATCGTCTCATCCGAATGACAAGGCGCTCAGTTTAATTCTCCAGTCAAACAGAGAAAGGGCGATGACTGATTCTAACCCAGACTCAGTATTGGCAGATGAGCGTCTTAACCATTCTACCACCTTCCTCTCTTCAACAATATAAAAAAGAGCTGATGCTTAACATTCGCAGAAATTCAGCGTGCTTGTCACGCCTGTGTATCGCGCCACAGCCTGAACCCTGGGATGATGTGTGCATCTGTGTATGTTGATTTTTGTTATTTATTTATTTAAAACTGTAACTTGAATGACATGTCTGTGTGTTCATGAACTAATTTCATATCTTGGGTGATGAGGGCCTAAGCCTGATCCCACTGTTCCATGCAGTCAGAGCAAGGCTTGCATTGATCTCACCATTCACTTTGTCAAATGACACGAATGGATTCGACCTGTGTGAGGCTGGTGCATCAGTGCCCGTGTGTCTCCTTCACTGCAAATCAGCATCAGTGCCCGTGTGTCTCCTTCACTGCAAATCAGCATCAGTGTGTGTACAGGAACTGGTGATCTGACGGTGGAGAAAGATGCTGTCGCTTTCTTTTGGAAATGTATCGGGGCTTTCATTTGTTTCCTGCTATGCAGATGTATACAGAGATATAGAAAGCAGTCGGATTTGTTGTTGTTGTTCTTTGTTTTGCTTTGAAGTTAATTTGTTTTTGTTTTTTTGTTGTTGTTGTTTTTCAGAGAGCAAGAAAAGTTTCGGGAGTATCGCATTTCTGAAGTTGAGTGCCATCGGCATGACAACAATGACGGACATTGTGGCGGTTGATAACTGTGGCGATGGGAGCAGCGTACAGCGAGAAGAGCATGGGGCCCAAAAGAGGTCAGGGTTGTGGACGTGGCTCTCCCCAGTGCCCCCAGTTGTTCCTCGACCTTAGACAGCCAGGCACGCACGCACGCGCGCGCGCGCGCGCGCCCAGAATAGGAGCGTGACTTTCGCTTTCATGCACATTTTAAACTCTCATCTCTCTGAAAGACCAAAACCTGTTATTTTCACAGTATTGAAAGCGAATATTCAGGAATCGCTACATAACAAAACCAAGCATACTCCACAGAATAGCCAAAAGACAAAGTTATAAGTTCTGGGAGCAGCTAGAACAGTTGTGTATTTCCATAACAAGGTGACAATGACAGCAGGGCGTGAAAGGTACTCAGCTTGGGGTAGGAGATGACCAGGGCAGGGCTGAACTCCCACCCACTTCTTCCCTACTCACGTCCCCTCCCCCTTCCCCTGAAGCCAGATGTCTCTAATGGAGATCAAATCTGCATTCTTCCAGTCATCAGTCTACGATGCCCGCCCCTCACAGTTGTGGGTGAAATGAAACCGAGTCCGCAAAAAGGGTATTGCTCAGTCTTCTATGATGTAAGCATAACACACACACACACACACACACACACACACACACACACAACACACACACACGCGCGCGCGCGCGCGCGCGATCATAAGATAATGTTCGTCGTTTGGACTCGAACATGACCATGGCTTCAAGAGTCAGATGGAAGATTGGTGGCTGCGGGTCTGGAGGTGACTGATGAGGCCAATCCGGGCCCTGAAGACTCGCCCACATGTGGGACACAAGTGAGAGGGTGCTGTTGTGGCAGTGGATGCTGCTCGGGCCTTTCGCACAGCACGTTTTCGTTGCGCCTCGGTGATGCGCCTGGCTTCAGCTGCACGGGCTTCTGTGGTGATCTTGCTGCCCCAAGCTGGACGGTCCAGAGCAAGTGTCTCCCACGTGTTGATGTCGACGCCCAGACCTTTGAGGGACGCTTTTAGGTAGTCGTCTTCGTTGCGTTTTTCTGCCCTCCAACTGAGCGTGCGAGCAAGCGCGCGCACGCACACACACACACACAGACACACACACAGAGTTTCGGTTTCTCAAGGGGATGTCACTGCTGTTGCAGAATTCCATATACGCTACATCACATCTACTAAGTAGGTGCCTGATGGCAGCATAGCCCAATGCGTTGGTGAGGCCTTTATTGCATGCATATTAAGTTATGTTGGTGTACTTGTCAGAGTGGATTTCTTCTACAAATGTTGCCAGGGGACAATACTTTTGTTGCCATGGGTTCTTTTTCAGTGCGCCAATTGCACGCTGTACATGAGACATCGGTTTATCGTCTCATCCGAATGACTAGACGCTCATTTCTATTTTCCAGTCAAACTTGGGAGAAAGGGCGAGAGCGGAAATTTAACACAGACCGTCATGATCGACAGTGTTGGCAGACCATTCTGCCACCTTCCTACACACACACACACACACACACACACACACACACACACACACACACACACACTTATACATTCAATTTTATTCAGTTTGTTTTATCTTTCTTCCGTGTTTGAACATACTTTGTCGAGATATCCTACCTTTCTGATTCACAAAGGCAGCTATGGTCGGCATGCATATCAGTGGCAGTCAGTGGAGTCACACAGACAACACAGTGATAGTAAGCTACCAACCACATTGATTATGAGTTTCTGATTTTCTGACTCGATATCAGTGACTTATACATGAAAATTGTTCTGTCTCGTTTTGAAGACCCGTCTGTTTGTTCGAAAGAAAGGAGGAAGGATGGAAGGGAAAGCATAGCAGTTGCCAACGACCAAACTGAACAACACAATGTAAACTGTTCAAATGTTTTTGTAATAGTACACTTGGACATAGCTTTTCAGGCACAGGGATCATTTCGTCTGTTTAACCTCCGTTTAGGTTCTAAGTCGCTCTTCCTCCTTTTTTGACGCAGGAGTATAGAACAAACTGCCCTTTTTAGTCTGTCACGTGGATTCCCCAGTTTGAAAATGTCTCTCAAAACACATTTCTTCCGTTCTGCCCACCATCTGATTGACTAATGTGCTTCTTGAGCGTATGCTGGCCGTTTGTGTGTGTGCGTGCGCGCGCGTGTGTGTGTGTGCGTGCGTGCGCGAGCATATTTATCTACGTGTTTATGTGTCAGTGTGTGTATGTGTGTGCAAGCTCGTTCAAGTATGGTGTACTTGATGCATGTATGTTTATGTCTGCATCACCTTTGTTTAATTGCGAACGTCGGGGGAGTGTAAGCGTCAGTCTGGATGATCACTGTTATCATTAAACGTGTTTCGTCTTGTAGTTGTACACACATTTTCTAAAAGAAGAGTGACCATTTGCACCCTGGCATGGAGACTGCACACCAACATGGCTGGTGCGTCGATGCATCCTTAAGAGTAATTGCTACATCATCACTCCCTGTATCATCCTGAAGAGTAATCGCTACATCATCACTCCCTGTATCATCCTGAGGAGTAATCGCTACATCAGCACTCCCTGTATCATCCTGAAGAGTAATTGCTACATCATCACTCCCTGTATCATCCTTAAGAGTAATTGCTACATCATCACTCCCTGTATCATCCTGAAGAGTAATTGCTACATCATCACTCCCTGTATCATCCTGAAGAGTAATTGCTACATCATCACTCCCTGTATCATCCTGAAGAGTAATTGCTACATCATCACTCCCTGTATCATCCTGAAGAGTAATTGCTACATCATCACTCCCTGTATCATCCTGAAGAGTAATTGCTACATCATCACTCCCTGTATCATCCTGAAGAGTAATTGCTACATCATCACTCCCTGTACCGTCCTTAACCCACTCAGTACGGCCAGTCCTCTCTTCTCCTCTACACAGACCCCTCGGATGTCCAGTGGGTGTCTGAATGATCCAACCTTTAGCTTCCGTCGTCAGAATTGTGGTATTCTTTGTCAACGTTCACCCCTTCAGTGTAAGAGCCTTCCGCTTGTAATATTTTGATGGTGGTAATTGGGGAGAAACGCTGTTAACGTCGTCTCTTTCGCCGTTCGTATGGAGAGAGTTAAGAGTAATTGCTACATCATCACTCCCTGTACCGTCCTTAAGAGTAATTGCTACATCGTCACTCCCTGTACCGTCATTAAGAGTAATTGCTACATCATCACTCCCTGTATCATCCTGAAAAGTAATTGCTACATCATCGCTCCGTGTACCGTCCTTAAGAGTAATTGCTACATCATCACTCCCTGTACCGTCCTTAAGAGTAACTGCTACATCATCACTCCCTGTACCGTCATTAAGAGTAATTGCTACATCATCACTCCCTGTATCATCCTGAAAAGTAATTGCTACATCATCACTCCCAGTACCGTCCTCAAGAGTAATTGCTACATCATCACTCCCTGTACCGCCCTTAAGAGTAATTGCTACATCATCACTCCATGTATCATCCTTAAGAGTAATTACTACATCATCACTCGAGCCCTGCATCCTTCCAACTGCAGTCTGGTTGTAGGATTCGCTTCCTGGCCGGATCAGTGATTAGCATACACGGTCTCAGATGTTCAAACAGCTGGTCACTGCTTGTCTTTATTTGTGCAGAAAACGGAGACCCTAATTCGTCAGCTGGAACGTATTAAGATAGTTCATGATAAATGTTGTCGTGGACTGTTTGATGCTATTCACTAACTCCAGCTGGAACAGGAACGATGAGATAATGATGGACTGTGGAACCATTTCATGCACTGGAAACTGGTGTGTACAAGTGACAAAGGTCCGTTCAGCCAGTCATGTAGGAGGAAAACATGGCAACGTTTTCCTGCAGAGCAGCTGTCTGAACGTGCCTCATGTCTCGGGATATATAATAAAATAATAATAATAATAATAATAATAATGATTTATTTAATAATAATAATAATATATAACAGTTTGGTTTTTTTATATAGCGCTATAATACAAGCATAAGCAAGCTCTAATCGCTTTACAATCCAGTACCTAAAGTGAAACAAGAAAGCATATAAAAAGTAGTAGAAACATAAAACAGAATCATTAATATTGTAAAAACACAATGCATAAAACTCACAAAGTAACATACTATCAATACTACAACTGTTACACTCCAACACTCACACTAACACACGCGCACAGACACACAAGATTAAACGGCTGAGATGACAGCAATTTTCACTTAAAATTTTGTAAAAATTGTAAAATAAAATCTTGGATAGAAAAGGTAAAAGGGGTAAAAATCGGGTTATTCTCCCTTTCGAACCACACCACTACCATCCATCTACCCACCCCCATTCTCTCCACTCTCCCATCACACACACTCACATTGCCATGGGCCTGGGACAACAGCACTATTTGAGTTATGACAAGTATTTTTTTTTTAAAGAAACAGGTTTTAAGATTTGCTTTAAAGGTAGATAGATGAGTTGTTTGTCTGAGAGCAATAGGCAGAGAATTCCAAGTTGTTGGGCCGAAGACGGAAAATGACCTCTTTCCACAGGAGTTAAGGAAGTATCGGGGAACAGTTAGCTGGGAGGAATCAAGAGATCTCAATGACCTGTGGTGTAGTGACGTCACTTTGACTGGAGGAGGAGTTTTCTTCAATGTCCCGTCACCCATACCGCTTATTGTAAGCTTTCGTTTTATTTTCAAATTAAAACAATCTTTTAAACTAAAGACGTTTGCTTACATTATTAGAAGAGGCTGTTATGAGGAAACCGGACACTTCTTAATCTATTTAATGCTGATTCTTTTTTCAGTAAACTGCTTAGGGGTAAGACATGTTCCATGCCACTGTGTAATCTTGAGCATAAAAAAATGACTGCATTCACACATTCACAGGTAGGCCTACACCTACATCTGCACACGTGTGATCTGCAATGGCACCAAGCATTGTTTGCAGTGAACGGTGTGTGGTTCGTACTTAGCGTCATAACTTATCCTGTCAACGTCATTTTGGATAATACGTCACGGCACGACCATGTAGGCGTCATTCTGAATTTTAAAACCTCCAAGAATCGTTCGGATTGTGGTGGTGTGTTTTTTCTGCAGATTTTGCTGGGGACAACCTTTTTGTTGCGGTAGGTTCTTTTACGTGTGCTAAGTGTATGCTGTATACGGGACCTCAATCTATTGCCTCACCCGAATACTGGCGTCCAGTCCAGTGAAGGGGGAGAAAATACTGACGAGTGTGGCATTCTATCAAGTCCGTCAAGATTCTCTCCCTTCCTTGGCGGACGCGTTACCCCAAAGCCACAACTCCTTGGCAACACACCAGTGCTGCTGTTGTGTTACTTACAAGAGTCCAGCGGTGCCGGGTCTGATTCATCACACACACACAGGTCACCACAGGTCTAAGCCTTCTGATCACTGAGTCGTGGAGCGAGACCCCCCCCCCTCCCCCGCCCCCCCCCCCCCCCCCCCCCCCCCCCCCTGCACTGGAATACTGGAAACCAACACAACAGTGACAGCCCCTTCAAACATGCTGGCACAGAGGACTTGGACACGAACTTAGTTCGGCCATTGATTTTGAGGAGAATACGAAACTGGGTTCCCCTTGGATATGAAAGACTATGTACCACAGAATTTCGGACACGTTTTTTTCTGGGTTTGTCCCCATTTCCTAAAACGAGTTTGGCTGTGCTGGTACACTGATCCATTAAGGTTTAACTCACTCCGTACGGCCAGTCCTCTCTTCTCCTCTACACAGACACCTCGGATGTCCAGTGGGTGTCTCAATGACCCAACCTTTAGATTCCGTCGTCAGAATTGTGGTAGTCTTTGTCAACATTCACCTCTTCAGTGTAAGAGCCTTCCGCTTGCAATATTTTGATGATGGTAATTGGGGTGAAACGCTGTTAACGTCGTCTCTTTCGCCGTTCGTATGGAGAGAGTTAAACTATGTGACAGGGTCGTAATATAAGCACTTTACGAAGTATGTTGCAGCAGTATCTAGATAGAGAGGAAAGACTCCTGCAGAAAGGGGTAAGAAATTTTGAGCAACACTCGCAAAGACGACTATGTGAAGTGGATGACGCTCGACATTATGATATTATTATCACTTGACTTATCTGTCCTTTATGTTTGTCTCATATTTTGGACGAACATGTCAAAGAGGAGATAACATTTCAGCGATAACGGTCTCAAACAAACATCAGGTGAATGTGAACACCTGCTGTGTACTTCTTCCTTCACCCGATGACCACACCGATGTCTTCCCTCCACTGTCAGCTCCACAGTGAACCAAGCTCAAAAACTCTCTTCTGAACTTGGCTCCAGTCAAACAGTAGAGCAGAAAATTGATAGCGCTGTTGGTATACCACAACAGATAGGTCACTGTCCTTATCACTTCAGCACGTGCAGACAGCCAGGGACTTCGCACTATGAGGTCATACTCGCCGAAATACCAGACTATGAAGATACACACAGGCATGGTCAGAAGAAAAAACGTACAGGACAAAGCCAGAACCATGACGGTTGTTCTGGAAGCGGTTTTTCTGCGGCGATCCTTGTCGTGAGCGTTGTTGGCACTGGAGATTGTTCCGGAAACCATGGAGGTGACTGAAGTAGCCTTGAACAATGTGAAAGACAGGATGACGTCACAGACCAGCAGAAGGACAGAAGGAAGAAAGGATGACACACACATGTCCACCCACGGGAAGATGTTCAAGAAAAAGTGTTGATACACAGGTATTTCTGTAAGACACTTCTGGTCTGTGGTGATCCCCATCCCCAGCACAAGATGAAAATTCGGCACAAATGCAGACAGGACAAGAACAGCTATGACAATCCACGTTCTTCGTACAGTGCACATCACTCTCATTTTGTGAGGCCACAGCACCGCCATTGTTCTCTGCACCGTCACACACGTCACCAGCCAGGCAGATATAGTGTTGACAGAATACAACAGCCATCTATGAAGTTTGCACACTGCTGCATGCAAATGCCTGAAATCCACCTGGAAATAGTTGAGACTCAGTTGTCGCGATATCCCAATGTAGAGCAAGGCCAAATCAGACAGGGCCAGGGCAATGAGGATGGCATACTGCGATGAGTTATGGTCCTTGATACGACTCATAACAACCACTGTGGCCACGTTCCCAAAGTTCCCCAGCACAATTATGCAGGGGTACCACACCATTGCAAGGACCTGATGTTCAGCCCACAGGCTTACATCTGATGTTGTGTTGTCCTTAAATCCCACATCATCATCCGAGTCTGAGACATTCTTCATATTTGGACTTACTGCATTGTTCCTTCTTACCTTTAACCTGTGGAATATATGTTTCATATTACAGTATCAACTATAATCATGGCGAAAATAACAATAATAAGATATTCAATCTGGGACCAGTCTGGGACCGCTTTTGCCAATCAGTTGATTATGCCTTTTGCGGTTACATTGTTAAAACTTAAAATGGCCCTCCTTGTGGCTGTGACCAATCGCAGGGAGCCCAAGCAAAAGTGCTAGGATTTCTTGATTTTACGACCGACATGAAACTCGAGGATTCCAGTCTGCCCCAGGACTGCCTTGTCAAGCTCCCTATCCGAAATGCAACACTGCAGCTGAAATCTGAATGTCCGTTTGTCACAGCCTGCTTCTGGAACCGGAAATAGCTGATGTCAAGCAGAAACCAGATGGGGCACTAATGCCGTACTCGTGTCTAGAAAGAACTCAGTATACTCGGGAACGAAAACATTTTTTTTTTTTTTCAATTCGAAAATACAATTATCACACATACTCATACGAGGAACAAACAATGGCTACACCTTCCCTCACCTTTTCCCTTCCTAACCCACTAACAGATAATACATATCTCCCGCTTACTTTAATAATTATCAATGAATAGATGATAAGAAAATGGGAACCACACCTATTCACTCAATCTCATATTCTTCCAGATGGACAGAAGAATCACAAATTAGCTCCAGACCAATTGTTCATTTGGGCCATAGGCGAGACAGCAGATTTCGTTGAGCAATAGGTCCCTGAATATGGATTACGAATAATAATGCAAAACAACTTTTAGAAATTAACGATAGTGCTAGATATCCACTCGTCCCCCTGGACATACAGTTTAGAAGAAAATATATTCTCAATTGTTAAGCGCCAAAATAGCCATCATCAAAACACCAAGTCATAAATAGATAGATACAAATATTTACCATTGATTTTATCAGGAAAGCATCTCAAGAAAACCAAACAACTACCACTTGTAAATATTGGCATAAAAGCCAATAAGAAAGAAATGGGAAAGGGGATAGAAGGGAGACATTACTGGAACTCCAACCGTAGTTAATGTAATAATTCTAGAAGAAAGTATGTTTAAAGGCTATAAAGATTTTCGAGTGACAGCTAGTGGTGTCACCTCAACAGTTCGTGATTACACCCGAGACAACAGACCTGTCGGCTGCCATGGTATGGTCCCCCTTGAGCAAGGACTGTGTCACGGACAACCTGGTGGTTGCAGTACGTGGTTTGTCAGTTATTTTTGTTCACATGGGGATCGAATCCATATCGTTCTCTTTTTCCTTTTCGCTCGGCAGTCCAAGTTGGCGGATGCAGTTGTACTGCTGGGATTTATTTTGAGGCGGGTGTGTTGCTGTTGCTTGTGCACGAGGTTTTTTTTAATTATTATTATTTTTTTTTATTTTATATCGTGCATGTTTCTATTTGTAGCTGGTCGTAGGGTTAGAGCCGTGCCATGGCTCGTAACAGTATATTGTGTGATACAAAGTATGTGTGACGTTTTTCTTAAAAGTTGGTCAATGTGTGACGTGTTTGTGTAATGACGAATTGTCTAACTGACCTCGGGGAGAGTGTCCTTGGAGGTCGTGATTGACAGCGGCGTTGGATCTTCTACCGGTCGCCAGTTCATGTCGCTTTAGACCTCCCGCCTCCTGGTACCACCCACGTGTCCGCCAGCGTCTCTGCTGATATTCGGTTCGGAGGGCCACGACTTCAGCCCGCCAGCGTCTTCAAGGGTTTCACCTTTCCATGTTTGATAGTTATATTTCAATGATCAAAAGGGAAAGACAATTATTGAGTGCTTCAATTTTTCATTGTTTTTTTCTTCCTGAGGACTCCTAGTCAGATTTCGCTCTTGACATTGGTGCTTCAGTAACCTATATTTTTTTTATTTATTCGTTGTTGTTGTTTGGTTGTTTTTTTTTTGTTTTTTTTTTGTTTTTTTTTTTTTGTTTTTTGTGTTTGATGATAATTAAAATTTGCTCAACTTCATATTCACATACTTTCACTCACACACTCGCGTACATACATGATGCTCACTTGTGGAGAGTGAAAGAGAAAATGCTGGACTGCAATGATACTTACCTGTGTTTAACATTGGTTACCTGTGTTTAATATTGGTGGGGTTGAGATGATGTGCTCACAAGTAAACCTGATGTGTTTATTTAATAATTGACTGTGTGGCCACACCCACCAGTGTCCTTTGAGTACTTTGTTGAAGGAAATAAGAGTTACTTCTGTTGATGTTGTTGTTGTTGTTGTTTTATTTTAATTTTGATTGTCATTACTGTTCTTCGAAATGTGCATTCACACAAATACATAAGTACGTACATTAAATGCATTGTAAAAATATGTTTGTATGTGGGCTTGTTTGTGTTGTGGAGTCTGTAGTGGGGCATTGGGGGAAGGGTGCACGTCCCATTTAGCACGCGGTGACAGACTGCTTGGACAGTGGCTAACAGATACGTGACCCAGTGGTGCAACACAAGTTGTTGCCAGACAGTCGGGAGCGAACTCATTACCTAGACGTAACCCAGAAACCTTTTCGTCTCAGTTTTAGGATGGGAGTGTTCGTTGCTATCCATTGGTGGTCGGAAGAAAATCCATCCAAATTCACTCACACGTCAAGTATGCCCTCTGTCCAGTTAAATTTGCCGTGTGCGTGAAAATGCATAGCGAACTAAGAAAAATGATAAAATGTGATGCTTGACAACTAGCTGACCTCTTCTCTGCTGCCAATACCGAGTTTCGGATATTACCTTGGCAGTAGGAGTAGTAGTGGACCAAAAGATAGAAACTGTTAACCCTTTCTCCACTGCCGGCAGCGGTTTTCGTACAATACCTTGGCAGTGGTAGAATGGAAACAGTAATGGCACTACCAGCGCCGAGTTTCCGATATTAACTTCCAGCTGCTTGTTGGATGCGACACTTTCGACTGTGGCTTCATTTTCTTTTCGACATTGAAATCATCAAAATGCAGTTTATAATTCCACGAAGATTTTGTAGACAGTAAGCGAGAAAATGTCTTGGTAACAGTTTTCTTGGCGAAACTGACACATGCACACTAACCACAAACTTGGAAACTACTTAAAGTGTGTTTTCGTTGAATGGTAGACATAATAGTATGGATGATTCTTTCATGAACTCATGTTTATAGTGAAACATACCCCCACCACTTAAAAAAATCGGTTCTAGAAAATCGGTTTGCTGGTTCTGGATATGCAATTCCTGCTTTGAAAATTGAAAAGTCATATCATATTGGAAAGGGCTTCTCAATTTTTACAGCTGAATTAATTGCCGTCCTTATGGCATTAGCATATCTAATTGATCTACCCCTAAACTTGATTAATGTTTTATTTTGTGTCGATTCAAAATCAGTTCTGCATCTATCAAATCAGGTTGTACGAACATTAATTATAACATCATTTATGAAATAAGATTTTTGATTCACTGTATTCAAATGAGAGGAACTAATATTGAAATGTGCTGGATTCTCTCACACTGTGGGCTTTTTTTTTTCTAATGAACGTGCAGATCATCTTGCAAAGCTTAGAGATGAAAACGCTTTAAATGCAATTGAACTTCCTCATCGTTTATCATCATCTGAAATGTGTAATATTGTTGAAAGAAATATGCAAAATTCCTTTCTGTCTTTAGAAGTTAACACTTCTGCCTTATTAAATGCTAAAATAACTGGCAGGGCTGTTAAGAGCATGGCATTTAGGTTATTACTAAATGCCCCATATACAAATTATTGTGAAAATATTGAATGCATTTGCAAGGGACGTTTAACGGTAGAGCACGTTTTAACCCGCTGTTTAGTAATAAAACCTTTTTTGCCTCCAGAAATTTTGGACACGTGTTACCAGTTTCAAATGTTAACATTTTTTTGGAAAAAGTTATATATTTCAAACTGTTCTTTATTAAAGTTAGCTAGTTATGTGTGAATAGTCCAGTTGGTTGTTTATTGTAGGTCCCCACATGAACCTCGTTTCAAATAATAATCTACAGAAGTAGTGTATACAATATTTGATAATTGATAATTTTTTTGTCCTAATCCCGCTTCCCCGTCTGGCCTCTCACACACACCCTTCCAATATTATGTTTTTTCTTCCTCTAGTCACTGACACTCACCCTCTCCATTTTACATGTTGTACATCTTTTCCACATTCTGTTCTCTCACTCTCTCCAAATACTACTAATAATATAATTTATTTTCAGTCTTATATCATCTTAGATGAACAGACTATAAATAAATAAACGAACGATCATGATTATATTGTACACTATTCATTGTTGGTAGTGGGCTCAGAACCATAGGATTAGACACTTAAAATTGCTTGTTATTTCCATTAGGCTTTAATTTTTTTTTTAATCTTCATTATAATCACCATCATCATCATTATTATCTGACCAACTGGGATCGCAACGTACTTGTTCTCTCCACTTGCATGGAACTTCCAGGTGAGGGAACTGGGCCTTCACCCTTTTTGGGGGGAAACCTTGTGGACTGCTTAGGCTGACAGTGAAGATGCGAAATCTTTGTCACAGTTGTTTTTTTGTTTGTTTGTTTGTTTTTTGTGTGTGTTGTTGTTTATCCATGTGTGTTCTTGTATGTCTTTTGTCGGACGAGAGTGGAGAGACTTACTAGAATAATCAAGTAGAGCGGTGGTATTGTGGTAATGCGCCAGACCATGAAGAGAATGATCAAGCAGAGTGGTGGTATTGTGGTAATGCACCAGACCATGAAGAGAATGATCAACTAGAGCGGTGGTATTGTGGTAATGCACCAGACCATGAAGAGAATGATCAAGTAGAGCGGTGGTATTGTGGTAATGCGCCAGACCATGAAGAGAATGATCAAGCAGAGTGGTGGTATTGTGGTAATGCACCAGACCATGAAGAGAACGAATCATCGAGTAGAGAGGTGGTATTGTGGTAATGCACCAGACCATGAAGAGAATGATCAACTAGAGTGGTGGTACTGTGGTAATGCACCAGACCATGAAGAGAATGATCAACTAGAGAGGTGGTATTGTGGTGATGCGCCAGACCATGAAGAGAATGATCAACTAGAGCGGTGGTATTGTGGTAATGCACCAGACCATGAAGAGAATGATCAACTAGAGAGGTGGTATTGTGGTAATGCGCCAGACCATGAAGAGAATGATCAACTAGAGCGGTGGTATTGTGGTAATGCGCCAGACCATGAAGAGAATGATCAACTAGAGAGGTGGTATTGTGGTAATGCGCCAGACCATGAAGAGAATGATCAACTAGAGCGGTGGTATTGTGGTAATGCGCCAGACCATGAAGAGAATGATCAACTAGAGAGGTGGTATTGTGGTAATGCGCCAGACCATGAAGAGAATGATCAACTAGAGAGGTGGTATTGTGGTAATGCGCCAGACCATGAAGAGAATGATCAACTAGAGCGGTGGTATTGTGGTAATGCGCCAGACCATGAAGAGAATGATCAACTAGAGCGGTGGTATTGTGGTAATGCGCCAGACCATGAAGAGAATGATCAACTAGAGCGGTGGTATTGTGGTAATGCGCCAGACCATGAAGAGAATGATCAAGCAGAGTGGTGGTATTGTGGTGATGCGCCAGACCATGAAGAGAATGATCAAGCAGAGTGGTGGTAATGTGCCAGACCAAGAAGAGAATGTCCAAGGGTTCGAGTCCAAAATATGTACCAGGATACCTCTCCCCGCTCCATCTCCCCCCTCCTTTTCCTCCAATCCCTCCAGCTCCTTGATTGGTAGTCTGGTGCTAGTCACTCGGAAGTGACGATAAACCAAGGTCCCGCGTGCAGCATGCACTCAGCGCACGTAAAAGAAGGCACTGACAGCAACGAAAGGGTTGTCCCCGACGAAATTCTGACAGTAAAACAAATGTTCTTGTAGACAGCACAATGACATGGATAGTGCTGCGCTGCGGCTACTGACTTGCTCTCCCCGGGGAGAGCAGCCTGGATTTCACACAGAGAAATTAATGACAAGAAGTTATGTAACACCACACGATGTACCAGAATGTACTTAACAGCAAAGACGGAAAAGAGTTACTTTGATCATTGGTCCGTTTATCATCGCGTGCAGGTGGCCTGTGATTCTTGCCTTTCGGCTCATGCATTGTTTCTTTCAAGAGGAGCACAGGAACAACTCCTGCTGCTCTTGGTGAGACCAAGGCACAAAACATCGAGCGCTTGCAAGTCCATGTGACACTTTCTACTTCAAGCCACCTGCTAAGTGCTTCCATGGGGGATGAAAAGTGCTGAGTAACAGTGGCTTGATATTGTGTTTCAGTCAAAGGGAACAGCACTTTTTCATTGTTCAGTGTTCGTAAACATGTGTCAGCGTGGCAGAATCGTTCAGGCTTTGGACTTCTGATGCAGTGTTCACCAGTGATCAGGATTGGAGACCCTGTTTCGCCCTGGTGTTGCGTCCTTGACAAAGGCTCTTTACTCCGAATCTCTTCACTCCAGCAGGTGTGCCTGGCTTCAGGAGGGGAAGATCAAAACGGCGGAAGGAGAGAACTAGGCCCCGCCTTCCTATTCCAAGCCCTTGACAGAGTAGATATGAACTCACTCTCCCCATCGATGGCCCTAAAAGGCTAAGGGACATTTAACTTTTTTTAAATTCATAAACTATTGACAACATGGACAGGTCTCTTCTCAGCAACTCAGATCTTCGGACATTTGTTGGACTTCACAGAATCTGTGTAATCATGGATTTTATGGAATCTGTGTGATCATCGATTTTATAGAATCTGTGTAATCATGGATTTTATGGAATCTGTGTACCATGGACATTATGTAATACGTGTAACATGGACATTATGTAATATGTGTACTCGTGCACATGATGGAATCTGTGTCATGGATTTCGTAGAATCTGTGTAATCATGGATTTGGTAGAATCTGTGTAACCATGGATTTTGTAACCATGGATTTGGTAGAATCTGTGTAATCATGGATTTGGTAGAATCTGTGTAATCATGGATTTCGTAGAATCTGTGTAAACAAGGACTTTGTGAAATCTGTGTAATCATGGACTTTCTGGACTTCGCATAATCAATCAACGATACTGGGAAAAAAAGAGTCAACATTTTTATGGTGGGTAAAGGGTGGAGATTTTTCCGATCTTCCAGGTCAATATATGTGCACACCTGCTTGTACCTGAACTCACTTTGTGTGCATACGCACGCAGAAGATCAAATACGTACGTTAAAGATCCTGTAATCCATATCAGCGTTCGGTAGGTTATTGAGACAAGAACATACCCAGCATGCACAACCCCGAAAACGTAGTATGGTTGCCTACATGGCAGGGTTAATAAAAACAACAACAACAAAACCCGGTCATACACGTAAAATGTTGCATGTCTGTCTGAGTGTGTATGTGTGCGTGCCTGAAATCTGATTGAATGACACAGGAAACGAATGATGAGCACTCAGTGGCAGTCGTCAGGCGGATCTACCCAGGTAGGCAGCCTGTTGAGCAAATGACCCCGTGTTTGTAAAGCGCTTAGAGCTTGGTCTCCGACCGAGGATAGGCGCTATATAAGTATCCATATCAATCAATTAAAAAAAAAAAAAATACAGGTAGTGTCGTAGATTTTAGAATATACAGAAGACAGCACTATTTTTCTTTTTCTTAATAAAAAAAAAGCCCTTATAACTCGTTTGAAAGGAGTATTTCATGTTCTTTTTACCACAGAACTCAGCAGTGTAGTATGATCATCACAGTGAGACCAGACAGGACTGCAACTGCATGGAAGGGGAACAGGGTTTTAAAGCAGTGTGTTCATATCAGTGTCTCTTGTCTGTCCGTGTGCGTGTGCGTGTGGATGCTCATGCATGCGTGTTTGTGTGTGTCTTGTCTGTATTGTTTGTGCATGTGTGTGTGTGTGTGCGCGGGGGAGGGGGGGGGCGGTCTGTCTGTCTTATATGCGTGCGTGTGTGCATATATGTGTATTTCGTGTGTGTGCGTATACGTGTGTGTGTGTGTGTGTGTTTGTTTGTGCCCGTGTAAGTGTGTACGTGTGCGTAGTTTGTGTGTGCGTAGGTGCACGCGCGAGCGCATGCGTGTTTGTGTTTGTACGCGCATTGTCAATGGGCAAGCATTACTAATGAGACGATAACAATAGGAACAGACTGGAGGTCTTTGTTTTCATAGGAATTGATTTCTTCCTACAGTTTTTCTGGAACAAAACAAGAACTGCATTGCATCATTTCCATCGTGTGTGTGTGTGTGTGTGTGTGTGTGTGTGTGCGCGAGCACAAACACACACACACACTACATGGAAGGGAAGACAGGGTTTTAAAGCACTATGTTGAACTCCTTGTCTCTGTCCATCTGTTTTCAGGTCTGTCGTAAGTCGTAAGTCAGACTATCTACAAGTCTTTTTCTTGTCAGCGAGTGTCAGTGTGTGTGTGTGTGTGTGTGTGTGTGTGTGTGTGTGTGTGTGCTTCAAAAAGGATTTTACTGCCCATAGAGTGAAACGTGTGAGCGTGTTGCAAAAAGGATTTTACTGCCCATAGAGTGAAACGTGTGAGCGTGTTGCAGAAAGGATTTTACTGCCATAGAGTGAAACATGTGAGCGTGTTGTAAAAAGGATTTTACTGCCCCAAAAAGTAAAACATGTTCAAAAACACAAACCACACACATATGTGCATAAACGTATACACACACGCGCGCGCACACACTCTCTCCCCAACGGAATAGAGAAACATAAGAAGAGACATTCGCTCAGATCACGAGGAGAGGTGTTCTGGGCCTGATCTCAAACTACCCCCTGGGAGTTTCTCTGGCCACACCCCAGAAAAGTCCAGGATGTCGGTTTGGATGGAGAGTTAAACTGTCTTGTTACACCTCCTGTCTTCTCAGCTGACGAATTTATTGTATTTTCATTGTGTTGCGTAGTTGTTGTTTTTTTGTCACGACAGATTTCTCTGTACGAACTTTGAGCTGCTCTCCCCAGGAAGACTGTGTCACCACGGTGCAATACCATCATTTTTTAAATTTCATTTATGCTGTCTGCAAGTGTATTTGATTTACTATCAAAGTGGGTTTTTCATAAAATCATGCCAGGGACAACCCCTTTGTTGCCGTGGGTTCTTTTATATGTGTTAAGTGCATGCTGCACAGAGGCAATCAGTTTGTCTCAACCGAATGACTATCAACCAGACCACCACTCGATGTCTACAATTTTCATTCTTTTCTTTTCTTTTTGATTTTCTTCGCTCCATTTCTTGTTGAAAAGATAGACACAAAAAGTCATTGTATCGTACGTTACATATATTTTTTTCTCACATTTCCCCTCTAATGTAAGAAGGAAAAGTTGGTTTGACATCAATCTTTATAATTTGTCCTAGTCGAAAGGATAGTCGATGAATACAAGCAGTTGAATCAAAACACTTGATGTTAACCCCTAAGTTATAACTCTTCACAAACACAAAACATTAAAAAAAAAAAACCTCTCTGCATGAGTATACATAACAAAAACCAACACACATATAATCATTTTATGTAAAACAACTTGTGAGATAAGAACCTAAAGAGTTAAAATATACAGTAATGTGAAAGTCTGCATTTGCCTAAAAGGTATACAAATGATCAAACATATCTGCATGCACACATGCACACACACACACAAACACACACACACACAATTACATGTTTGTCAACATGCTGTTATCATTCCAACAATGACACCACAGAAACCGTCTGGTAAAAAAACCCCGCAGAGAATCATTGATTCATGTTCAGACTGCTAAGGACATTCAGTAAAACAAACCTTCAGTTATAGACTTCAAAACAAAAAACCTGCAATTTCTTTTAACAGAAATGTTTTTTCATCCCCTTTATCATAGCGATGTCTTTCCCAGAAGAACAACATGCTCGCCAGTAGACTAGGTCACTTAAAAACTCGGACATAACAACAGACACAGAAAAGTTCATTGTAATATGAATCAGGAAGAACAATCATCAGTGAAGAAGGCATGTAAAGGCACCAAGCAAGCAAACAAAACAAAAAAGACAAAACAGAAAAACTCCATGACCTGCATACAACTGAGGTAAAAAAGAGAAAGAAAAGAAGTGAACAATGATAAAACTGAGTTCCTTCTCACCCACTCCAACACACATCCTTTACCGACTGTTTCAAGTCATTCTGTGCCTGGAGACAACACTGATGTTTCACTTTCCCCTTTGGCACACAGTCTTGGATTCTGGATATTTCTGATTACATGCCCCTTGACGATTACATCACGCAATTCTGTTGATCTGCCTGTGCAGCTTGGGCAGACAAGCTCTATCCATCAGTGCCTTTACCACTGCAGTAACTACAAAATTGTAGTTTGTGTCTTTGCCCTGTATCGACCATGTGTACATGCAAGCATGTGGTGTGGCAGGGTCGTACGTGCATACACACGTGTGCATGCTTCAGCATGCGCACATGAGTGCAAAAAAAAAAAAAAACACCCTGTGGTGCCACCTGTATCGCATGCTTGAAAGACTGACGTATTTTATTGCGCCTAAAATTGAAAATCATCTGGAGGTTAAAACAACCACATGCAGTCAGGCTACACATAGCAACAGAGAGAGAGAGACAGAGACAGAGAGAGAGACAGAGACAGAGACAGAGACAGGACTCAGAGTCGCAATAACTTAAGAAATTAGATAAATTAGACAGTACATGTTGTACATGCATTCAGCACATACATACTAATGCTTAATGCATGAACACCAACACAATCTACATGCATGCAGAAAATATTTTCACTTCTGCCTCACCAAAGCTCTTAATTCAAATAAAATCAAAACCTATTCCACAATCTGGTCTCGGGTGGGTTTTTTTTGCAATTTCAAATCATTTTCAATTTATTGAAAGCTTACACTAAGACCAGTTACTGACAATCAGTTACAGCCATTATTCAAAAACTGAATTCTTATTTGTGTAACTCCAGATGTTAATCAAAGGCCTGTAATAAAAATCTTGTTTCCCGGGTCAAATTGTTAGCTTGAAAAACATGCCTTGCCACAGACTGGGCAGAATGCATTTGTCTTTAATTCCCAGGACTGCCACACCACTCACTGCACCTTCACGAACAAACACCTCGTTTCATTCTTCCTGCTTCGGTTCTAACTCCACTATTTGTTGTTGTTGTTGTTGTTGTTGTCAAAAAGGGAACTTATCAGGGATGAAAGTCTACTTTCACTTTGGAAAACATTCACCCCTTAAAAATCAAAACAGATTTACAAAAGCACTAAGTCTACAGGGTCCCTCTCGTATGTGGCCTCCTGACAACCTAACGTCGATGGTTCCCAGTGGACTGCCGGCACTGGCACTGTAACAGATGAACCCAGGTGTGGCTGTGTGTGGGGGACTTGGAATGAGCAGTGTGGGGGTAATGCCACTGAAACAGTGCAGATGATGGGGCTGCAAAAAACAAAACAAAACAAAAAACAAACAAACCAACAAAAAAACCCAAACCAAAACAAAACCAAAAAACACACCACCAAGTCTATATGTCCAGGTCATCCTCAGCCCCTGTGCCGGACACACCACCAAGTCTATATGTCCAGGTCATCCTCAGCCCCTGTGCCGGACACACCACCAAGTCTATATGTCCAGGTCATCCTCAGCCCCTGTGCCGGACACACCACCAAGTCTATATGTCCAGGTCATCCTCAGCCCCTGTGCCGGACACACCACCAAGTCTATATGTCCAGGTCATCCTCAGCCCCTGCGCCGGACACACCACAAAGTCTATATGTCCAGGTCATCTTCAGCCCCTGCGCCGGACACACCACCAAGTCTATATGTCCAGGTCATCCTCAGCCCCTGCGCCGGACACACCACCAAGTCTATATGTCCAGGTCATCCTCAGCCCCTGTGCCGGACAGGAGGGAGGCAGCGCTGCAGCCGGTGCGAGAGATGGACATGACAGGTTTGATGGCTGATAGGATGCTGCTGTACAGGCGAGGGAACAGTACTTCTTGGGACGCCAGCAGCTGCTTGGTGCGGTGCCGCTCCTGCAACAACCCAAAGTTCTTTGAGTTTGGTTCACAGAGTAAACACTAACTTTACCAAACATCCATGTGTTCTTTCAGTTTTGTACACAGCAGAAACGCTAAAATTAACCAACAATATATTCCTTGAGTTTTGTACATGGTAGAAATGCTAAACTTAACCAACACTATATTCCTTGAGTCTTGTACACAATAGAAACACTAAAGTTAAAGATGCACAGGGTAAACGCTGAACTTAACCAAACATCCACGCATTCCTTGAGTTTACTACATGGGGTAAATGCAAAACTTCACCAACTGTGTGTTCCTTCAGTTTGGTACACAGGGTAAACACAAAACTTAATGAAACATCCATGTGTTCCTTGAGTTTGCTAAACAGGGTAAACACAAAATTTGGCTGAGTGACAAAGCTGATGAGATCCAGGGATATGCTGACAGGCACGATATGAAGAGGTTCTATGATGCCTTAAAAGAAGTCTACGGCCCCACATCCTCAGGATCATCCCCCCTCCTCAGTGCAGATGGGAATACATTGATCACCGAGAAGAAGAAAATTCTCGTACGCTGGGCTGAGCACTTCAACAGTGTCTTAAATCGCCCTTCCTCCATAAATGATGAAGCCATAGACCGTCTCCCACAAGTCCCCATCAACGAAGCACTGGACGATCCACCAACACTTCTTGAGACCCAGAAAGCAATCCATCTGCTATCCAGTGGCAAAGCACCTGGCTCAGACTCCATACCAGCAGAGGTCTACAAGGATGGAGGCACTGTGCTGACTGAGAAGCTCCATCAGCTGTACTCACTCATGTGGAAAGAAGAGACGATCCCCCAGGATTTCAAAGATGCATCTATCATTCACTTGTACAAGCGAAAGGGGAACCGGCAAGCCTGTGATAACCATCGGGGCATTTCCTTGCTCTCCATCGCAGGCAAGATACTTGCCAGGATCCTACTAAACCGCCTCACAGCACACCTTGACCAAGGTCATTTGCCTGAGAGCCAATGTGGATTCCGGAAAGAGCGTGGAACCACCGACATGGTGTTTGCTGCAAGGCAGCTGCAAGAGAAATGTCAGGAGCAAAATGCTGATCTGTTCTCCACCTATGTCGACCTCACTAAGGCCTTCGACACCGTGAGTAGAGAGGGACTGTGGAAGATCATGGCCAAGTACGGATGCCCTCGGAAATTTATTTCCTTGGTCAGCCAATTCCATGAAGGCATGCAGGCTCGAGTCCAGGACAATGGTGAAACATCTGCTCCTTTTGCTGTCACAAATGGTGTCAAGCAAGGCTGCGTCCTGGCTCCAACGCTGTTCAGCCTCATGTTCTCTGCAATGCTTACTGATGCCTTCAGAGATGGCGATGTTGGAATCGGCCTAAAGTACCGAACAGATGGCAAGCTGTTTAACCTCAGAAGGCTTCAAGCAAAAACGAAGGTCATGACAGACATCATCAGAGACTTTTTGTTTGCTGATGATTGTGCCCTCAACGCTGGATCTGAAGCTGACATGCAACTCAGCGTCGACAAGTTTGCCACTGCCAGCAGGAACTTCGGCCTTACCATCAGCACGAGGAAAACTGAAGTTCTCCATCAGCCAGCCCCAGGGAAACCCTACGTTGAGCCCAACATCACAGTCAACGGTCAGAGACTCAGTGCGGCGGAGCGGTTCACATACCTTGGCAGCACACTGTCACGAAATGCGACCATCGATGATGAAGTGAACGTCAGGATTGCAAGAGCAAGCGCAACTTTTGGCAGACTCAGTGCAAATGTCTGGAACAGAAGAGGCATTAGTCTTGAGACCAAGCTAAAGGTCTACAGAGCAGTAGTTCTCCCCACACTACTGTACGCCTGCGAAACTTGGACAGTGTACCAACGACATGCCAAGAAGCTGAACCACTTCCACACAACATGCCTCAGGAAGCTACTGAACATCAAGTGGCAAGACAGGACCCCAGACACAGAGGTGCTCGCAAAAGCCACCCTTCCCAGCATCTTCACCATCCTGATGCAGTCCCAGCTTCGCTGGGCTGGACACGTGGCGCGCATGCCAGACCATCGGCTGCCCAAAAGGCTCTTCTATGGCGAGCTGCAACAAGGGAAGAGATCACACGGAGGTCAGAAGAAGCGCTTCAGAGATACTCTGAAAGTCTCTCTTAAAGCGTTTAATATCAACCCTCACTCCTGGGAGGAATCTGCAGTGGACCGTGACAAATGGCGCGCTGCTGTGCACAAAGGCGCCAAGTTGTGCGAGGCCAACAGGACTGCTGCAGCTGTTCAGAAGAGGCAGGCCAGAAAGTCATGGGCAAACAAGCTCCCTGACAATGATAAGCCTGTCTTTGTCTGCCCCAACTGTCAGCGAACATTTCGTGCGCAGATTGGACTATTCAGCCATCTGCGCATTCACAGATAGATTCATGAGCATCCTCCCCCCCCCCCCACCCCACCACCACCCTCCCCCCATCCCCCAGCTGGATGACAACGATGGTCATCATCGATCTCGATGGACACACCACCACACAGGGTAAACACAAAACTTAACCAAACATCCATGTGTTCCTTGAGTTTGCTAAACTGGGTAAACACAAAATTTGACCAACCATGTGTCCTTTGAGTTTGGTACACAAAGTAAATGCTAAACTTAACCAAACATACAAGCATTCCTTGAGCTTCCTACACAGGGTAAATGCAAAACTTCACCAGCCAGTTCCTGGAGTTTGGTGCACAAGGTAAACGCTAAACTTGACCAACAAACCATGCATTCTTTAGAGTTTGGTACATTGTGTAAATGCAAAACTTCACCAACTTGTGTTCCTTGAGTTTGGTACACATGGTAAATACTAAACCTAACCAACCATATATTACTTGAATTTGGTACACAGTAGAAACGCTAAACTTAACCAACCATGTGTTCCTTGAGTTTGCTACACAGCATAAACACAAACTTAGCCAAACATCCATGTGTTCTTGAGTTTGTTACACAGAGTAAACACCAAACTTCACCAACCATATGCTTTTTGAGAGTGGTACTCTGTGTAAATGCTAAACTTAACCAACCATATGTTCCTTGAGTTTGCTATGTGGCGTAAACACAAAATGTCACCAACCATATGTTCCTTGAGTGCTAGTGCTAGTGAGAAGCATTTTTCAATGAGTTTGCAAGCTGTGATAATAAGAAGTATTTTTCTATGCGTTTGCAAGTTGTGATAATGGAGTTTCCCTTCCCTTCAGTGACTGCACATGACCAACCTTTGGAGCTTCAAAGCATGCAGGGCAGTTTTCAGCTATCACTGGCAGGCCATTCTGTGAACAGAAACAAAAAATCACTTCAGTCTGCACCATTCCTTGTGAACAGTCACAACAAGCAAGCAAGCAGAATCTGTTCCATTTTAGCTTGGTAAACAAACAAATGAACGTTTACAACATGTCTTCATGTTATGAAACTTCTGTACATTTTCTGAGTACCATATGCATGTGTGCATCCACACAACCACACACAGACAGACACAAAGACACAGACACACACAACACAGACAAACACAGACACACAAACACACACACACAAGCATTATCATTCACTCTGACATACACACACATGTGCTGGTCATGTTAAATTAATGTACAGAGCAATGTCTTCATTGCCAATGTACCACAAGAAATACCTGGAAGAGTAGTATACGAAAATAAACAACAAACATTCATCTTAAGTAACATAAAGCACAACATGTAAAAGCACAAATAATGACACATATTACCTTTTCAGCAAAGTTCCTGAGATCCTTTTCCCGAACATAAACAAATGGGCGTATGACTCTTAAATCTCCCCCTCTGCAAACAGTTGTGCATGACAATCAACACATTTTTGACCAAGTCCAAAAATCATAACAAAATAATAAAAAGCTCACAAGCATGAATTTATATTTCAAAATACCAACCATAGGAACAACAATGATAATTATAAAGATCACATGAGCTCATGCCACTAATAAAAAAATAAAAAGCAGGGTGGAACAAACGCTAAAACAATGAGAAAGCAATATACATAAAAATTGTTCATGCTCTGCTACCATGGTCAGCTCAGTTTGGACTTGCCCTCCTATATGATAGTCATGTCCAACTATGACCAACACATCAGCAACAGACAACTATCTGGGTTAGAATTTTATTGTGGTGGAGAGTCACTCTTTCAGCCAAGAGGGCTTTAGGACAGTCAGCATTGGGATGGTCCACAAAGGCCAACTAGCCCTCAAGGTTCCAGAACTAAGAGCCAGTGCAATCTTGCCCCCTGGTTTGAGAGTCACAGTCCTTCACTAAAGACTACACTGTAAATGAATTTCCATTGCAGCGAAGAAACCACTGATTGCCTTCATGGCACGGTAAAATGGGTCATACACGGAAAAGCCCACTTGCTACATATGAGTGAACGTGGGAGTTGTAGCACATGAACACAGAAGATTAATCCCTTCACCCTACACTACACTTTGGGTGGTGGTCTGGGTCTTTCAGATGAGATAATAAACTGTGGTTTTGTGTGCAACAAGTAAGCATACATTCAGGATCCCATAGCAACAAAATTTGTCCATGACTGAAAAACAAATGCACTTGAACACAGAGAAAAAAAGGATTGCAAGCACCATGGTAGCTCACTCTCCCTGGGAAAGCAGCCAAAATTTCACAGTAAATAAATACTGACAGGATACAATATATACAAGAACATACAAAGTGCAAAACAACAATAGCAAAAACAACAACAACAAAAACAAATATAAAAAGTGAAACTTACTGTACGGTGTAGTGAGCTTTCATTGTTCTCAGACTGCCATTGTGAAATAGCGACATCATGAAACTGAAACAGAGAAAAACTCTTTCCTCTGATCTGGAGTGTTTGAGTGGACAGCACTAAAAATATGAAAAATAAAACATGAGAGAAAATGAAAAGAGAAATAAAACAAATGGAAAGATAAGAGATAATGACAGTGGAGAAAATAACGAGGAGGACAGATGGTAAAAGAGAATAGTTTCAGTTTCACTTTCTCATGGAGGCATCACTGTATCTAGATAATAATAATAATAATAATAATAATAATGGTATTTATATAGCGCTGAATCTTGTGCAGAGACAAATCAAAGCGCTTTCGTACTAGTCATTCACACGCATGCATAACTCTAAAACTGGAGAAACTGAAAACAAGGAAGAGGCAGGGAAGGGAGGCTATCTTGGGAAGAGGTGGGTTTTAAGGCCAGACTTGAAAGAGCTGAGTGTGGAGACTTGACGAAGCGAAAGAGGAAGTTCATTCCAATTGCAAGGTCCAGAGACAGAGAAAGAATGGCGGCCAACAGTCGAGAGTTTGAATCTGGGCATGCGTAAACAGAGTGGATCCGAAGCTGATCGTAGTGAGCAAACGGAATGTAAAGGTGAAGACAGAGATAGGAAGGGGCTGATTTGTGAATCCATAAATCCATCTACACTAGGAAGATGCTAGGAAAATGCCTGTCCAGAAGCATAACCCAATGCTAGTCAGGTCTTGAATGCATGTATATATATATCAGAGTGGATTTCTTCTACAGAATTTTACCTGAGGACAACGCTTACATTGCCATGGGTTGTTTTTCACTGCACACAGGACCTCGGTTTATCATCTGATCTGATGCTCTAGATGCTAGTTTGATTTTCCAGGCAAACTTTGGGAGAAAGTGGGAGACTGAGATTTGAACCCAGACCATCACGGATATTTTATCAGCAGAAAAGTGTCCTATCCATTTTACCACCCACCTACTGAAGAAGAGATGATTAGAGAAGAAGAAGATGCTTAAAAAGAAATGAAGACAATAAGAACTTCTGAAGAGAACACTGACAACAGGAGAGGAGATAACAAAAGAGAGGAAATGACAAGAGAAGAAAAGACAGAAGATACATGAGAAGAAATGAAGACGATGAGAAGAAAACAGTGACAACAGGAGAGGAGATAACAGAAAATAGGAAATGAAAAGAGAGGAAAGGACAGAAGACAAAAGGAGTCAGAAAAAAAAAAAAAAAAACCCACCAGAGAAGAGGAGGAGGAGGACAAATGACATGGATGACAGAAGAAAAGACAAAAGTTTAAAATTCAATTTCAAGGCGGTGTCAAAGTGTGTGGACTGCACCATATATGCTACACCACATCTACTTTACACAAAAAACAAAAACAAAACAACAACAACAAAAAAACAACAACCCCAAAACCAACAAACAACAGCAACAACAGCAAGAGACGCAAGGCCTTCAAGACTCACTTGTGATACACTTAAAAAAAATTCCAAGCTTTTTATGTATTGAGTATAATTTCAAAATGTAATGTTTAAGATGAGAAAGATCAGTTTGAAGCAAATTAAGTCCCCTTGCATTAATTACAGAGTAATTTCCCTTTCTTTTTTTTTTAACTATCTGCACCAAAACGTTTGAAAAAATAAATAAAAATTCCATGCTTAGCAAAAGAAGTTCCTGTTTGAACAAAAAATGATAATAATGACTCCTCTTGTTGTTGTGTCAGAATAAGAGGTCAAAGTGCCAAGTTTAGAGAATACAAAAAATATAAATATAACAGTAAATGCAGTTTGCATATAATTAGGCTTCTTTTTTAATTTTTTTGTGCCCATCCCAGAGGTGCAATATTGTTTTAAACAAGATGACTGGAAAGAACTGAATTTTTCCTATTTTTATGCCAAATTTGGTGTCAACTGACAAAGTATTTGCAGAGAAAATGTCAGTGTTAAAGTTTACCACAGACACACAAACACACACAGACACACAGACACACACACACAGACAACCGAACAGCGGGTTAAAACATAGACTCACTTTGTTTACACAAGTGAGTCAACAAAACCACCACCAAAAAACTGGAGCAGATGCTTTGACCTTCGCATGAACCAAATGCCATGGTCACGTTGTTAAAGTCCACCCAAGGTTTGTGCAAAACATTAACAATTAAATGAAATGAAATAATCAAACATTATAAACAAAATGAGTAAACATATAAAGAATATTATCATAAAATGAAAGATAGAGAGAAGGCGGTCAATTCAAATTTGACGGAATTTGAATAAGATAAAAAATTAAACAACAACAACAACAAAAAAGGCAAGATGAGACAAGAGAAGTCAAAAAGAAAAAACAACAACAAAAAACAAAACACAAACAGCAGAGTAGAACAGAGCACAAGAGAACAGCTCCAAACAGAGAACGACAGAACGGAACAGGACATAACATGACCGCCGACCTTTCGGCAAGGTCATCCAGATGCTGGCCCAGAGCCAGGACGTTGTAGCCTTCCCGTCGTGCCGCCGCATAGATCCTGCCTCGCTTCATGCGACTGCAGAAGCTGCAGATGGAAGCACACTCATACGGCAGGTTCACCGCCGTCTCCATGATGCCTAGAACACAAATCAAATCAAATGATGACGATGATGATGCTATGGATACTTACAAAGCGCCTCATCCTCGGTCAGAGACCAATTTCTAAGCACATTACAAACACAGGGTCATTTGCACAACAGGCTGCTTAACTGGGTAGCGCCGACTGATGTCTGTCATTGGGCGCTAGCGTCATTCGTTTCCTGTATCATTCAATCAGATTTCTGGCACGCACACATTCACACACCTGCAGACAGAAAAGTAACATTTTACGGTATGACCGTTTTGTTTATTTACCCCACCATGTCGGCAGCCATACTCCGTTTTGGGGGATGTGAATGCTGGGTATGTTCTTGTTCCATTACCCACCGAATGCTGACATGGAAACAGGATCTTTTACGTGCATATTAATTTTGATCTTCTGCGTGCGTTGCGGTATACACATCTTCTTCTTCCTTTATACAACCAACATCATTATATTGATGGTTCTGTTGTAGTGACTGGGGTTCAGGCACTTAGCAGGTCTGCACATATGTTGACCTGGGAGATAAGAAAAATCTCCACCCTTTACCCACCAGGCGCTGTTACCGAGATTCTTTCAGGCGCGCTAAGTGCAGGCTGGACACGGGACCTCAGTTTGTTGTCTCAATTTTAACCGGCAACCGCGAACATAGGCTGCGGGAAAGCCCACAGCCGGCCAAAATTTGTCACTTTTCACTTGATGATTTCTGTGTGAACTTTCGCATTACTCTTCTTATAAAGATGATGAAAATAAAGATAAGCCATTACTCTTTCAATCCGCTGTTTGTTTATTTCCTTGTGTGCGAGTGTGAGTGTGGACACGTTCCGAAAACTGCCAAACCGTGAAACGTAATCGGCGAAACTCAACCCGTGCCACGCTTCTGCCAAAGCGGACATTCGCGTGGTGCGTTCTGAGCGTTTTATAGGTTGCGGAATTTTCCGTTCCCAGTATTCAATGAGGTCAAACCGCAAGGTCGAAACGAAATCTAAACAAGTTCCACCAGCAGTTATTATGTTTCATAACAAGGAGCCAGCACACCGATCCGGTTCAAGGGACATATTTGAAGGATTTTTCCCGACGTTGAGCTATAAAACACATTGATACCTCGTTGCGATAGAAAGAGCCAATGAAAAGCACGCTTGCAATCGTAACACACATTACACATTGAACTCCGCAATAGCGGCTACTGTGAAATCATGCGATGACGCTAACATTTCAAGCGTTTTCGTCGTCCAGATAAAACGTCACCTCGGTAAATATTACGAGTTTTACAGATCGATTCATGATTAATTGATCCATGTAGTTTTTAGAGCTGATTAATCCATAGGATCGTTCCAATTTCGTGATAGTGTAGTGGATAGTGCAGATGTTTCGGTCTAAGCTATGAAAAAGAAACTTCAAACTCTGAATCCAAACAAAGCTTGTGGTCCTGATGCCATTCCTTCAAAAATACTAAAAGAGCTGAGTGAAGAGATTGCAGTCCCATTATTACATACTCTAACAAATCAATTGAGGAGAAGACTGTGCCCATAGACTGGAAAACAGCAACAGTTATACCAGTTTTCAAAAAAGGAACAAGAACAAACCCAGGGAATTGCGTGCCAGTGAGCTTAACATATATCATATGTAAAATATTCGAATCATTCATAAGAGAGGCTATTGTTAGGCACATGACTGATAATAAATTGTATGCTGAGCGCCAACATGGATTCCGCAAAAATAGGTCATGCGTGACTCAACTTCTGGAAGTGATGGAGGACTTTACAAAAGAGATAACGGAGAAAACATAGATGTGTTATACTTAGACTTCAAACAAGAGAGGCAAGGCCTTCAAGACTCACTTGTGATACATTAAAAAAAAAAAAAATCTAATCGTTAAAATGTGTTCTGTATTTGTTATTACAAAGCTTTGGGTTAAAAGAAAAAAAAAGAAGTCATAACCCTAAAAACTTCTGGAAATACGTGCAAGAAAAATTGAGGATAAACACAAGTATCAACGCTTTGAAAAGGGACTCGGGTGAAATGGCAGTAACTGACTCTGAGAAAGCAGAAACACTAAATGACTTCTTCTCAAGTGTATTTACTCGTGAGACAGTAGACAATCTACCCAACATGACCAAATCTCCTAAGCTAGAAGGCATAACTCTTTCAGAGATAATAGTCACACCAACGGTGGTGGAGGCTAAGCTTAAAAATCTTGACCCCTCTAAGGTTCAGGGACCTGATAGAATTCCGGCCAAAATACTGAAGGAACTCAGGAAGGAACCATCAATTCCTTTCAGCATACTGTTCAACAAATACTTAGAGACGGGAAGTATCCCACATGACTGGAAAACTGCTGATGTTGCCATATTCAAAAAGGGCTCCAAACAAGACCCGAGTAACTATAGGCCAGTCAGCCTCACCTGTGTTACATGCAAGGTACTACAGTCAATTGTGAGGGATGTTATTGTAACATATTTTAATGACTTTAAACTTTTTGCGGACTGTCAACATGGCTTTCGAAATAAAAGATCCTGCATGACCCAACTGATTCAAGTAATGGATGACTTAACTGCACTTACTGATGACAGAAAATCAATAGATACAGTGTATTTAGACTTCTGTAAAGCTTTTGACTCAGTACCGCATAAAAGACTACTGATCAAATTGAAAGATTATGGAATTGATGGATCCCTCCTTGACTGGATTAAAGACTTCCTGACTGACCGAAGACAGAGAGTGAGAGTGGGGTCAGCATACTCTTCGGACAATCCGGTTTTAAGTGGCATTCCACAGGGGAGCATTTTAGGCCCAGTCATTTTTACCATATTCATCAATGACTTACCGGACGTGATATCGAGTACATGCAAAATTTTTGCTGACAATACGAAGATTTACGGGGACTCAAACAATTACTCTGACAGGGATCAGGTTCGACATCGGTCATCGGTCATTGACGCATTTAATTTTGAAATGACCTATTGTTTTTCAAGTTGCCAGGTCACATGACTTATTGTTTTTATGACCAGTCGGTCAACCAAAGTAACCATCTCTCTCTCTCTCTCTCTCTTTAACGATCGCGATCGCTTTGTCGTCTGCTCCTACAGGAAATAACTATAAACTGGTTTATTAAAATACGGATCCGTGACGAAACGAAATCCGAAACGAATCTTTATCGCTGCCTTTCGCGAGCTTCGGCGAGAAGAATTGGCGTTACCACTTTTGCATTAACCGAGTGCAGTTCCAGGAAAACTGAAAGTAGGCTGCAAAACCAAGGGTTCTCCTTGCGTCATCTTCCCGCAAGGCATAATCGCCTGACAGCAGTAAATGAGCCAGTCGTATATGTTTTCTAGTCAACGCAGAAGGCCAGAACATTGCATTTTCTTGTCAGAAATCAATGACATTCTTAACTTCTTTTATTTCTAGTCAATGAATGACCAGAATGGCCAATGTATTACATTTTCCTTTCATTTGTGCATTATTAAAGTTTGAAAAAGCCCGGGACGGGTGATATTTGACCCATTGATTTTCAAAATGACCTATTGATTTTATGTTCTTCCGGTCATATGACCTATTGTCTATTGAACCCAACCTGATCTCTGCTCTGACATCCAAAGGGACCTTGATAATGTGCAAGACTGGTCGCATAAATGGAACTTGTATTTCAATGTCCAAAAATGTAAAGTACTGCACATAGGCAAGAAAAAAACCCAAACTGACTACACAATGAAAATGGGTGATTCAAATGAAATGATTCAAAAATGCTCAGAAGAAAAAGACCTTGGTGTTACCTTCGACTGCAATCTTAGTTTTGACCCACACATACAGAAAGCGATTAGTAAAGCTAACCAAAATTAATGACGGTGTTGATAAGACGATCTTTCTCCTTTATTAATAAAGACATGTTCCTGAAGCTATATAAAGCGCTTATCAGACCACACGTGGAGTACGGTAATGTTATCTGGTACCCATTGCTTAAAAGACAATCTTCGTCGGTAGAAAAGGTACAGACAAGAGCGACTAAGATATTGCCAGAATGCAGAAACATGACTTATGATGAAAAACTAAGACACCTTGGGTTACCATCTCTAAAAGCCAGAAGGGTGAGAGGAGACCTGATCCAAGCATACAAAATATTTCACCAAGTGGACGACATTGATGTCGACTCTCTGTTTCAGTTGAGTAAATCTGACATCACAAGAGGCAATGCAGGCAAATTGTTTGTTCCGTTTTCTAACACTAACCTGAGTAAACATTCATTTGCTATCAGAGTGGTTGGCAAATGGAATTCTCTTCCGACTAACACTAAACTTACTAACACTCTTAACAGTTTTAAGAGCCTCCTTGATGCAGATGCAAATTTTAAAGATATAGAATATGACTTTGATAACTGAGACTCTTCTCATAACAATCTATATGAAATTCTATATGTAACTGTAACACGCTGCGCTAAACACCTTGAAAAATACTGGCAAATCAATTGACGGAGCACAAGAAAGCCGTGAGGCTATATAAGCTCCTACCTACCTACCAGATTCGAACCCCGCATGTTTGGGAGAGAAGAAACTGTCTTACCCATTACACTATCGGGGCTCCTTAGCTGACGTTAAAAAATATAACATTTAAACATGCTTTTTTAAAGGGCGATAAATCGATTACTGTATTCGCAGTGAGAACGCTGTTTAAATCATATTATTCTGGTGTATCTTGGGCATTCAAAAAATCATGAAGGGCAATTAAAAATTCTTTTTAAGTCCGCGGCAAAGGAGACGTGGCTATCACCGCAATCACACTGCAACATTTAGCCGTTTTCTTTGGATCTAGATAGATGTACAAGTTTAGTCACACGTGGTTGACATGGTTGATTCAATTTCTCTTTCATGTTCATTCTAGTTTTATAGTTTGCAAGCTGATATGAAAATTGAGTATTTTGTTAAACCAATAACATGTAGAGCCAAGTACAAGTACTTCTAAACGTCGTATGAAGTGAAAAGGACTTCGTTTTGTGAAAAGTCAAGACTGGAAATTTTTACGTTTCATCAATTCAAGGGTATTAACTCTCATGGTTTTTTTTTTAATTTTTAACTGTGAATTCCGACTGATTCTGTGGATATTTTTATGGCAGTTTGGGGCATAATCCACTAAGTGATGAGGCCTTCACAAATCTTTCTTTAAATAAATATTTAACGGTCTCCTTCTCCAACTTTGCATCACATGTTATAGTGTATTGTCGATTGAATATAGGATTGAACGAGCAGGTCAACAACGTGAAACAAAATGGCGTCGTACACGTTCGTGAAGAATATGTGCATGCGCTTTGAATATGTGTAAATATGTGTACGCAACTGATTTTTGCCCATGATCTTCAGGGCTCAGCCAATAGATCTATAAAGTCCACTCATCGAATTGATTTGAGTATTTTCTGAAAAAGACCACTTGGGCGAATGAACATAGTGAAAGCCCTGTACACTGAGAGTAAAACACACAAGCTTTTTATGTATTGAATATAATTTCAAAATGTAATGTTTAAGATGATAAAGATCAGTTTAAAGCAAATTAAGCCCCCTAGTATTAATTACAGATTAATTTCCCTTTTTTACTATCTGCACCAAAGACATGCAAAATAAATATAACTTCCATGCTTAGCAAAAAAAGTTTCTGTTTGAACAAAAAATGATAAAAATGACTGCTCTTGTTGTTGTGTCAGAATATCAGATCAAAGTGCCAAGTTTAGAGAATAAAACTGAAAAATTAAAAATATAACAGTAAATTCAGTTTGCATATAATCTGGCTTCTTTATTTATTTTTTTGTGCCCATACCAGAAGTGCAATATTGTTTTAAACAAGATGACTGGAACAACCTGAATTTTTCCTATTTTTATGCCAAATTTGGTGTCAATAGACAAAGTATTTGCAGAGAAAATGGCAGTGTTAAAGTTTACCACAGACACACACACAACAGACACACACACAGACAACCGAACACCGGGTTACAACATAGACTCACTTTGTTTACACAAGTGAGTCAATAAGCATTTGACTCTGTACCACATGAAAGACTACTAAAGAAACTGGAATCTTATGGAATAACAGGAAACATACTTGGGTGGATAAGGGACTTTCTAACAAAAAGAACTCAAAGGGTTAGGATTGGTAGTTCCTTCGGTAAAGCTGATGTTATAAGTGACATACCACAAGGTAGTATATTAGGACCTGTACTATTTACTTTATTCACAAATGATCTCCCTTGCGAACTAAAGAGTACATGTACAATTTTTGCAGATGACACAAAATTATACAACTCTCCAAAATTCTATCAGGATTTATAAAAAGACATTGAAACATTAATAAAATGGTCAGACACATGGATTGATGGAATCTATATTTTAATGCTAAAAAATGTAAAGTACTTCATAATGGGAAATCAAACCCAGAGAAAGAATACACAATGAAAATTGGAGACAAAGAAATAAAAGTATCAAAATGTGATGAGGAAAAAGACTTAGGGTGTCACATTTGACAAAAATTTATCATTTGACAAACATATAACAAATAGTATAAACAAAGCGAACAGAATGATTGAAATAATAAAAAGAGCATTTACATTTATAGATAAGGTTACTTTCTTACGGTTATATAAAACATTAGTTAGACCTATCCTAGAATATGGAAACACTGTATGGTACCCAACGCAAATAAAGCAGTCACAAACCACAGAAAGGGCTCAAAGAAGAGCAACAAAGCTAATCTACAGCATAAAAGATTATTCATATCAAGAAAGATTAAAGTACTTACAACTACCATCACTTAAAGCAAGAAGAGTAAGAGGGGACTTGATACAGATGTACAAAATATTAAATAGGTTTGACGATGTAAACAAAGCATGCTTTTTTTGTACTCCAAAGGTCGACACTACAAGAAACAGCACAAACAAAATATTTAAACAGTATTCCAGAACAAATCTCAGAAAGTTTACATTTAGTAACAGAGTAACAAATTATTGGAACAAATTAACAAACAATATCAAATATGCACCTAGTATAAATACTTTTAAGAACCTCATAGATAAACACGAGTTATTGACAAAAACGAAATATGACTCTGATGGATAAAATGACTGAGCTAGTCAATGACCTGACCAACAATATAAAGGAGTAAATCTGAAGGGGCATAAAAAGCCAAAAATGGCTAAGTTGTATAAAACAATGCCCCAAATCCTGATCCTGATCCTGAAAAATGGACTATGGAGTAAGCTTTGATTGCTTGACGAAGTGATCAACACGTGGTTCTACTGGTTATGTTTTGCGTCAGTGCTATTTTATTCCAGACTGAAATATTGTATGAAAACTTGTGTAATGAAAAGAATATGCATTGTTTTGCATATTACATTGTTATACACATTCTGGTATTTCAAAAGAAAGGATCGCCAATTTAGAACAAGACAATTCTTCATAACAAAGATCGGAAATAACTACATCATAGCCTTCTCGTGACTAAACCAGTTTATCATAAATGAGATTAGTTTGTTATTGTTAACTTAGTTAAGAAATTTTTAGATATAACGAAATATACTACTATATCACACAATTTGAGTAAGTAGAGGTGGGGATCAATGGCCATTGTGCATATTGTTTCACATCATCAAGCTGTTTGTTTTCATTTGTGATTACATCTCTCTCTCTCTCTTGGTTTTAGCACACACACACACACACTCATTAATTAAAAAGATATTTTAAAACCCCACAAAAAAACACAAATATTTTTTTCCCAGTTTCAGTGGCTAAAGCAAATATTAATGTAATTATCTAGAGAGAAGAGCGTAAATAGATATCTCTTTTACGTTCTATGGTTTGCAACAAACCTGTTCTTATACACAAATACCACAGCTACACGAAAAAAAGAAAAGTACAGACAATACATAGCTTGTGACGCACACACACACACACACACACACACACATAGAGCTTGTGTGATAAGAGCACTGATCTGCATGTTTGCATGCAGATGTGGGTTTACTCTTTGGATTGCCAAAATCAAAATCAATTAGCATTCTCAATGCCAGTCACAGTGCTGTCATTCTGGAGGTGTCAGTATCAGGTCCTGTTTCCCACTCTTCTCAGCACCACACACACACACACACACAAGCATGGATCAATGAATGCATGCACTTGCAGATGCATTCAATATATACAGAAATGCATGCACTGAACCATCTTTGGGAAACTAAATATTCATTTTGACTTTGACCAGATGATGATACTCTTCAACGCATGGGAGCAGTACTGACTGCATCTGGACGTGGACGGCCACCAAAGTTGGTTCCTATGCCACTTACAGCCAGGTTACTGCTGCAGCTTGAGTTACTCAGAACTGAGAGCAAGAAGACGTGGGCAGAAATACTTGAACTGTACAGCAAAGTTACAGAAAATGAACCTTTGCAAGTACTACGTTTGCAAGATGAAGTACAGGCAGTGGTCAAGGAAGGAAAACGGGTGAAAGAAGGTGGTGGTGACCTGGAGGCATTCCTGTGCACAGATATTGGTGCCTGCATCATGAAAAGAAATGTTGGACCTCATTTGCTGAAACACCAGATTTTCAGGCAACACCTCATCAACCCTGAATTGCTGAAGGCTTTTACAAGCAAACCTGAACTAACGAATGGTCTAGTGGTGGATCTCCTTCAGTTTTATCAGATCCATACCAGATCTTGGTTGATAGAATGCAGAAAGGCACTTGAAAACCTTGGAATTGTCAGAGGCGCAGATGACAAAAAGGCTAAAAAAGTGCAGGGATAGGTACACATCTCTGAGGAAAAATGTGAAGCGACCAAATGTACAGCACAACATGAACCTGTTTCTGTCTGCTTCATTTCAACTTGATGTCCCCACAGCTGTAGTTTGAGCACCAGTGCAATTCACCAATGAGGGCAGGGCTCTGGCTACGATGACAACAACACTTGCAGCCTTAAGGAGGGACATGCAAGAAATGAAAAATGAACTTGAGGCAGAGAAGGAAAAAAATGAAGTTCTAAAAGAACAGTGCATTGAGAACAGTTCTACCATAAGAACAGCTGAAAGTGAAATTTCAAAACTTCGAAAACGAAACGCTGATTTGCAGAATGAGCAGCAAAATCGTGACCAGTGCTTGAAACAGGCTAAAATTACTATCAAAGAAATTCGTGGTACAAACTTTTATAAAAGATTGAAAAGGAAAGAGCGACACCTGAAGAAGAAAGAAGCAGAACTTGAAGCTCATCAAGTGGGAAGTTGTGAACGCCAAATGAAGAGAGTGAAGCAGAAACTCAAGCTTGAGCAGACAAAGGTCTCAAATCTTAGGAAAGAGATAAATAAACTACAAGCTCAACTACAAGAAAGTGAACAAGAACATCAGACAGCCATTGAAGATCTTCAGGCAAATCACTCTCATGCATAAGACTAGTACCCAGGGTCTAGTGGAGACAGTGAAGGGAAGAGCAAAAATCCCAGTCTGAGTAGGATTCAAGCTTTCGGACACTCGCTTTTTAGTTGGGTGCATTACCACAAGGCCACCACTCCACCAAACTGTCAACAGTGTGAGGCGTTTCATGCCCTGTGCTCACTGTGATCTGTTATCAATTCCTCTGCAGGAAACAGACTTACACTGTGATTCACAGAAATAGTGAACACAGTTCCACTGTCATTCACAGAAGTAGGGAACACACTTACACTGTGACTCACAGAAGTTGGGAACATACTTACATTGTGACTGATAGAAATAGGGAACACACTTACACTGTGATTCACAGAAGAAGGGAACACACTTATACCGTGACTCACAGAAGTAGGGAACACACTTATACTGTGACTCACAGAAGTAGGGAACACACTTATACTGTGACTCATAGAAGAAGGGAACACACTTATACCATGACTCACAGAAATAGGGAACACACTTATACTGTGACTCACAGAAGTAGGGAACACACTTACACTGTGACTCACAGAAGGGAACACACACTGTGACTCATAGAAGTAGGGAACACACTTACACTGTGACTCACAGAAGTAGGAACACACTTATGCTGTGACTCACAGAAGTTGAGAACACACTTATACTGTGACTCACAGAAGTAGGGAATACACTGTGACTCAGAGAAGTAGGAACACACTTATGCTGTGACTCACAGAAGATGCAAACACATTTACACTGTGGTTTGTAGAAGTAGGGAATACACTGTGACTCACAGAAGTAGGGAACACACTTATGCTTTGACTCTTAGAAGTATGGAACACACATACACTCTGACTCATAGAAGTAGGGAACACACTTACCTTGTGACTCACAGAAGTAGGGAAACATACTTACACTGTGATTCATAGAAGTAGGGAACCCCCAGGTCAGCCAGAACCTGTTTCAGGGGACTGGGGTCATAGGACGGAGTCTGAGGATCCACTGTCACTGCTCCTAGGTCAAACTGTATTCCCTGTTAAAAAAAAAAAAAAGAAGATTATATTTGTACCTGTATGTTTCTATCTTAGGTCTCTCTCTCTCTCTCTCTCTCTCTCTCTCTCTCTCACACACACACATTCACGTACAAATTCATCACTAAAATAAATCAGTCTGAAAATGTGAAAGTCTGAATTAAACAAGTATAAAAGAAAGATTATGTGTGTGCCAGTGTGTGTGTAACTGTTATATGGATGTTCATACAATCAAATGTGTACATTCATATGTATGTGTGTATGGATGTGTGTGTACATGCATGTATCCTATAATGATGCTCTGACACGTTTCAAAGTGTTTTTGCATGAGGGAAATCCATGTTTTGGGGAGCTTTAATCCAAAAGACAACTCTGGGATTCAAACTACAGACTACACAGATCCATGAAACAGAATCCCAATGCTCTGTCCCTACCTGGATGTCATACCTGTCCCACAACAGACTACGGATCTAGTGTTGGCCTAGTGGTAATGCTTCCGCCCAGGAAGTGAGAGGATCTGAACACTGGTTGTCAATCATAAGCCTTTTTTTGTTTCTCCCCCGCTACTAGACCTAACCACTGAGTGGTGGTCTGTCATTTAGATGACATGATAAACCAAGGTCCCATTATGTAGTATGCGTTTGGTTCATGTACAACCACCCATGGTGGCAAAAGGATTGTTCCTAGCAAAATTCAGTAGAAAAATCCATTTTGATAGGATAACAAATACACTCAAAGGCAGGAAAAAAAAGAAGAAAAAAAAAAATACTGGTGGTGCTACGCTGTAGCGACTTGCTCTCCCTGTGGACAGCAGCCTCAATTTCACACAGAAAAATCTGTTGTGACAAAAGAGTAATACAATACAATACAATGCAATGCAATGCAATACCATACCATTCCATACAAATACCAAACAATACTCTACAATACAAATATTGTGCAAGTAACAATACAAACTAATGAAATATACTACACTACATTAAAATACTTTACAATACACTGCAATACACTACATCACAATACAACACAATGCAATACACGACAAAACACTACATGACACTACACTACAATATAATGTAATATGCTACACTACACTTCACTTTACTACACTAAAATCTACACTACACTACAATACAACACAATACCAAACAATACAACACAACGCAACCCTTCTGCACAGAGACCCACAACTCCCCGACAAAGGGAGCCCAGCGCTGCGAGTGACCCTCACCTTGCCGCAACAGTAGAACTGGTACTGGTGCATGGTGTGCAGCAGGGAGAGCGAGTCCTTCCCCCCAGACAGACACACCAGCACACGGTCACCATCACTCACCATGCCAAACTCCTCCAGGGCCTGCACATACACATCATTTCAGGTTAAAAGGTTACAGGTCCCATTGCCTTTTACGACTATCGGGTCAGTGGATTTATAGCTGCTGTGTCTAGGGGCTTGGTATAGGGAGGCAGGGCCCAATCCTCTGCTTCCATCAACTTCCATAGCTGCAGTGTCTAGGGGCTTGGTATAGGGAGGCAGGGCCCAATCCTCTGCTTCCACCAGCTGCTGTGTCTAGGGGCTTGGTATAGGGAGGCAGGGCCCAATCCTCTGCTTCCATCAACTTCCATAGCTGCAGTGTCTAGGGGCTTGGTATAGGGAGGCAGGGCCCAATCCTCTGCTTCCACCACCTTCCATAGCTGCTGTCTATGGGCTTGGTATAGGAAGGCAGGGCCCAATCCTCTGCTTCCACCAGCTGCTGTGTCTAGGGGGTTGGTATAGGAAGGCAGGGCCCAATCCTCTGCTTCCATCACCTTCCTCAACCAAAGCCCAGTACCCATTCAGAAGTGAGGAAACACAAAGTGCCTTTCCCAAGGAACACAACACCCATGCCATTACAGGGTCTCGAACCCTGATCACTGATGAATGTTGAATCAGAATTCCGATGTCCAATCAATTCTGCCCTGGTGCCCCCCCCCCCCCCCCCTTCCTGATAGGACCATACTGATAAAGTATGTAGACAGCACTGACTCTTGCGTAGAGACAAATAAAAAGCACTTGCCAATCATTCACACATTCAATCTTTCAAGATAAACTTTTCTCACATCAGCAATTTGGTTTTTCCATAAAACAAACCAACAAAAATCTTATTCTGCTTCTAAATAGCCACACATACACATACACATCAAGTATGCTGACAAATGCACACACACAGACTGACAAATATATACACATGCAGAGGTGCACACAAGCAAACTCAGTAACAAATCTTAAAGGTCTGGCAATATCTTTTAAACTTTTATTGAGAACCCACACAGAACCCACCTTGACAGCTGGTTTGAAGATGTCCTTACTGGGAGAGACCCAGTGATTGCCTGACTCCGCCCCTTTCTTGCCTGACTCCGCCCCTTTCCTGGACAGTTTAACTCCAGGAGTCTGCATGTCACATGTGCTGTTCTCTGCACACTGCCCCACACTGCCCGACTTTCCTTTGTTCTTCTTCTTCTTCTTGGACTTGGGTCTGGTGGAGGAGGAGTCTGGAGAAGGCCCTGAAGCAGCAGCACCACTTTGATCCAAGTCTGTTTGTGGAACAGTGTTTTCAACCCCACACTGTGCTTTGTCTGCTTGTGGAACAGTGTTGTCAACCCCACACTGTGCTTTGGTGTCATGTGAAGACCTGGTACAGTCAGGAGCAGTGTCTCTTGAAGCTGAACAACCTTCAGCAGTGACATCCCCTGGCTCACAAACTTCAGCAGTGACGTCCCCTTTCTGGCAGTCTGTTCTGGCAGCAACAGCACCCTTCTCTGACTTGGTACTGGAAGCCAGATCACAGACATCTGTTTCCTCTCTTCTGTCACACACATCACCACACACGTCTGGCAGACTGACAACCATGGCTGTAGATTCACCACCACTCTCCTGAGAAGGCACACGGTGGTTATTGTGAAAATGTGAACATGACAGGGAAATGTCTTCAAACACGACTGACTCAGGCATGCTGTCGTTCACTAACTGTGACCCCTTATTCAAGCTAGGAGCTGTGTTCCCACATGAGACCTTGCCACTATACCCTGTATTCACAGAGACCTTGCCACCATACCCTCTCTCCATAGCGTTCTGCACAGCCTTTGAAAAGTCTGTTTCCTCCTCTGGTCTGCCCTTCGTCCTCTGTGTGTCAGGACCACTAGGGCACTGACCAAACTGACCGCTCTCATTGGTTTGACCCGTGCTGTGGTCCTTCTCGCAGCTGTCCCCTTTCTCATCAGCACCACGCTCTGTGCTTTCAGCAGAACCTTGAAAGCGACAATCGTCACCACTTTCAGCAGAACCTTGAAAGCGACAATCGTCACCACTTTCAGCAGAACCTTGAAAGCGACAACCGTCACCACTTTCAGCAGAACCTTGAAAGCGACAACCGTCACCACTTTTAGCAGAACCTTGAAAGCGACAACCGTCACCACTTTCAGCAGAACCTTGAAAGCGACAACCGTCACCACTTTCAGCAGAAGCACAGAAGCGACAACTGTCACCACTTTTAGCAGAACCTTGAAAGCGACAATCGTCACCACTTTTAGCAGAACCTTGAAAGCGACAACCGTCACCACTTTCAGCAGAAGCACAGAAGCGACAACTGTCACCACTTTTAGCAGAACCTTGAAAGCGACAATCGTCACCACTTTCAGCAGAAGCACAGAAGCGACAACTGTCACCACTTTTAGCAGAACCTTGAAAGCGACAATCGTCACCATTTTCAGCAGAAGCACAGAAGTGACAAATGTCACCACTTTCAGCAGAAGCACAGAAGCGACAACTGTCACCACTTTCAGCAGAAGCACGGAAGTCGCCTTCAGTTTCCCCTCCCTGCGTGGCAGCAGCAGAAGACGTCTCCTTGGTGATGCTGCTCAGCTGGCGTGACAGTGTGTGCGGGCAGAACGGCAGACTGGTCACCGAGCGAGGAAGCAGGGGGTGCGTGCCCAACAAGACCTGAGCCGCTTCACTGGGCAAGAGGAACCACCGGTAGGGGCGGGCTTCCTCGTCAAAGAGCAGTGTCTGGTCTGCCAGCTTGGTTTTGGTCTGCAGAGCGAAGACGGAAAAAACAAGAATTGATAGCTATATCTCTTTGTGTTGACATTCACCTGACTCCACCCCTTTTCTTTCTCTCTCTCTCATCCCCCCCCCCCCTCGCCCTTCCCCCCTCCCCAACCCCCTCCCCCTACCCAACACACACACTTATCTAAAAACAAAAATAAAACCCAAAATCTGTCTGTATGAAAATGAACATGTCACAACAAATATTTCACAAAAAATTCTGTGTGAGTATAATTACAAGTGCATGCTAGTGTACACCAAGCACATGCATGTGCATAGATATATCTATATAGCCATGCATATGTGTGTGTTTATGTGTGTGTGTGGGTGTGTAAAAGTTTAAGCATGTGTCTGTTGATGTGTACATAAAGTTGCTGGATCAGAAAAAATGAAGGAAAGAGGGAGAAAATCTTTGGGTGGACAAGTTTAGAATGCAAGAAAAGAAAAAATGCTCAACAATGTTAGGAACATATTTCAAAACGACAAGATGGCTACCTTTTCAGCTTTGTTGAAGAGCTGCTTGGCTGTGTTCAAACACTCCTGCACACAGTGTTCACAGCAAAATCAATATCAGAAACAATAGCAGTCAGCATAATGAACTGTTGAATGTATATATCAGAAGTCAGGATAAGTCTCTGAATAAATTTGTGACAGTGCCTCACTGTGCAAAGAAAAACAATCATCAGATTTGAAACCTTTTTCTTTTTTTAAGGGTAATAAATGATTTAACTTTTTGTTCATGATCATTCAATAAATTCCCTCTTATATTTTTAACCTTCCTTATCAACAACAGAAAATTGATTATCTCTACTCCAAACACAAACACACACACACATAGGCACATGTACACACACACACACATACATACACACACACACCTGAAACGACTGAGGCAGGGGAGCTTTGGGTGTGACTTTAGGAGCGGAGTATTCCATGCAGCCACTGGCGTAAGAAATGTGTCCCAGCCATTTGCGTTCCTTGAACACCTGAAATACAGAGTGGCTATTCTGAACATCACCTTACCGATCTGCACTGTTAACTCTTTCACTGCCAAACTCGCATTTATGCAGCAGCTTGGTAGAGGACCCATGTCACTGAAGGGTGACCAGATCATGGGTCTGGTATCCATGAACCTACTCCTCTTTATTTTCGGTGGTAGGATAGGCCATATTTTCTACACATCACATGGGGAATCCCCAGCTATTCTTAGACACCATATTTTCTGTGTTTATAGCACAAGGGAATTTTGCACTCTAAATTGACTGGCGGTGAAAGGGTTAACTGCTGTGAAACAGTGCAATGATGCATGCCTTTCAATCTGTTGCACACACACACACACACACACACACATACAAACACACACACACACTCACACACTCATACCATGGGCACACACACACAAACACACACAAAGGAAATGTGACCACATCACATACATACACACATGTAAGATACACATGTGTAATCACAGACATGTACACTGAGAACCACAGGAAAAGCAGACAACTTTTTCTATTGTGCAATAACCATATGACAACCACATTTGTGCCTGCACCAAATGGGGAGTGTAATAAATGCTAAATTTCAAACAATAAATCTTCTGATTATTCTTAAAAAGAAGCAGATTTTTTTTTTTTTTTTTATAATAATAAATGCCTAATTTCAAACAATAAATCTGATTAACCTTAAAAAGAAGCAGATTAAAAACAAATTGACCCACCTGTTGCTCTCTGTGTCTCCATTCCCCTGTCTCTGGGTTGAACATGTACTGCAATCACACACACACACACACACACACACACACACACACTTTCATTTGACACTGCTGTATCCCTGTTACATAGCCAAGTTGCACTTATCTGTGATGTAACCTACAATTTTTTGTTTGTTTGTTTGTTTCGTTAAAGAAGTCACACAAACTGGCATGATATCAAACCTAGCCCAAATACATGACTGTTACGACCTGAGAACTGTAACACTTGATGCAGAACTTCTAACAAAACTGTTACTTTGCAGACATTTTGTCAGGTACAGAATAAGTGTGAGTGAATAAGAGAGAGTGAGAGAGAAAGAGAGAGACAGAGACAGAGACAGGGACAGAGAGACAGAGGTAGAGATAGAGAGTGAGAGTGAGTCAGTGAGACGGTGAGAGAGAGAGAGAGAGAGAGAGAGAGAGGGAGAGAGAGAATGTGTGTGAATCTGCCTACAATGGATCGAATCCCACATTTGCCAGTATTCTCTCCCTCTCCACCAGACCTCAAGTGGTGGCCTGGACGCTAGTCATTTGGATGAGAAGATAAACAAAGGTCCTGTGTGCAACAAGTACCTAGCACACATTAAACAACTCATAGCAAGAATTGGGTTGTCACTGGCAAAATTCTGAAGAAAAATCCACTTTAATATATATATGTGTATGCCTGAGTGTGACTGAAGCCTGACTGAATGACACAGGAAAGGAATGTTGACTGTCTGAAGACAGCTGTCAGCTTATGGAGCAAATGACTGTTTGTAAAGCACTTAGAGTTTGGTCCCTGAGGGAAGATAGGGCACTAAATAAGTGTGCACCTCTGACTGAAGATAGGTGTTATATAAATATGAATCTGACTGAAGGTAGGTGCTATATAAATATGAATCTGACAGAAGATAGGTGCCACATAAATATTAATCTCTGATAGGTGCTATATAAATATGAATCTCTGACTGAAGATAGGAGCTATATAAATATGAATCTCTGATACGTGCTATATAAATATGAATCTCTGACTGAAGATAGGAGCTATATAAATATGAATCTCTGATACGTGCTATATAAATATGAATCTCTGACTGAAGATAGGTGCTATATAAATATGAATCTGACTGAAGATAGGTGCCATATAAATATGAATCTCTGATACATGCTATATAAATATGAATCTCTGACTGAAGATAGGTGCTATATAAATATGAATCTCTGACTGAAGATAGGTGCTATGAAAATATGAATCTCTGACTGAAGATAGGCCCTACTTAAGTATCAATTTCTAACCGAAGATAAATGCAATATATGTATGAGATCTCTGACTGAAGATTGGAGATATATAAGTATGAATCTCTGACTGAAGATATGTCCTGTATAAGTATGAATCACTGACTGAAGATATGTCCTGTATAAGTATGAATCACTGACTGAAGATATGTCCTGTATAAGTATAAATCACTGACTGAAGATATGTCCTGTATAAGTATGAATCACTGACTGAAGATATGCCCTGTATAAGTATAAATCACTGACTGAAGGTATGTCCTGTATAAGTATGAATCACTGACTGAAGATATGTCCTGTATAAGTATAAATCACTGACTGAAGATATGTCCTGTACAAGTATAAATCACTGACTGAAGATAGGCATAATATCAGTATGAATCTCTGACCAAAGATAGACCATAATTATAATCTCTAACCAAAATTAGATCCTGTATAAGTATGAATCTCTGACCAAAGGTAGACACTATATAAGTATCAATCACTGGCCAACAATAAGCACTATATAAGTATGAATCCCTGATTGAAGATAGGCAATATATAAGTATGAATCCCTGATCGAAGATAGGCAATATATAAGTATGAATCTCTGACCGAAGATAGGCACTATATAAGTATCAATCTCTGGCCGATGATAAGCACTATATGAGTATGAATCCGTGACCAAAGATAGGCAATACATGAGTATGAATCCGTGACCAAATATAGGCACTATATCAGTGTGAGTCTCTAACGAAGACAGGCCCTTTATCAGTATGAATCTCTGACCCAAGACAGGCACTATACCAACATGAATCTCTGACCCAAGACTGACGCTATACAAAATACATAAATTAAAAGAAAATGTGGCACTACAAGGGCATCCAGGAGTCATGACCTGGGTGTGGCCTGGCCCCCTCAGAGTGTGAGGAGCTAAGGGCTGAAACACTTGACTGAGGGAGGTCTTCTTCTCTGAAGACCTTCTACTGTCCAGCTCTCCCTAGTTTCCTATCACATCATGAATCCCTGACCAAAGAAAAGCACTATATCAGCATGAACAAGAAAATAGACCCTGACGGCCAGCCCCCACCTGTGGCAGCAGTTTCCAGGCGTGTTCGGCCATGAGGGCCACTGCCTGCAGCACAAAGTCCACCTGGTCCTCCCCCATGAAGTACGGCAGGTTCAGGCGGGTGAAGCCGGGCCTGAAACAGACAGGGAATCACAGTCAACGCTGGCTACCACCAATCTGTAATCACAGTCAACAGTGGCTACCACCAATCTGTAAACTACATACAGTAAAATAAGATGCAATGCAATGCAGTGCAGTGCAGTGCTGTGTAAAGCGATACAATATCACTTTATTAATCCATCACATGGGAATAAGCCTCGCCTGAAACAGGAAGGGAATCACAGTCAAAGCTGGCTACCGCCTATCTGTAAACTAAACACAACACAACACATCACATCACAATGAAAACAATATCACTTTAATACAACCTCACAGGGGAATTAGCCAGACTTGAAACAGGCAGGGAATTAAAGTCAATGCTGGCTACCACCAATCTGTAAACTACGTTCGATACAATGCAATGCAATGCAATGCAACACAATATCACTTTACTGATCCCTCACAGTTGAATAAGCCTGACCTGAAGTATGTAGGGAATCACAGTCAACAATGGCTGCCACCAATCCGCACAGTGCATGCATGATCAAGTATGCGAACATGCGCCTTCCTGTAAGCATGCTTGAATACACAAAAAGACTAAAACATTGACAATATCTGTCTAAATTCCTACTGTATTTGTATATACATAATTTCCGATTCATGTTTGTTACATTCTATCTACTGCCCCCCACCCCCAATATTCCTTGTGATCCTGGTACACTTGGTTATAAAGACATATTCTATTTCACACTGTTCCATTCTATAAACACAATGACCCCCATAAGCCAAATCACCTGAGGATTTCTCTGTGGGAATACTCCATGTAGCGTCGGAGGTGAACTCGGTCCAGGCGGCTGTAGACACACACACACAAATACAATAATAATGATAATACTGATAATGATGATGGTGATGAAGATAATAAGAATAACAACAAAAGTATTCATACAGCAATATACAATAACAATAATAAAGGTATTCATATAGTGCTGAATCTTGTGCAGAGACAAAGCACAGCGTGTACACACCAGTCATTCACAGGCATGCAGAACTCTAATTCAGAGAAGTCAATGACAACACTTGTAAACACATGTGAACAGAAATCTTGAGAAACTGTAGACCAAGAAGAGGGAGGAGAAGGGAGGGATTCAAGATTCCAGATGGTTTATTCATGTATAGGCCTAGACCCCTTATGAAGGGATATGTGAACATTATTCTTTTATACACAGATAAACATCACATTGCAATGCATGTTAACATCCAAATATTCAATCAAACAAACATACAGGTAAAGCAGTGCTACAGTTCAGTATGTAGAACAATAAAATGCTGTTACGAAGTTACAGTTTCTCTGAATTTGAAAGCTTTATATAAAAACAAATAAAAATTTTGAACAATTCTAGGAGAGGTTGATGACATCAGTAAGTTCAATCTAAACAATGTAGGTTGTCTATAAATATAATAATTAGGAAGGAGAAAGGAGGGAGCAATTTAAGAGAGGTACAGATAATTTTTAAGGCCAGACTTGAAACAGCTGAATGCATGGATCTGATAAGCTAAATGTAATAGAGCTAGTAGTAATTTTCATAAGAGATATTTAAATAATTAAAACATCCTTGCTCGCAAGTGCCAAGTTGTAACAAAGTACACTTGGGTGAGAAAGGGCTGTTGTTTAGGAATAAATTTGGATAAAAGAATTGAAACATTAAAAGAAATATAATTTGGATCTGTTTTGTTGTGGATCTTTTATCCTGTCAGCAGCCATGGTCCTGAATGATATTATTAAAGAAGGGGGTGGTATACAAGAACTAACTGAATGATTTACTGAATTAAAGGATAGAAAAGATCCATGTGCAGGCCAGTCACAAAAGGGTTTTCTATTGTTTCATTACAATATTAAGTAAGTAAAGAAGAAGAATAAAGAATAAAGAGAAGACAAAAAGAAAACAGTGCAAGCGATACATAGTGAGATGTTGGCCTCTGGGACAATGCACACAACACACACTCTTGTGTGCGACACAACAAGATAGAGAGAGAGAGAATGAATGAATGAATGAATGGTTTATTCATAGAGGCCATTGCCCCTCATGAAAGGGTGTCAGACAAAAACATATGTGAGAAGAAAAAATAGAATAAAATAAGCAAGACAAATATCATACATTGTCATGCAGTACACACTTAACTAAGTAGTACACAGCAGATAAATAACAACACGCCTATTTAACTGAACTCAAAAAAGTAATCGTGTCATCAGAAGTGGCACAAGCTTAATAAATGAATTTTACGACGTAAGAGTGGATCGAAGCTTAAACGCTTTGTACAGATAAATTGAGAAATTTCTGATAGTTTGTTCGTGTGTAGATGCCATAAGTAGTGATAATCTAAACTGACTAGGGAACTTAAAAAATTTCAACGGTATGTATTGCATTCTTAAGTCATACATAACAGGACAGGATAGAACAAAGTGCACTTCATTTTCCTTCCCCTTCTTACACAATGGACATAATAAATCAGACTCATCATGTACTTTATAACGGTGACTATGTTCTGCAATTTCCGAAATACCAAGTCTAAATCTAGTCATTATATACTTTAAATGTTTATCTATATTCATCAATAAATAGGTTTTGACATCAGGTATAGTACAAAAGGTTTTATAGGCATTAAGTCTTTCACTGTTGTTAACATGGAAATCCCATTCTTGCCATCTACAAACAATAAGTCTTTCTTTAAAAGTCCGAAGAAACTCATCAATCCCCTCTACACCTTGATTAAGCCATACATACCCAAATCCAAACATAAACAGTTTACAGCGTATACTTGTAGCCCAGTTTCTTTTGCCACGCGCATCAAGATCAAATAACATTTTATAGGCTTTGTGAGGCAGTCTAGACTCATGCATTCTCAGTAACTTTAACCAATACTTAATGCATTTTATAACTGAATTTATATAGATAGGATATCTGTTTGTTTCCCCGTATATCAAATCATTGAGAGTTCGCTCTTCCACGCCTAAGAACTTCTTAAGTGCAAATAAATGTATCTTTTCACACTGAAATGCAGCTTTATCGAGTCCCCATAATTCGGCACCATATTGGACTATTGGTTGAATCTGTGAGTCAAACAGCTTTAAATATATATTTAAAGAATTACATTTCAGTTTCGATAATTTTTGTAAAATATACAATAAAGCGTTTTTTCCCCTACTGTTAAGATCGCTACAGGCTGCCCCAAAACTCAACCTTGTGGAAAAGTAAATTCCTAAGTATTTATATGCATTAATAACTGGCATTACAACGCCATTATAAAACCATCTTTCCCTGGCAGCTAAATACCCTCCTTTCCTGAATACAACGATATTGCTTTTATTCATATTTACTTTTAAACGTAGAGCTGAAACCACATGATATAAATTGTTAAGCTGTGTGTGTGTGTGTGTGTGTGTGTGTGTGTGTGTGAGAGAGAGAGAGAGAGAGAGAGAGAGAGAGAGAGAGAGAGAGCAGGCTCTAGCCAGTGACTGGCCAGGTGGAAAAGTGACCAGTGATCACCCTCTCCGTCTATTTATGCAAGTTAAGCGAACTACAATGACGCTAGCGTGGCCTGTGAAGCGAATTGGCTCAAATCCTCCTAAATTTGATTAGCATTGTGTTTGTTACAAGATGTTCAGTGATAGATTTCTAAATGATTCCTGAACCGATTTACGTCAGATTAGTCGCAAAAGAAACAGCTCAACACCTACTTTCTAATGAGTATAAAATGGAGTGTTGATCATATAGGATGAATTCATAATCTTAACTCACCTAAACTGATCAGTTTTAGTGAGCTCATCGCGGAAAATTACGAACTGTGTTAAATCAATTTAACGTAGGCAAATACAAATGGTACAGATTTAAAAACGGAATTGTGACAATTCTGCCAGTACACAATACTTGCAGTTTACTGATCCGACAAAAGAGATATCTAATTAAATATGGGTTGTCAGAAGCATAAGTTTCAGTTCACCCAATGGCGTACAGTGACGGAGTGGTTGTGTTACAAGAAGGACAAAATTACGTAAACTTAGCGTCAGTTGAAATCTTTAGACTGATGAACGATTAAACTAAAATCAAGCATGCTTCTAACTGATTAAAGTGTGTGTGTAGCACAACAAATATAATATTGCAGCGAATGATACACAGACTTGATTTAATGAATGGTTAGGAGCAGTTGTTTAAAAGGGGCTTTGCAATCAAACTGGAAATGGCGTCACACATTCTGCGCGAGCCATTGGAGACCGGCGGTTAGTTGCAAAAAAGGTGTCCGCTGTAGCTTGTGTGGCAGTCAGTGAAGCCAGCCGAGTGCTTGGCTACATGAAGAAGGAGCTCATTCCAAGTGTAAGGTTCAGAAACAGAAAACAAAAAGAGCAGTGGCCAACTGTGGAGTGTTTGAATCTGGGAATGTGGAAACAGAGCAGAGACAAGTGTGCACTGATCAGATTTTGTTAACAGAAAGTAACAGAAAGTAAACTCACAAACTCTCTCTCTCCTCTCTACGTGTGTGCGTGCGTGCGTGCGTGCGTACACCTCATGTATTAGAAACCATAATGTTTCATGATAATAGAATGAAAAATTACCATATTCTATTCTATCCTATTCTATTTCTATCCTGTTCTATTTCATCCTATTTCTATCCTATCCTATCCTGTTCTACTCCATACTATCCTATTCTACCCTATCCTATCCTGTTCTACTCCATACTATCCTATTCTACCCTATCCTAACCTATTCTACTCTATACTATCCTATTCTACCTTATTCTATCTTGTTCTACTCCATACTATCCTATTCTACCTTATTCTATCCTGTTCCACTCCATACTATCCTATTCCACCCTATCCTATCCTGTTCCACTCCATACTATCCTATTCTATTCTATCCTGTTCCACTCAATACTATCCTATTCTACCCTATCCTACCCTGTTCCACTCCATACTATCCTATTCTATCCAATCCTATCCTATCATGTTCCATTCCATACTATCCTATTCTACCCTATCATATCCTGTTTCACTCCATACTATCCTATTCTACCATATCCTATCATATCCTGTTCCACTCCATACTATCCTATTCCACCCTATCCTATCCTATCTTGTTCCACTCCATACTATCCTATCCTGTTCTATCTTATCCTATCTTGTTCCACTCCATACTATCCTATCCTATTCTATCCTATCCTGTTCCACTCCATACTATCCTATTCTATCCAATCCTATCCTATCTTGTTCCACTCCATACTATCCTATCCTATCCTATCTTGTTCCACTCCATACTATCCTATCCTATCCTATCTTGTTCCACTCCATACTATCCTATTCTATCCAATCCTATCTTGTTCCACTCCATACTATCCTATTCTACCCTATCCTATCTTGTTCCACTCCATACTATCCTATTCTATCCAATCCTATCTTGTTCCACTCCATACTATCCTATTCTACCCTATTCTATCCTGTTCCACTCCATACTATACTATTCAATCCAATCCTATCCTATCTTGTTCCACTCCATACTATCCTATTCTATCCAATCCTATCTTGTTCCACTCCATACTATCCTATTCTATCCAATCCTATCTTGTTCCACTCCATACTATACTATTCAATCCAATCCTATCCTATCTTGTTCCACTCCATACTATCCTATTCTATCCAATCCTATCTTGTTCCACTCCATACTATCCTATTCTACCCTATCCTATCCTATCTTGTTCCACTCCATACTATTCTATTCTACCCTATTCTATCCTGTTCCACTCCATACTATACTATTCAATCCAATCCTATCCTATCCTGTTCCACTCCATACTATCCTATTCTATCCAATCCTATCTTGTTCCACTCCATAATATCCTATTCTACCCTATTCTATCCTGTTCCACTCCATACTATACTATTGAATCCAATCCTATCCTATCCTGTTCCACTCCATACTATCCTATCCAATCCTATCCTATCCTGTTCCACTCCATACTATCCTATTCTATCCAATCATATCCTGTTCCACTCCATACTATCCTATTCTACCCTATCATATCCTGTTCCACTCCATACTATCCCATTCTACCCTATCCTATCTTGCTCCACTCCATACTATCCTATTCTATCCAATCCTATCCTATCTTGTTTCACTCCATACTATCCTATTCCACCCTATCCTATCCTATCTTGTTCCACTCCATACTATCCTATCCTATTCTATCCTGTTCAGCTCCATACTATCCTATTCTATCCAATCCTATTCTATCTTGTTCCACTCCATACTATCCTATCCTGTTCCAATCCATACCATCCTATTCTACCCTATCCTATCTTGTTCCACTCCATACTATCCTATTCTATCCTATCATGTTCCATTCCATACTATCCTATTCTATCCTGTTCCACTCCATACTATCCTATTCTACCCTATCCTATCCTGTTCCACTCCATACTATCCTATTCTATCCTATCCTGTTCCACTCCATACTATCCTATTCTATCCAATCCTATCCTATCCTGTTCCACTCCATACTATCCTATTCTACCCTATCCTATCTTGTTCCACTCCATACTATCCTATTCCACCCTATCCTATCCTGTTCCACTCCATACTATCCTATTCTACCCTATCATATCCTGTTCCACTCCATACTATCCTATTCTACCCTATCCTATCTTGTTCCACTCCATACTATCCTATCCTGTTCCACTCCATACTATCCTATTCTACCCTATCCTATCCTGTTCCACTCCATACTATCCTATTCTACCCTATCCTATCCTGTTCCACTCCATACTATCCTATTCTACCCTATCCTATCCTGTTCTACTCCATACTATCCTATTCTACCCTATATAATCCTATCCTATTTTATCCTATCCTATTCTATTCACACACTGTCCTTCAAGGTGCTGCTTATCACGAGAGCACTGATATATTGTTCTCACTGCTTGATTCATTGTCAAGTATTTTTTGTTCGTGTCCCACTCCTTTGTTATAGGCCTGAAGCCTAACAAATAAACCATTATCTTGTCTTGTCTTGTCTTGTAAAAAGGTGCTGCTCATGAATCCTGTCCCCTACCTGTCTTCAGCCAGCAGGTCCTCCAGGATGGCTGCCTTCTCTTCCGTCAGACCCAGCAGATCCTGTGACACAGTCTGAGGTCAGACGCTTTACACACCCTTCACACTTAGTCTGTGCCAACAAAATTCCATTTACACACCCTTCCCACAGATCTGAGTGAACAAAATTCCATTTACACACCCTTCCCACCTAGTCTGGGTGAACAAAATTCCATTTACACACCCTTCCCACAGATCTGAGTGAACAAAATTCCATTTACACACCCTTCCCACCTAGTCTGGGTGAACAAAATTCCATTTACACACCCTTCCCACCTAGTCTGGGTGAACAAAATTCCATTTACACACCAATCCCACAGGTCTGAGTGAGCATGATATAATTCCATTTACACACCCTTCCCACTAGTCTTAGCGAACAAAATTCTGTTTTTATTCTGATTCCCCCCCCAGCCCCCCACCAGACTGCTGACTCCCTGGCAAAGGAAGGCACTACGAAAGAGCAGAGGGACAGGTCTACCAACTACTATGAATCCAGGACCATCATTTAGGCCAAACTGCAGAACAAGTGGAAGCAGCAGCATCCATGCCACAAAAGAGCAGACCCGTACTACCTGCTGACTCGTCAAGAGCAGGTAGTAATTTTCAGGCTCAGGACAGGCCAGAACCGCCTGAAACACCACCTGTACATGAAACTCTGTATTGGTGACACAGAGCAGTGCCCCTACAGAACTGGCAGCCAGACAACAGAACATCTGCTGCAGTCCTGCCCATTCCACCAAGCGCTCCAAGAGAAAACCTGGCCCGACCCAATCCCAGCCGCCCGGACGCTCTACGGAGGACTGGAGGACCTGCAATGTACTGCCGTCTTTGTCGAGGGGACGGGGGAATCCATCTGATAAATGACGAACGAGACAATAACAACAACTGACTGTGTGGAATTCTTTAATTCACAGTGCTCAGTTCTCACACCTCTCAGAATCGACAGAAGATTCACAAAAAATACATACACAGCGTCTTAACTTCCCACACTCACACCAAACATGTATGGGACTTTTTTTTTTGTCTGTATTCTATTGCACTGAATAAGAATTTTAAAAGAACATCATAATATTGCTACAACCACCACTTTAGTGTTTGTGGCGAATAACTGAGGCCTCAGTTAAAGGGAGAAAACCCTAGATAATCCACTGGTTAAAAGTTTGGGGGAGTTAGTTCCCCAGGTACCTCTGCATTAGCAGTATAGTGGCAGCTGGTACTGACTGAATAAAACTCCAGAATTCAATACCCTGCCTGGCCTCTGATAGAGCACAGAGGTGAGCAAGCAAGCTAACAAGTAATAACAATGCCACCACAAATATCAACAACAAGAGGAAGGTGGCAGAATGGTTAAGACCCTTATCTGCTAATACAGAGTTTGTGAAGGTCTGGGTTCAAATCATAGTCTCACTCTTTCTCCCAAGTTCGACTGGAAAATCTAAATGAGTGTCTAGTCATTCGAGTGAGACGATAAACTGAGTCCTCATGTACAGCATGCACCTGGTGCACTGAAGCTGAACCCATGGCAATGAGAGTGTTGTTCTCTGGCAAACTTCTGTAGCAAAAATTCACTCTGACAGGTACACAAATACATAATTAAACATGTACTCAAGGCCTGACAGGGTGTTGAGGTATACTGCAGATCAGGCTTTATCCTGGCAGATGTGGTGTGGTGTATATATGGATCAGTCCGAATGCAGTGATGCCTCTTTGAGATACTGAAACAAACAACTACAATACAGTAGTTCCCTGTAGATTGCTGACACTGCGGCTGTCACATAGGAACCCAGGTGTGGCCGTGTAGTGGGGACTCGGAATGAGTGTCGTGGGAGCAATGCCACTGAGACAGTGCTGCAGATGACGGGGCACACACACACACACACACACACACAAAATCAATAAATAATTCACACAACCTGACGATTTGCACACACAAGGCCCATAACTCACCATGGCGAAGGGTCCGGCACAGGCACAACCTCCCCTGGCCTGAATGCCGAACAGGTCGTTGAGCACGGCGCTGACAAAGTTGTGGTGGAGGAAGAGGCTGGAGTGGGGGTGGTGGAGGAGGAAGGAGAAAATGGGCAGACGCTCACCACCCCCCTCCTCACCACCCCCCTCCTCCACATCACCCAGCATCACTAGGTTGGGGACTGACCGCCACGCCTCCACCGCCCGTCTGAAACGTCAGAACGATGTTAGTTACACACCCACCCATCAAATTGTTTGGTCAGTGAGAGTGGTGTGTGTCTTCTTGAAGCTGTGTATAACTCATGAATGTGTAATAATAATAATAATGGTATTTATAGCGCTGAATCTTGTGCAAAGACAAATCAAAGTGGTTTCGCACCAGTCATTCACACGCATGCATAAATCTAAAACTGTAGAAACTAAAGACAAGGAAGAGGCAGGCAAGGGAGGCTATTTTGGGAAGAGATGGGTTTTAAGGCCAGACTTGAAAGAGCTGAGTGTGGAGACTTGACGAAGTGAAAGAGGAAGTTCATTCCAATTGTAAGGTCCAGAGACAGTTTCAGTTTCAGTTTCAGTAGCTCAAGGAGGCGTCACTGCGTTCAGACAAATCCATAGTCCAGAGACAGAGAAAAAACAGCGGCCAACAGTCGAGTGTTTGAATCTGGGTATGCGTAAACAGAGTGGATCCGAAGCCAATCGTAGTGAGCGAGATGGAGTGCAGAGGTGAAGGCAACCGCAGAGATAGGAAGGGGCAGTTTTGTGAATACATCTATAACATAGAGTGCTGATCTTGTACTTTATTCGGTGTGAGACAGGGAGCCAGTGAAGATGTTGCAAAAGTGGAGTGATGTGCTCAGATCTTTTCTTTCTGAGGACGAGTCAGACAGCAGAGTTTTGTATGCGCTGAAGGGACTGAATGGATGAAGCAGGCAAACCAGACAATAGTGTGGCTTGTGTCCAATAGGTTTTTTTTGGTTTGTGGTGGAACTGTCTTGAAGGACAGAGAGGAGAGAAAAAGAGATAGACAGACTGTGTGTGATGGGTCATTTAACTCTTTCACCACCAAGTTTCTGTGTGAAAAACACTCCCCAGCGCCTTATATTTGAGATATGATGCTCTCAGTCTCAGGCTTTGGTTCATGTCACTCAAAACTGGGTGTGGGGGCGAAGGTTGTTCTATTGACAGGACTCTGGCTACAGCTGTCAGGCTTTGTCACAATGTGAACAACGGTCCTTTAAACATGACCCCTTGATGTCGACTAAAGTCATCTATGGTGGTGAAAGAGTTAAATAAAACCTAAGTTTGAATTTATAGTTTTATCAGTCATAGATGCACAGAAATTTGTACAATGTATTGTGATATATCACAAATCATATATGCATTTTTGCACATACATACACACACTTAACTTTGCCCTGCTTATTCACAGGAATCTCAGATTGTTAAGTACATTCATGTTAAAATACAGTAATCAGAAAGTCCTAAATATAATTTTGAAAAAGAACAACCCAACAACAATATTTCCCCCTCTCCATTTTATTTTTTAAGCAGCCCTTCATGAGTTCCTTATGACACTTTAGTCATATCATAAATTTCAGCCACGTCATTTCCATGTGACACCAAAGGTCAAGGTTATTCCAAAGACCTCACAACAACAACAACAACAAAAAAAGAAGAAGAAAACCATTTCTTAGGAGCAGGTATGTTTGTATTATGAAATGAAAGAATGAGGCTAGTTGAGCAAAGGCTTGAGCAAAAATAAGAGGGATAACTCTGTCCATTTACAAGCTAAACAACTTCAAGTCCATGCTGCTTATGCTACCAATTTAGCTAGCACACAGACACTTCAACAACAAGCTGGCTACCACAACACTACTGTTACCACTCTGAACAAACGAGACAATGTGGAGCAAAAGGAAAAGACCTACTCAATCTGGCTCCACAACTGGGCCATCATTGTCATCAGTAGGAGGCACAGTAGGTGGTGTCCTTTCTAAGTACGTTAAATCAGATCAGGCACTACTGAACACCATCAAAGTGACTCAGCAGCAGTGCTGGGTCTTCTTTGTTGTGTGGCCTCCTGGGAACCTAACATCAATGGTTACCTGCAGACTGCTGACACTGGGACTGTGAGAGATTAACCTGGTTGTGGCTGTGTGTGAGGGAATGTGTGGTGTGGGAGTAATGCCACTGAAACCGTGCAGATGAAGGGGCAGCAAAAACAAAAACAACAAAAAATGACAGCAGCAGTACAGGGTCTCCTGGTGACCTGACTTCAATAGTTGTCTGTGGACCCCAGTGTGGTTGTGTATGGGGGACTTGGAAAGTGCCGTGTGGGAATGATGCTGCTGAAATGGCACAGATAATGGGGCAGCAAAAAAATGATCAAAACCACCCCCCAAAAAAACCCTCAAGCACTCCCTCACCGGAACAGGGAGCGTTCTTTCAGCATGATGAGCTCTGGGGTGATGGAGGTCTTCAGCTGCAGCACCAGCCCTGCCCTGATGGCGCCCACGATGTCTGGAGTTCCCCCCTCCTCCCTCAGCTCCGGCTCTCGCAGGTAGCGGTGAGCATCCCGACGCACCTGAACCCACAGGTGTCACTGACGTTTTGCAATGTGCTGTGCAGTTCAGCAGGTCTTAATGCGGAAAGGCAGTTACATGAATTAGATGATTATGATTATTATCATTATTATCATCATCATTATCATTATAATTATCATCACTCTTATCATATTATTATTGTATCTTCTTCTTCTGATTGTTATTGTCATCACTGATCATTATTATCATTATCATCACTATCATCATTTTTTTTTTCATTTCTTCATCTTATTTTCTTTTATATTATTACCAGTGGTGGAATCACTGATCATTATTATCATTATCATCACTATCATCATTTTTTTTCATTTCTTCATCTTATTTTCTTTTACATTATTACCAGTGGTAGAAGCATTACCATTATTATCATATTACATAGTAAGGTAGCTATATAAATTAACTTCTTCTCCTTCTTTGTCGTCTTCTTCTTCTACTTAACATTATCATTATTCTTATTATTATTATAATTATTATTATTATCATCATATTATATCATCAGTAGTAGTAGTAGTAGCAGTAGTATTATCATCATCATTATTATTATCAACATTATTATCATTATTATTACTAGAAGTAGCAGTAGTAGTAGCAGCAGACCCATTATTATTATACATTTCAGTTTCATTTTCCAGGTGATGTCAAAATTTGTTTCAATTTCAAGGTGTCAGAATTTCAGTTTCAGTTTCATAGAGTCAAAACTTCAGTTTCAGATTCAAGGAGGTGTTTATGTGTGTGAATGTGAATGTGAGTGTGAATGTGAGTGCATATGCATGTGTATAAGTGTGTGTGTATATGTGTGTGTGTCCATGCACACATTCATACACATGTCCTTTTCACACGTTTCTGGCTTCCTGTTGCGTTGATGACTTCAGACAGTCACCATACTTTACAACAACAACAAAATCATCATTTTTCACACTTTTCTGGTCACACACATGGGGTGTGTCATTGTGAAAAAGTCATAAACACTCATGGGGCGTGTTTCTTTGAAACAGTCACAAACACACATGGGGCGTGTGGCTTTGAAACAGTCACAAACACACATGGGGCGTGTCACTTTGACACAGTCACAAACACACATGGGGCGTGTCACTTTGAAACAGTCACAAACACACATGGGGTGTGTCACTTTGACACAGTCACAAACACACATGGGGCGTGTGGCTTTGAAACAGTCACAAACACACATGGGGCGTGTCACTTTGAAACAGTCACAAACACACATGGGGCGTGTGGCTTTGAAACAGTCACAAACACACATGGGGCGTGTCACTTTGAAACAGTCACAAACACACATGGGGCGTGTCACTTTGAAACAGTCACAAACACACATGGGGTGTGTCACTTTGAAACAGTCACAAACACACATGGGGCGTGTCACTTTGACACAGTCACAAACACACATGGGGCGTGTCACTTTGAAACAGTCACAAACACACATGGGGCGTGTCGCTTTGAAACAGTCACAAACACACATGGGGTGTGTCACTTTGAAACAGTTACAAACACACATGGGGCGTGTCACTTTGACACAGTCACAAACACACATGGGGCGTGTCACTTTGACACAGTCACAAACACACATGGGGCGTGTCACTTTGAAACAGTGACAAATGCACATGGGGCGTGTCACTTTGAAACAGTCACAAACACACATGGGGCGTGTCACTTTGAAACAGTCACAAACACACATGGGGCGTGTCACTTTGACACAGTCACAAACACACATGGGGCGTGTCACTTTGAAACAGTTACAAACACATGGGGCGTGTCACTTTGAAACAGTCACAAACACACATGGGGCGTGTCACTTTGAAACAGTCACAAACACACATGGGGCGTGTCACTTTGACACAGTCACAAACACACATGGGGCGTGTCGCTTTGAAACAGTGACAAACACACATGGGGCGTGTCACTTTGAAACAGTCACAAACACACATGGGGCGTGTCACTTTGACACAGTCACAAACACACATGCAGCGTGTGGCTTTGAAACAGTCACAAACACACATGGGGCGTGTCACTTTGAAACAGTTACAAACACACAACACACTCACATAGAAGATAGTGCCGCCTTCACACACATGGGGCGTGTCACTTTGAAACAGTCACAAACACACATGGGGCGTGTCACTTTGAAACAGTCACAAACACACATGGGGCGTGTCGCTTTGAAACAGTCACAAACACACATGGGGCGTGTCACTTTGACACAGTCACAAACACACATGGGGTGTGTCACTTTGAAACAGTCACAAACACACAACACACTCACATAGAAGACAGTGCCGCCTCCGCACACATGGGGCGTGTCGCTTTGAAACAGTCGTTTCTTGGCAACCAACACACCTGCACGAAATCACGGCACATGATTGAGCTTGACGCTTCACCAGACCAAGCCTTGTAGTTAACAACACTTATCAAGCCCTTATCCTCAGCTGCTAACGGCCCAAATGACCACACATGGGCCAGATCAGGGCTGAAATCCTCAACAAATAAAATACTGTTTAAAACAAAACCTCAATAAACATCCAATAGAATCAAAATCAGAATGATTTTATCATGTCAGCAAAGATGATGTTTCTCTTTTGGTGGGAGGCACAAGGGGGCAGAGAGGGATGGGAGGGGGGTTGTGGGCAGAGGGGGGCGGGGATGGGGGATGGGAGGGGGTGTTCATTTCCTGCATTTATTTATGAAGTTGGGTATATAATTATGTCAGAAACTGACAGTTGGAAACAACGTAGTTTGTCATTCTGCAGAATGTATACAGGAGCAAAAATAGTTTGATATAATGAATGAAGTACCTTTTTCTGCAGCCTTTACATATATATATATATATATATATAGAGAGAGAGAGAGAGAGAGAGAGAGAGAGAAGTTAAGTGTCATGAATCCTGATGATGGAAGCAGATTACAAGCAAAACAGTCAAACCTGGCATACAACATATACTACAAAATCACACTACACAGTGCATTCACAACAGCAGCTGCCCCTCATGAAGTGCCCCCCTACCTCCCACCCCACCTCCACACACACATACCTGGACCTGGGCAAAACAAACAAAACCAAAAAAAAACAACAAAACAATTTGGAAAAGAAAATCCAGCACAAGTATTGTAGCATTGTATTGCATTGCACTGAATTGTATTGTATTACTCTTTCGTCACAACAGATTTCTCTGTGAAATTCGGGCTGCTCTCCCCAAGGAGAGCTCATCACTATATTGAGAGCATCACCCTTTTTCTTTTTTTCTTTTTTTTCTGGCTGCAATATGACTTGTTTCCTATAGAAGTGGATTTTTCTGCAGAATTTTGCCAAGGACAACCCTTTTTTTGCCTTGGGTTCTTTTATGTGCAATAAGTGCATGCTGCACACGGGACCTCAGTTTATTGTCTCATCCAAATGACATGCATCCAGACCGCCACCCAAGGTCTAGTGGAGGGGGAGAAAATACTGGCGACTGTGGGATTTGACTCTTGCTTCCTAGGTGGACACATTACCACTGGTCCAACGCTCCACACAGTACAGTCACGGTCCAACACTCCACACAGTACAGTCATGGTCCAACGCTCCACACAGTACAGTCATGGTCCAACGCTCCACACACTACAGTCATGGTCCAACGCTCCACACAGTACAGTCATGGTCCAACACTACAGTCATGGTCCAACGCTCCACACAGTACAGTCATGGTCCAACGCTCCACACAGTACAGTCATGGTCCAACACTACAGTCATGGTCCAACGCTCCACACAGTACAGTCATGGTCCAACGCTCCACACACTACAGTCATGGTCCAACGCTCCACACAGTACAGTCATGGTCCAACGCTCCACACAGTACAGTCATGGTCCAACACTACAGTCATGGTCCAACGCTTCACACAGTACAGTCATGGTCACACTCCACACAGTACAGTCATGGTCCAACGCTCCACACAGTACAGTCATGGTCCAACACTCCACACAGTACAGTCATGGTCCAACGCTCCACACAGTACAGTCATGGTCCAACACTCCACACAGTACAGTCATGGTCCAACGCTCCACACAGTACAGTCATGGTCCAACACTCCACACAGTACAGTCATGGTCCAACACTCCACACAGTACAGTCATGGTCCAACACCCCACACAGTGCAGTCATGGTCCAACGCTCCACACAGTACAGTCACGTTCAAGCACGTAAACCTGGAACATGCCTCTTGCCTTGACAATTCTGTCAAATCTTTATCAGAGAATTAAAAAAAAACGAAAAACAACTAACCTGAACATAAACATGATTATACATTACACACAGTTATATATAACAGGCATACACAAAACCAACAATTGCCACTTTACACGTCTCAGGAAAAAAAAAAAAAAAAAAAAAAAATTACAATACAGTATGAATGTCCCATTATAAAGTTTTTGATTTATTGATGTGGATACTTAAATAGCCCTATCCTCGGTCAAGAGACCAAGCTCTAAGCACTTTACAAACATGGAGTCATTTGCACAACAGGCTGACTTCCTGGGTACAGCCAACTGAGAACTGCCTTCAGGTGCTCATCATTTCTTTCCTGTTTCAGTCAGTCAGGCATGCACTCACACCCACACTCACACCCACGCTCACTCACACCCACATGCTCACTCACACCCACACTCACACTTACACCCACACTCACACCCACACCCATGAGTGGATTTTACTATGAAACATTACAAGGGACAAATTTTTGTTGCCGTGGGCACATTTCCTCCAAAAACAGTTCACTACAGTAATCAGCATCAATTTGACATGGACGTTAGACTACAAGTGCCGCAGCCTTGAGGGCTAGCTGGCCATTGGGGACCATCCCAGTGCCAACTGTACCAAAGCCCTCCTGGCCCAGAGAGTTAGGATGTAACTTGACCAAAGTCTGGACAGTAGTTGCCCCCATCACTGTTCTGATGATCTTAGTCGGACACGACTGAATGTCAGACTACTGATTGCTTTTTCTCGGTGAGAATTGTTGTGACAGTCCACTGATGTCCTCACCTGGAGTGTTGATTCCACCTACAAACTTGTGAGGTGAGAAAAACATGGCGTCCTTGTACACCAGAGCAGAGTCTTTGCTGTGACAGAAAGGAACAACATTTGGTATCATTCATCAAATGTGCATAAATGGGAAAGTAACAAGGATAGTAAATCATCATGCTAATCATTTGATCTCCTGGCCTCATTGTTTATCAATTTCAAGTTGAAAAACCAGCGAGGCAACCATGTATTTGTTCTGTATTGTCCGTGTGTTCTGTGTGGCTTGTTCAGGATTAAAGAGGCTATGCCAGTCTTGAACAAAAGCAAGTTTGCATATTTTTTCTGTCATTGCTGCTGTGTGCACACATCAAATGATCGGTATAAGGACAAGCCCGGCGCTTCCTTTTAGAGGAAGTGTCTGGGTTTGTTCCAATGTACCTTTCATTTACCTGTGTGCTAGCTGAATCGGTAGCGTAAGCAGCATTGACTTCAAGTTGTGTACCTTGTGCATGGAGAGAGTTACCACTCTTTACTTTTTTTTTTTTAACAGGACAGTATTCACAAGTTTTGTATAACTGGAAAAGTAACAATTATATATTCATCAGGTGTGTGAGTGAATGGAAAAATAACAGTTAGGGTATTCATCAGTTGTGTGTGAATGGAAAAGTAACAGTTTGGGTATTCATCAGTTGTGTGTGAATTGAAAAGTAACAGTTCGGGTATTCATCAGTTGTGTGTGAATGAAAAAGTAACAGTTTGGATATTCATCAGTTGTGTGTGAATGGAAAAGTAACAGTTAGGGTATTGATCAGGAGTATGTTGATGGAAAAGTAACAGTTAGGGTATTGATCAGGAGTATGTTGATGGAAGACTAACAAAGAGGGTGAAGAAGTTGTGTATGAATGGAAAATGAACAATGAAAGCATTCATGGGCTGTGTATAAATGAAAAAGTGACAATGAAAGCATTCATGGGCTGCATATAAATGAAAAAGTGACAATGAAAGCATTCATGGGCTGTGTATAAATGAAAAAGTGACAATGAAGGTATTCATGGGCTGTATATAAATGTAAAAGTGACAATGAAAGCATTCATGGGCTGTGTATAAATGAAAAAGTGACAATGAAGGTATTCATGAGCTGTGTATAAATGAAAAAGTGACAATGAAAGCATTCATGGGCTGTGTATAAATGAAAAAGTGACAATGAAGGTATTCATGAGCTGTGTATAAATGAAAAAGTGACAATGAAAGCATTCATGGGCTGTATATAAATGAAAAAAGTGACAATGAAGGTATTCATGAGCTGTGTATAAATGAAAAAGTGACAATGAAAGCATTCATGGGCTGTGTATAAATGAAAAAAAGTGACAATGAAGGTATTCATGAGCTGTGTATAAATGAAAAAAAGTGACAATGAAAGCATTCATGGGCTGCGTATAAATGAAAAAGTGACAATGAAAGCATTCATGGGCTGTATATAAATGAAAAAAGTGACAATGAAGGTATTCATGAGCTGTGTACAGATGAACAAGTAACAACTGAATTATTCATGATTTGTGTATGACTGGAAAAATGAGAGTATCAATCAAGCTGTGTGGATGGAAAAATAACAGAGAAAATTCAGAGAGAGCTGTCAAGGGATAGTCTGTAGAGCTCTAAACTTTGTTGTGCCAAATAAGTCTACCACTTACCTCTGCCGTGTCTGTACATATTTCAATTGTGGAGTGCCAAATTAGTTTATAGTATTGCTTTGTTGTTCCAAAACACTCTGTCTGACTTTTATACAATAAAATAATGATTCACATGCACACACAAACACACACACGCACACACACACCCACACCCACAAACACACCATACACCACACAACACACACATACACACAAACATGCACACCACAAAACACACACACACACAAACACACACACACACACACAAACACGCACACAACACACACACACAAAAACATGCACACCACACAACACACACACACAAACACGCACACCACACAACACACAAACACACACAACACACACATACACACACACCACCCACACACAGCAGTTTACCCAGGCACGACAGGGTTCATGTCCAGACGAAGGTAGGGGGCAGAAGTGGCGCGCACGCACGCACGCACACACAAACACACACCACAAACACACACACACACACACACAAACACACACCACAAACACACACACACACACACAAACACACACCACAAACACACAACCCCCCATCCCCTTTCCCCCCACACTCCCCAAGCACACACACACACACCACCCACACATAGCGATTTACCCAGGCACGACAGGGTTCATGTCCAGACGAAGGTAGGGGGCAGCAGTGGCGTAGTCCCAGAAGGCCAGAGCGGAGTACCTGTGAAGCATCACCGTTACAGCGTCCACATCACACAGCACACCTGTCACATTGGACGCCGCGCTGAAGGAACCAATCAGCTGACGGCCAGTCTCTGACCACACCTGGTGACAATGAAAATAGTCTGTTGGTAGTAGTGATAGCAGTAGTAGTAACGCCGCGCTGAAGGAACCAATCTGCTGACGGCCAGTCTCCCACCACACCTGGTGACAATGAAAATAGTCTGTTGGTAGTAGTGATAGCAGTAGTAGTAACGCCGCGCTGAAGGAACCAATCTGCTGACGGCCAGTCTCCCACCACACCTGGTGACAATGAAAATAGTCTGTTGGTAGTAGTAGTAGTAGTGGTGGTGGTGGTAGTCGTAGTAGTTGTAGAAATAACAATAATAAGAAGAAGAATTAAGATAATGATAACAACAATAATAATAATGACAACAACAACAACAACAATAAAAACAATAATAATAATAAAAACAACAACAGCAATAATGATGATGATGATGATGTTGATGATAATAATAATAATAATAATAATAATAATAATAATAAAACCAGTTACAAAGTAGCAATAGCAACAATTACGTCAACAGTGACAATAACAACAATAGGAACAAGACAAAAATACATAACATTGATTATATCTGTATGAAGGATAGAGGAGGTGATTTGGAAACGGGTAGGTGTCAAGGCCAGACCTGAAAGAAGTGCGTGTAGGGACATGACCTGGCGAAGGAGGGAGATCATTCCGGTGATTGTTCCGGAGATCATTCCAAGTGGGAAGGTCCAGAGACAAACAGAAAGAGCGACAGCATTTTTTTTTTACAATTACCAAGGAAAAAAACAACTGGAAAATTGAAACAGAAAAAAATCAGATTAAAAGAATGGAGAAGTGATGGAAGGGAGGTATATGATCTGAGTGTGCCTTTCTGAGAGATAGAATGCAAGACACTCACATTGTCATGTGCACAAACTCACACACACACACACACACACACACAGAGTCTCAGGGAAAGACCTATAGTTTAAAACATTGTTTGAACAAATATGTTTCAAGTTTAGATTTGAAAGACTGACTTTACCTTCAACTTGTTCTCCAAATCACACAGGTCCACTGTCCCCTGCACAGTCCGCTGAATGGTCACCACCTGAAAAATGAGTACGGACAATTACAACTGTTTGAGTTTCAGTTGGAGTTTCTGCATTTGGACAAATCCATATATGCTCAACCACATCTGCTAGGCAGATCCCAGGGTATAACACTTATGCTGCCATGGGTTCCTTTCCAGTGCGCTAAGTATGTGTTACACAATTAGAACAACAGACAAAAACAGAATCCTCCTCCTCCTCTTGCTCTTGATGAAGGTTAAAGTTTACAGGTCCTATAGCCTTTCATGACATTCAGGGCAGAGAATTCATATCCACTGTGTGTGGGACTCAGCGTGGGAAAGATGGGACCAAGATCTTCCGTGACCAAGTCCAAGTAACCATTCACTACCTAGGAATAGAGAGGGAAATCAGAGTTAAGCGCCTTTCCCCAAGGACAAACACCTGAAGCAACAGATGCAGATACAATTTCAGAAAAGAACAGTCAAAAACTTCAACACACCAGGGCTGAAAACACCCACCTGTCCGACTGTCTGGGACAACAAAACACCCACTGACTGTCTGGGACAACAAAACACCCACCTGTCTGACTGTCTGGGACAACAAAACACCCACTGACTGTCTGGGACAACAAAACACCCACCTGTCTGACTGTCTGGGACAACAAAACACCCACTGACTGTCTGGGACAACAAAACACCCACCTGTCTGACTGTCTGGGACAACAAAACACCCACCTGTCTGACTGTCTGGGACAACAAAACACCCACTGACTGTCTGGGACAACAAAACACCCACCTGTCTGACTGTCTGGGACAACAAAACACCCACCTGTCTGACTGTCTGGGACAACAAAACACCCACCTGTCTGACTGTCTGGGACAACAAAACACCCACCTGTCTGACTGTCTGGGACAACAAAACACCCACTGACTGTCTGGGACAACAAAACACCCACCTGTCTGACTGTCTGGGACAACAAAACACCCACCTGTCTGACTGTCTGGGACAACAAAACACCCACCTGACTGTCTGGGACAACAAAACACCCACCTGTCCCACTGTCTGGGACAACAAAACACCCACCTGTCCGACTGTCTGGGGCAACAAAACCTTCAGGCCAACAAGTGGGAACGCTTATTCCTCTTGCACAGAACAGTCAAAAACTTCAACACACCAGGGCTGAAAACACCCACCTGTCTGACTGTCTGGGACAACAAAACACCCACTGACTGTCTGGGACAACAAAACACCCACCTGTCTGACTGTCTGGGACAACAAAACACCCACTGACTGTCTGGGACAACAAAACACCCACTGACTGTCTGGGACAACAAAACACCCACCTGTCGACTGTCTGGGACAACAAAACACCCACCTGTCCTGACTGTCTGGGACAACAAAACACCCACTGACTGTCTGGGACAACAAAACACCACCTGTCTGACTGTCTGGACAACAAAACACCCACTGACTGTCTGGGACAACAAAACACCCACCTGTCCCACTGTCTGGGACAACAAAACACCCACCTGTCCGACTGTCTGGGACAACAAAACCTTCAGGCCGACAAGTGGGAACGCTTATTCCTCTTGCACAGAACACAAAACTTCAACAACCAGGCTGAAACACCACCTGTCCGACTGTCTGGGACAACAAAACACCCACTGACTGTCTGGGACAACAAAACACCCACTGACTGTCTGGGACAACAAAACACCCACCTGTCTGACTGTCTGGGACAACAAAACACCCACTGACTGTCTGGGACAACAAAACACCCACCTGTCTGACTGTCTGGGACAACAAAACACCCACTGACTGTCTGGGACGACAAAACACCCACCTGTCTGACTGTCTGGGACAACAAAACACCCACCTGTCTGACTGTCTGGGACAACAAAACACCCACCTGTCCCACTGTCTGGGACAACAAAACACACCCACCTGTCCGACTGTCTGGGACAACAAAACACCCACCTGTCCCACTGTCTGGGACAACAAAACACCCACCTGTCCGACTGTCTGGGACAACAAAACACCCACCTGTCCCACTGTCTGGGACAACAAAACACCCACCTGTCCGACTGTCTGGGACAACAAAACACACCCACCTGTCCGACTGTCTGGGACAACAAAACCTTCAGGCCGACAAGTGGGAACGCTTATTCCTCTTGCCCACTGAACAAACATTTTCTGTGTCAGTGAATGAGTGACAAGCAGTCAGCTTCAGTGCAGACCAATCACATTTCTCTCCCCCTTACATTTCACTCTTCAAACTCACAAACACACTGACTGACTGAAACCATTTATTGTCAGATTAACTTTTTGTTGTACTGACATTTTAACAATCGCTTGAATTAATATTAACTGAGCAACACAAAGAAAATCAAAATTAATTTGAAAAACCAATGATATGAATACAATTCTAAAAAGAAACATATTAAAAAAAATCAATATGCCAAATATCAATAAAATTTTTTCTCTTCTTTTTTGTTTGTGGGGCCTCCTTCCTCCTTTTTTTCCCCACTTTTTTTTTGTTTCTTTTTTTTCTTCTCTCAATAAACTATTACATACACTCTTCACTCACTCACACTGCGACTGATAGCTTTCATTCATTTGTTCCTCTTGTCTGGCACAACAATTGCCCCAGGTTGTCTTGTGGCATGCGATCTAGGAATGTTTGATGACTATACAGTTGTCTGGGTTTGTTGTTGCTCTAGTGTGTTGCTGCATGCATTCCTGGGTGTAACAGGTAGTGATTTCTGTCTGGGTTTATTATTGCTCTAGTGTGAGTTGCAGTGTTCATTTTTTCCCTTTCTTTTCTTCATAGCCCTTCATTCTCACCCACAACATCCATCCGCATGTCTCTCCCCCCACCCACCCCCCTCAACCTCCACCCCCCCTTTCCCATCCCACTCTCATTGTGTGTGCGTGTGTGCACATGTGCGCGTGTGTGTGTGTGAGTGTGTGAATGTGAATGTGTGTGTGTGTGTGTGTGTGTGTGTGTGTGTGTGTGTGTGTGTGTGTGTGTTCCGTGAGAAATAAATATCAATAACAGTAATATCTCAAAAAATGTTTTAACACACCTACTCACAGACGTGCACCCTCCACCCATCCCCTACACACATCCATGCATGCACACAGACGCCCATTCAGATACCCCCACCTCATCCCCCTGCCCCAAGTACACTTGTTTAGTCACATTCTGATCTCTTTCTCCCTCTCCAAAGACAGTTAAGTATTCACACCCATGTACACAAGCTCTCTCTCCATCTCTCTCTCTCTCACACATACACACTCACACACACACACACACACACACTCACTCATACACACACATACATACACACACGCACACACACACACACACGCACACACACACACACAGAGTCCACTAAATGGAAAAGAAATAAACATGTACCTGTGCACTGACTTCCTTCCATGGCAGCAGATTGGAGTGATGCTCAAAGGGACCCACAAGCACAACCTGCACACAGCAAGGTGGGGTGGGCACGTTGGACAGAATACAGTATGTATGCATTTCGAACTATGGAACAAAACTGTCTTTTTAAAACTGTTCTTTCTGCGTGCGTGCGTGCGTGCGTGTGTGCGTGTGTGCGTGTGTGCGCATGCATGTGTGTGCATACATGTGTGTGTGTGTGTGTGTGTGTGTGTGTGTGTGTGTGTGGTGCGCGTGTGTATGAGTGAGTGAGAGAGAGTGAACATGAGTGAGAGTGAGAATCTTGGAGAGTGTTGGTTTGTGATAGTGTCGAGTGTGTGTGTGTGTGTGTGTGTGTGTGTGTGTGTGTGTTTATGTGTGTGTGTGTGTGTGTGTGTGTGTGTGTGTGTGTGAGAGAGAGAGAGAGAGAGAGTCAATACCAACCCAATCCCAGCTCCATATTTTCAAAACGTACTGAGAAGAAATTTACAAAAATACCAACCACCCATAAACATCTGCTCAACATCCTATTTGTCATGCTCGTTAGTCTTGATTGTACCACCTTGCTGTATGGCAGTGAGGCGTGGACCACACATGCTCGTCAGTAGAAAAGGCTCAATATCTTCCACCTGAGAAGCCTACGGCGCATACTCGGCATCTCCTGGCAAGACAAGGTGACAAAGACCGAAGTCCTGACTCACGCTGGCCTCCCAACCATGTATACCATGCTGAGACAGCGTCGGCTGCGCTGGCTGGGCCATGTTTGCCGCATGGAAGATGGTCGAATCCCAAAAGACATCCTTTATGGAGAGCTCGCCATGGGGCAGAGAAGCATCAGCCACCCACAGCTGAGATACAAAGACTTTTGCAAACGTGACATGAAGGCACTTGAGATCAACACTGAGTCCTGGGAGGACCTTGCAGATGACCGCAACAGCTGGAGAAGCACTCTCAAGAATCAGCTACGGATTGGTGAGGACAAACTGTCAGCTGCTGCAGCAGAAAAGCGAGCTCGCAGAAAAGGGACGGCAGCCAACAGACCAGCATCAGCTTACACATGTGACCGCTGCGACAGAGACTGTCTCTCTCACATCGGTCTCTACAATCACAGGTGACGCTGCTTGGTCCAAGCAGACAGCCCAATTAGACATTAGGTCGGATATACTCTATCCATGGTCAGCCATGACCGAAGGAGGCTACTAAGTCTTGATTATACATTCCCATATTAATTTTTTGTCACCATCCCTCACCCCTCCTCAACCCCCCGCCCCACCCCCCCAACCCCCTCAACTCCCCCCACCCTCCCTCGCCCTCACAATATTGATTGATTGATTGATATGGATACTTATATAGCGCCTATCCTTGGATGGAGACCAAGCTCAAAGTGCTTTACAAACACGGGGTCATTTACACTACAGGCTGCCTACCTGGGTAGAGCCGACTGCCGGCTGCCACTGAGCACTCATCATTCGTTTCCTGTGTCATTCAATCAGATTTCAGGCACGCACACATACACACTCAGACAGACATGTAACATTTTGCGTGTGTGACAGTTGATTCTTTTTATTTAAGGAACCATACTCCGTTTTAGGGGGGTGTGCATGCTGGGTATGTTCTTGTTTCCATAACCCACTGAACGCTGACATGGATTACAGGTTCTTTAACGTGTGTATTTGATCTTCTCCGTGCTTATACACACGAAGTGGGTCCAGGCACTAGCAGGTCTGCACATATGTTGACCTGTGAGATTAAAAAAAAATCTCCACCCTTTACCCACCAGGCGCCGTTTCTGAGATTCGAACCCCGGACTCTCAGATTGAAAGTTCAACGCTTAAACCATTCGGCTATTGATATACACGATATTGATATCAATTGTTAGTGCTATGGGCCTTGTGCTAAGGAGGCAGAGCACATTATAAACAGAAAAAGACCCAGCATATATATATATATATATATATATATATATATATATATATATATATATATATATCCATTATTATTATCATTATTTTCAACATTGTAAAATTTGACCGGGTGTCAATCTTACCGGGGGGTCCTTCAGGTTCAGGGCATGAATCAGCTTGTGGACTGCGCCTGTGGTGCCACTGCCCGTGAAGATGACAGAATCATGCTCACTGGCGTTAACCGCATTGCGAATGATGTCCCTGCATCGCAAAAAAGCAATGTTTTATTGGCAGCAACAGAAAAGACCAGGAAAGCAATGTTTTAGTGGCAGCAACAGAAAAGACCAGGAAAGCAATGTTTTAGTGGCAGCAACAGAAAAGACCAGGAAAGCAATGTTTTAGTGGCAGCAACAGAAAAGACCAGGAAAGCAACGTTTTAGTGGCAGCAACAGAAAAGATGAGGACATGCCAAGTGAGAGACAGGCGAACAAACAGAAAATGCACTAGAGCAATTAAAAAACAAAAAACAGATGCAAACACTTGATCATCACTAAAATCTTGCATGCAATGATGTTGTCCATTAATATAGAAGGCTATACTGATGTTTTTGATTTTAATGAAAAAAAGAAAAGAAACCAAAATATGTTATATGTTTATTATTTACTGTTGTAATCATCATCCATGCTTTACAATGCACAGATATTTGCGTCAGATTACTAATCTAGTAACCAATGGCAACTGGCAAATTACGACCTTTCCCCTTTCTTTCTCTAAAAAATTCTGAGGCACACTAAATGCAAGCACACAACATAGACAACAAAATATATACACACACATGTCTGACACACTTTTTCTTTCCCTTCAGTTTTTCACACACACACATATTCATACATGTACACGCATGCAGGTGCACAACTATATTATGTATATATCTACACACACACACACACACACACACACACACACACACATATATATATATATATATATATATATATATATCTACACACACACACACACACACACACACACACATATATATATATATATATATATATATATATGTGCACACATATGCATGACTGCTATGCATGCACACATACACTTACAGAATGACACAACAGGTATCTATCCCCAGTACTGACAAACCCACAGCCAAACCTTGCTTCGTGTCGAAACAGGGTGGTTTGCAGTGAGGTGACCGACGTGGTGGTGTGGGTATTACCATACTCAGGCAACACCTCTTTCTGGATGTAGTCTTCAATGAACGACAATGCTCTGCAACATTGACACCACCACAGTGCATCATAACACACTACAGATGTACGTGTGAGTGAGAAGGTGTGTGAGTGTGTGAGAGAGAGTGTGTGTGAGTGTGTGTGAGAGTGTGTGTTTCACAACATACTGAAAAATGATTTTGATAGTGAGCAAATAAATATCACATGTATCACACAAAAACCAAAGAAAGCATTTTAGTGAGAATGTGAGATTGATCACATGTAAACTTCAAAGTTCAATGCAAATGAATAACTGGTTTTCTTACTATGGAGAAAAAAAAAAAGGACTTATAAACCAAATATGTCTGTTGATTTTTTGTTGCTTAGTGGTCAGTGGAACACACAGGGACATACTAGGACTCCTGGTCATTAGAAAACAGACAGAAACGTGTTTGGTCACCATACCTGCCAGATGCGATGTAGTCCAGGTAAACAACTGAAAAGAAGAGAAAAAAAGAAGTTTTATTCATTTCAACAACATGATGCAGATGACAGAAAAGAAAGTTTTATTCATTTCAACAACATGATGCAGATGACAGAAAAGAAGAAAAAAAACATTCTGACAAATTTTCCTGAACTATTGCAGGTAACAGTTATATGTTTATATCTATGTATGTATGTATGTATGCATGTATGTATATATATATATATATATATATATATATATATATATATATATATATGCTTCTATCTATCTATACAATATATACATATCTGTATTTATATATTGATAGATATAAGAGAGAGAGAGAGAGAGAGAGAGAGAGAGAGAGAGAGAGAGAGCTAGAGCTAGACAGACACTGAGACAGTTACATGTATAGATACAAGACAGATAGACAGATAGACAGTTAGATCTTTTTTTTACCATTCCGCATTCATGAAAAAGGAGAAGGTGGCAGAATACCAATACAGAGTCTGTGTGGGTCTGGGTTTGAATCCCACTCTCGCCCTTTCTCCCAAGTTTGAAAAAAATCAGACAAGCATCCTGTCATTCAGATGAGATGATAAACCGATGTCCCATGTACAGCATGTACTTCGTGCACTGTAAAAGAACCCTTGGTAACAAAACTGCTGTCCTCTGGAAAAAAAATATGTAGAAGAAATCCACTCTGACAGATACATGAACAAACTGATACATATGTTCGTTTTCTTCTTCTTTAAAAAAAAAAATCTTTTTAAAGAATATGTCGTGTTTTGTTTTTTGGGTTTTGTTGTTGTTGTTGTTTCGTTGTTTTTTTCTAGGGTGCAATCTGGTAATCAGTATTTTTCGGTATATGTCATTTCATAATACATAGTAACACACACACATAAAAAAATGATACATACACATAATCGAAAACAATCCATCAATTTAGAACACACACACACACACACACACACACACACACACCTCTTCAGTACCTTGTCGCTGTCCAAATGGGCCACAAAACGTTTTGTCTCTCCCGATAATGCTGTTCGCCACATTGGTCACAAGTGTTTCTCTGTCGCTACTTGACGGAGCACGAAAATGGCTTTTGTTCGCGCTGTTTGAGCTGATATTGTAAAACTGACGGTCCACCGGGCGATGCATTCTGAGCCGGATTTTAAAATATTCTTCGCACGTGTTTTGGTCTACGAAAACATTGGCATGTATAGTAACTGCAGTGCATCCCCTTTTACCATCAGAATGATTTCCCCTAACACTTCATTGGCTTCCACAAACGTTGTTGCTTCCTATCCAAAAGAATATGCTTTCGATCCACTTTGTATTGAATGTAAGCCAAATTTTACAATATTTGTACAAAAAAAGAAGGTGAGGGAAGAGCTGCACAAGAACCACACAAGACAAAACGGAGGATTGCTTGAAAAAAAAAAAAAAAGAAGAAAAAAAGAAGAAGAGGAAAATCGGACTAAGGGAGATGAATCAGAAATCTTACACTCAGTGTCTATCATGAGTTATTTACCTTCGACCATGTGCCCGTGCATAATTTTTGCTAAATTCATTGAAGAAGGTTTTTATGTGTTTCGTTAGGAGCCAGTTTCAGTCTGGATTCTTTACCACTTCTACCTTAAGTGTACTTGTTGAACAGAAAATAGAACAATGACATGTGTTAATCTTGACACTGCATCCTGTACATATCCATTTGTACGCTGTTGCAAGAGTAATTAGCTCGGCCTTGTCAAGCTTGACAAGTTTGTTTTCCTATCCGTTCCCTTCCCTCCCGCTGCGGCCGAGCGTGAGCCGCAGCTGAAAGAGGAAAAGAAGGGACCCTCGTTTCGCTCGGGGTCAGCCCGATACTCCCCTGTGTCGATACTCCCCCGTGTCAATAGTCCCTCTCACAAAGATCCAAAAACAGTCAAATACAGATGTATGTATATATTTGTGACTGACCATGCTTTCTGCTTGATCAAAGTTGTGTTGTGGAATGATGAATGTGTTATGTGTTCTCATCAATCAGTGGCAGCATCTGTGCGTGTGTGTGTTTGTGTGTATGTGTGGGTCTGTGTGTTTGAGTGCGTTTGTGCATGCGCAAGGGTGTAAGTGTACACAAGTGTCAGGAGAGTTCTGTGCACGTGCGTATGTTAGTGTGTGTGTGTGTGTGTGTGTGAGGGGGAGGTGGGGGTGCCGGGGGGAGGTGGGTACTGTAGAGGATGAGGTATGTGAGTGTATGCATGCCTACACTGTTGGAGCAACGGGATATTGGAACGTGCGGGTGTGTATGTATATATCTTTGTGTATATGTGTGTGGGGGTTGGGGTGGGGGATATGGGCGTATGTGTGTGTGCTTGTACAAGTAAGTGTTCATCTGTGTGTGTGTGTGTGTGTGTGTGTGTGTGTGTGTGTGTGTGTGTGTGCGTGTGCCGTGGAAGCTGCGATACGTAGCCTAGAAATGAGTGTGTGGAGGAAGGGGGGTAGAGGAGGTGCAGGGTAATGTGTGTGTGTGTGTTGGGGCTCATGTACGTTTATGTGTATTTGACTGTGCTTTCATATCTGTGAAACTGCATATTTCAGTGGTGCATATCTGTTATGCATGTGTGGGTGTATGTGTGAATGTGTGTCTATTGCCCCAGTCTACGCCTGCGTGCAGAGTCGTGACTAGGAACTGCCAGCAGCATCCTCTGCTTGTCCCCTTTACCACTAGCTCGTTCCGACATTAGCCTGCCAGTGGTTGCCTGACCAGCACAGGTGACTTTTTTTTAGTGAAGAGTTGTGCAGTCCCTTCCCCACTCTCTCGCCTACCGACGCTCAGAGTCCCACAGGTGCAGATAGTGCCGCGTTAGAACGGCCTCGGCAGGTGCAGGTTTTTTCTTCAGAGTTCCGTCTCCTAGGAGGATTTCCAGCCAAGGATAAGAGCTCCCCCTGCCCTTTGGTCATCCTCTTCCGTTTCCTCCTCCGCCTCGTCCGTCGTTGGGAGACTTCACATGCGGCAGGTAGTACTGGGTTACATGGTACCAGTAGCAAGGGCTATGCCCCTGACCTGACTAACGGGAGGAATATAGACATGCTTTCGAGCTTAGTTACTATTCAAATACATGTAATAGCTTCCCAACCCCACGTGCTCCACAAAACAAAGCAAACGGTTGAAGTCATGAACTGTCAGTGAAAGAAATAAAGACGACAAACCAACGGTTACTAAGTGAACGCTGAAATGTCACCAAATCAAATGAAATGTCACCGGTCCACTGGTAAAGCTAGCATATGTATCCTTCAGTACACCAGTGTATATATATATGTAAACTACTTGTGTGAAGTACCTTCGTTTTCAGCTTATGAATATCATAATTATGTTGTTTTGGTCTTTTTTATTTACACATGCAGGTATACATGCGTGTGCGTGCGCGCGCGTGTGTGTGTGGATGTGTGTATACATGTGTGTGTTCGCTCGCGCGCGCGCGTGTGTGTGTAGGTGTGTGTGTGTGTGGGGGTGTCTGTCTGTCTGTCCGCGTTTCTGTTTATCTGTGTGTGTGTGTGTGTGTGTGTGTGTGTGTGTGTAAGGGCGCGCTTGCGTGTGTGCGCGCACGCGATCACGCCCTATGTTATCTTATCTCTAGTGCTTTTATCTTTGCCGTCGTGTTATCTCCGCCACCGTTGGCTGGGTCGTAAAATTTACAACTCTTGTGCCTGTTGTGCTCACTGTGTCGATGTGTGTGTGTGTCTGTCTGTGTCTGTGTGCCTTTTTGTGTGTGTAGTGTGTGTGTGTCTCTGTATGCTAGCGCATGCATTCAGTTGAATTACTGATGTATGTGAAAGTGCGTGGGTGTGTATGTTGTTGTGGGTGTGCATGTGCCGGGGCGATGAGTATGTGTGATAGTGGGAGGGGGGGCGTCAGATGGTCCGTGTGTGTGTGTGATTGTGTGTGCGTTTGTGTGTGTGTTCGTGTGTGTGTGTGTATGTGTGTGTGTGTGTATGTGTGCGTGTGCGCGCGCGTGTGTGTGTGTTCTCAAACTGATGTAGGTCTTTGTCTTATGTGTGACGTCTCCTCGTTGGCCCCTAAACATCTGCATCTGGGGTGGGGCGCTCTAAGATGGGGCCATAAAAGGGTCATAACAGTGGCCCACAGTAAAAGTTTGGAAGTTTGTTTCAGGCAGCGGGATCAAAGCATAGTGCGGCGGCTTGGCCGAAGGTTGGGAGGTGGGGCCCCGGGGTGGGTGTGGGGGTAAACTTTTTTGGTGATAACATATCGAAGACCAACAGTGTATATAAGTGTGTGTGTGTGTGAAAATAACTTCAATAAAAACGAAACGAAAATATAAAAAGAATGCAACGAGCAGAAATCGACACACACAACTGATTAATTTTCTTCTTTATTTAATATGTATTACAAATAACAGCGGCGAAACGCTCTCTCTCTCTCTCTCTCTCTCTCTCTCTCTCTCTGTGTGTGTGTGTGTGTGTGTGTGTGTGTGTGTGTGTGTGTGTGTGTGTGAAAACAATCAATAAATAAAATCGAAAACATGAACAATCCATGCAAATGCCGTGACGTATAGCCCCACCCCCAAAAACCATATGCCTTAAATATATCAAACAAATCAATTAATATCTTTCCCCCTGTTTATCAGTATGTTGCAAATCACATCAAGTTACATGATATTGCTTATCAGTGCTTAATCAAATCTTTCATTTGTTGATTAGTCAAGTTCGCTTACTGCTATCATTAGTACTATTCGTTCTAAGGATCATGTGTTATATTGTAATCTCATTTTTTACACAAAATTTCACCACTGAATTATAAGTTATCTAACACACACACGCACACGCACACACACACACACACACACACACACACACACTGCGTGAACAGTTACTTTTCCCTCACCAGTAGCCGTCTTTTTCCTCTATGTTTGTCAAATAACACTTATCGTTAACTTGAAGACGCTAAACTGAAGAAGAATAATAATACAACAACAGCAGCAACAACAACAACCACACACGCACACACACACGCACACACACACACACACACACACACACACACACACACACACACGGAGGCGTATCGACACGGGGGAGTATCGACACAAAAACTGTACAGCTGTATATCGTATAAAACAGGCCCGACACAGGAAAAATTTGAAAGTCATTTACACCGCTAGAATGCAACAACACACATTAATTTTCGTTCTAATGAATCATAAAAAACATATTCAACAGATAACACCTCCACGAAGTGAATGTATTTTGTGTTGTGTATGTTAATAATATTTCTTTAAATGTCCATTTTTCCCGATTTGTAAACCCTGCCGGCCTCTGCCGGGGCCGTGTCAAGGACGGCCTGAACTCTATTTATCCATAGTCTGCAGCTGTCACTTACTTTTTCTCAATTAACGAGTCAGACCAAGCTTAAGTACAACTTTCTATGACATATGAAGAATCAGGAACAAAACTGCACAACTTGACCTCGTCGGCCTTGACCGAGAACAGAAATGGGTTCATTTCCGGCTCAATCTCGAAACGCGCGTATTCCAGTGGCCATCGTTTGATCGTCTACCATCACATCGGATCGACCAAAATGATGTAAGTATCACTTAGAAATATGTGTTATCTGAGTTCCCTATCGTACATGTTCATAACAAGGGTAGTGTGTGTGTGTGTGTGTGTGTGTGTGTGTGTGTGTGTTTCTTTGTCAGACTGTTTCTCTCCCAGTGTGTGTGTGTGTGTGTGTGTGTGTGTGTGACTGTGTATATATCTCTGTGTGTGTGTGTGTGTGTGTTTCTGTGTGCAGGCCTACGTCATCTCGCCGCGCGCTGGCTTCCCAGCAATGCATGCACATGGACTGTTTTTTATTCAAGGGCTGAACATTTCCCCAAGCTGTCTGATCAGATCTCCTGTAACACATACTGATGACACCTCTCACCCAACAGCCAATCACGTGGAACAAAAAATCCATGAGCAATCTCTGGGCCTTTCATAATAACGAAAAAAGTGAGGGGGGTCACCAAGTATCCATTCTGCACTGTCTGCTTGCAGCTTGGCCGCACATCACCTGATCCTGGGTGACGTTACGACGCCTGCTACGGTTTGCTCTCTGTGTTTCTGTATTCGTGTCTCTGTCTGTCTGTCTGTCTCCCCTCTATCTCTCTCTCCCCCCTCTCTCTCTAGCTTTTGCTATTTGTAGCCTATGATAGAAATGGGTGTCACTTTTGTTGTTTGTAGCCTATGATAGGAATGAGTTTTGTTACTTGTAGCCTATGATAGAAATGGGTGTCACTTTTGTTGTTTGTAGCCCATGATAGGAATGAGTTTTGTTGTTTGTAGCCTATGATAGAAATGGGTGTCACTTTTGTTGTTTGTAGCCTATGATAGAAATGGGTGTCACTTTTGTTGTTTGTAGCCTATGATAGGAATGAGTTTTGTTGTTTGTAGCCCATGATAGGAATGAGTTTTGTTGTTTGTAGCCTATGATAGAAATGGGTGTCACTTTTGTTGTTTGTAGCCCATGATAGGAATGAGTTTTGTTGTTTGTAGCCTATGATAGGAATGAGTTTTGTTGTTTGTAGCCTATGATAGAAATGGGTGTCACTTTTGTTGTTTGTAGTAGATTTTGTAGCCTATGATAGAAATGGGTGTCACTTTTGTTGTTTGTAGCCCATGATAGGAATGAGTTTTGTTGTTTGTAGCCTATGATAGGAATGAGTTTTGTTGTTTGTAGCCTATGATAGAAATGGGTGTCACTTTTGTTGTTTGTAGCCCATGATAGGAATGAGTTTTGTTGTTTGTAGCCTATGATAGGAATGAGTTTTGTTGTTTGTAGCCTATGATAGGAATGAGTTTTGTTGTTTGTAGCCTATGATAGGAATGAGTTTTGTTGTTTGTAGCCCATGATAGGAATGAGTTTTGTTGTTTGTAGCCTATGATAGGAATGAGTTTTGTTGTTTGTAGCCTATGATAGGAATGAGTTTTGTTGTTTGTAGCCTATGATAGAAAAGGGTGTCACTTTTGTTGTTTGTAGCCTATGATAGGAATGAGTTTTGTTGCTTGTAGCCTATGATAGAAATGGGTGTCACTTTTGTTGTTTGTAGCCCATGATAGGAATGAGTTTTGTTGTTTGTAGCCTATGATAGGAATGAGTTTTGTTGTTTGTAGCCTATGATAGAAATGGGTGTCACTTTTGTTGCTTGTAGCCTATGATAGAAATGGGTGTCACTTTTGTTGTTTGCAGCCTATGATAGGAATGAGTTTTGTTGTTTGTAGCCTATGATAGGAATGAGTTTTGTTGTTTGTAGCCCATGATAGGAATGAGTTTTGTTGCTTGTAGCCTATGATAGAAATGGGTGTCACTTTTGTTGTTTGTAGCCCATGATAGGAATGAGTTTTGTTGTTTGTAGCCTATGATAGGAATGAGTTTTGTTGTTTGTAGCCTATGATAGGAATGAGTTTTGTTGTTTGTAGCCTATGATAGAAATGGGTGTCACTTTTGTTGTTTGCAGCCTATGATAGGAATGAGTTTTGTTGTTTGTAGCCTATGATAAAAATGAGTTTTGTTGTTTGTAGCGTATGATAGGAATGATTTTTGTTGTTTGTAGCCTATGATAGAAATGGGTGTCACTTTTGTTGTTTGCAGCCTATGATAGGAATGAGTTTTGTTGTTTGTAGCCCACGATAGAAATGAGTTTTGTTGTTTGTAGCCTGTGATAGAAATGGATGTCAGTTTTGTTGTTTGTAGCCTGTGATAGAAATGGATGTCAGTTTTGTTGTTTGCAGCCTATGATAGAAATGGATGTCAGTTTTGTTGTTTGTAGCCTGTGATAGAAATGGATGTCAGTTTTGTTGTTTGCAGCCTATGATAGAAATGGATGTCAGTTTTGTTGTTTGCAGCCTACGATAGAAATGAGTTTTGTTGTTTGTAGCCTGTGATAGAAATGGATGTCAGTTTTGTTGTTTGCAGCCTGTGATAGAAATGGATGTCAGTTTTGTTTGCAGCCTGTGATAGAAATGGATGTCAGTTTTGTTTGCAGCCTGTGATAGAAATGGATGTCAGTTTTGTTTGCAGCCTGTGATAGAAATGGATGTCAGTTTTGTTGTTTGCAGCCTGTGATAGAAATGGATGTCAGTTTTGTTTGCAGCCTGTGATAGAAATAGATGTCAGTTTTGTTGTTTGCAGCCTGTGATAGAAATGGATGTCAGTTTTGTTTGCAGCCTATGATAGAAATGGATGTCAGTTTTGTTTGCAGCCTATGATAGAAATGGATGTCAGTTTTGTTTGCAGCCTGTGATAGAAAAATGAGTGTCAGTTTTGTTTGCAGCCTATGATAGAAAAATGAGTGTCAGTTTTGTTTGCAGCCTATGATAGAAATGGGTGTCAGTTTTGTTTGCAGCCTGTGATAGAAATGGATGTCAGTTTTGTTGTTTGCAGCCTGTGATAGAAATGGATGTCAGTTTTGTTGTTTGCAGCCTGTGACAGAAATGGATGTCAGTTTTGTTGTTTGCAGCCTGTGATAGAAATGGGTGTCAGTGTTGTTTGCAGCCTATGATAGAAATGGGTGTCAGTGTTGTTTGCAGCCTATGATAGAAATGGATGTCAGTGTTGTTTGCATCCTATGATAGAAATGGATGTCAGTGTTGTTTGCAGCCTATGATAGAAATGGATGTCAGTGTTGTTTGCAGCCTATGATAGAAAAATGGATGTCAGTGTTGTTTGCAGCCTATGATAGAAATGGATGTCAGTGTTGTTTGCAGCCTGTGATAGAAATGGATGTCAGTTTTGTTTGCAGCCTGTGATAGAAATGGATGTCAGTTTTGTTTGCAGCCTGTGATAGAAATGGATGTCAGTTTTGTTTGCAGCCTATGATAGAAATGAGTGTCAGTGTTGTTTGCAGCCTATGATAGAAAAATGAGTGTCAGTTTTATTGTCTTCATTTCTTGTTTTCTTTCCCTTTTTTAACAACAGTTTGAAGCAGTTTGTTTTTGAGTCAGTTTTGAACAAAAGGAGGTTGCTGACTCTGACACAGACATCATTTTTCTTTTGCTCACCGTTTTGAATTAATTGGCAAGCATTTTTTAATCAAATGTTTGGAATGAACACTAGCCAACTGATGTTGCTGCTGTTGTTATGTTTGTTGGGTTGTTATGTATTTTCTGAACTATTATGTACCTCTGTGTAATGTACCTCTCTGTTATGAACCTCTGTGTAATGTACCTCCCCAGAAACCGTGAACAACTCGTCTATCCGTCATTGCATGGAGACCTGGCCATGGACCAGTTTTGTGGAGAAACATTTTGGGTCAGCAAGTTTCTTCTCTCTTTGTCTCTTGTATTGCTTTTATGTTTCTATTCGTGTCCTCTCTCTCTCTCTCATGCATGCGCGCGCGCGCGCGCGCCTGCGTGTGTGTGTGTGTGTGTGTGTGTGTGTGTGCGCGTGAGAGAGAGAGAACAGAACAGAACAGAACAGAATTTTATTCAGTAAGACCAAAGCCCATTTGAAGGGGTGTGAACATGAATCACATTTTGAAAAGCATACTATAGATGACACAATATCCCACATAAAAACAAACAAACAAACAACAACAGCAAATAAGACACATCAGTATCTACTGAGCCACATGTCTAGCTAATTAAGAAATGAATGTATGAATATTCAAATATGTACTTCACAGGCCTATTATAATCACAAACTGTCAACTGAAAATATAGTGTTATGACAATACAATCTTCTCTAAATGCTTTACAAAGGTATGAAGCTAAATTTCATATATTTTGTTCTTTTTTCGGGGCCAGTAACAATGTTAGTTTAAAATCACTGGGGTCATTGAAATATTTCGACGGAATAAGACTGTGTCTCAAATCATTAAGGGCAGGGCAACACAGAACAAAATGGACTTCATTTTCCAAAGCAGATTTACACAGGGGACACTGCATTTCACATTTGTCGATTACTTTATATCTTGATTGATGTACACATAAATTGGATAAACCAAACCTGAATCTTGTCAATATATACCTTACAAATCTATTCAAGTCCATTGATAAGTATAATTCAACTTCACACGACGTCTTAAATTTCCTATAATGTATGAATCTGTTGCTGTTGTGCATGTGAGAGTCCCAGTTCTGCCACCCATTATCAACCAGTCTTTGCTTAAACTCCCTTAAAAAAGAATATACACAGCCTACTCCTTGATCATCCCATGCGTAACAAAAGCCATTTATATTCAATAAATCTCGAACTTTTGACGCCCAGTTTTTCCCCTGTTGGCCAGATTTAACAGCATTTTACATGCCTTGAATGGTAATCTATATTCTTCAATTTGTGTCAGTTTCAACCAGTATCGAACACAGCAAACAGCAGAGTTAATAGTCAAAGAAAACGACCCGATTCGCCATAGATTTGATCATTTGGTGTTTTGATATTGACTCCAAGGTATTTTTTCAACATAAACAACTGAACACTTTCTATTACTGCAGAAGATTGATCTAAACCCCATATCTCTGCACCATAAAGCAACATTTGTTGAATCTGTGAATCAAATAACTTTAAGAACAACTTAAATGAATAATTATTGAATTTATGCAATTTACAGAGGATAGAAATAGCAGCTTGTTTTGCTTTATTAGCTAATTCTTGACATGAATACCTAAAACTAAGTCTTGTGGAAAACACAACCCCCAGATATCTATATGAATTCGCAATTTTCATTCCTGTATTATTATAGAACCATCTCTCGACGCTTGCTAAAAAAGACCCTTTTCTAAAAACCATAATACTACTTTTACCCATATTTACTTTAAATTGTAATTTGGATGCAGCCATATAAAAGTTGTTCAGTTGTGTTTGCAGCCCAATAACAGTTTCTGATAATAGAATGATATCGTCAGCAAACAATGAAATAAACAATTCAAAGAAATCAAAAGATTGTCTTATAAAACCAACATCAAAACTATCAATCTTAGAACTACGAGTATCGATGTTATCATTACTGGAAGGGAAAATGTTCGTAGTTCTGCCATTAAGGTATCCACACAAAAGAATACTGACATTATCATCATTTAATAATTTATTCGTCAAAATATCTTCAAGATAATCGAGTCCACTGTCAATATCAACAGATTCATAATACGGGGAAGTAATAGGAGGAACGTACGCACATATGTGAATAATATTTCTGTCAAAACCAAAGTTTTTTCAAGTTCAAAACACAAAATGTTACCATGATTACATTCAAGCTCCGAGACAAAAGGCAGAAGTTCGTGTTTTTGTTTTGTTTTGTTTTTTATCAAACACACTACTCACCCTGATTTCCTCCCCTTCTTTGTTAATTTTATTGCTGGTTTACAGAAGACGTGGTGATAAGGGAACAAACCAGAATCCAAATATTCCATGAATGTTTCCACCAAACAAACAAAATCAAATGCATGGATGTAAGATAAAAATTGCTGATCACTAAGTTTGGTTGAAAGACCTTCAACGTTCCAGTGAAGAAATGAAAACGAACACACATCTTTATTTACATTGCTTCCATTGACATGCTCGCCATTCACACATTCCAGTTCCAATCTCATTTTCATTCAGAGCCTGGTTTAAATCGACATCTTCACATAAAAACTGACCCACCGTCTCCCTTGTATGTTCAACTGATATTTCAGCCTGTACAACGGACAGTGGGGAGCACTGAGAGTCATGATTTGCACGACATCGTGCACTACAGCTGCGCTGCGGGCAACATTCACAACATGACATTGACACTTCGGTGTCAATGAAAAAGATCTACCCTTGTAGGTTTGCCCGGATTATGTTTATCCGCAGAATGTTTTCTTATTTTTTTTACAGGGCAGGCCGTATCCCTATTTTATTTCTTGCAACTGTCCTTCCTCACTGAGAGCAAACTTTCCCCCCTCAGTGAGAAGGTGGTCAAATACCTTGGTTGCCCTTTTATTCTGATCTCTGGCCCTAATTTCTTCCTGACATCACGAACTCTTTGTGTGTAATCTTCTGAAATGAAAATCCTACTGTCCTTGAGTTTCTTTTTTTACCTTAGAATTTCTTCCTTGTCTTCATAAAACGTACAGCGGACAATAATGGGTGAATCTGGCTTGTTACTAAGGCGATGTAGTCTATCAAATTCTACAGACTGTGAAAGCTCGCGTTTATTAGTGAACAAATCCTGAATCATATTTTCACAAACAGTTTTGGTCTCCCCATCCTTTTTCGACATTCCATAAAATATCACATTGTTTCTTTTGGATCGTCCTTCTAGATCGTCAACTTTCTTTTCAAGATTACCAATCCTGTCTTTCATTTGTCCATTCTCTCTTTTCAGTGAGTCATTCTGTGCACGCAGATCCCGAATTGTCTCTTTCACCTCTTGGAAATGTTATTTCAGTTCAACAACAGAATCATCGACACTCTTCAGTTCCTTGGCCATGGTGTCCATTTTACCATCAAATTTACTGTCCATACCCGTCAGCATTTTCTTGATGTCCTGCAATACTGGATTGTCAGTTAATTTCTCACCTGCTGTAGACGACTGGGAATCCAGGTCAGAAACCACAGAACTGTCTGTACTCACACGGCGACTGGCACCATCACTCATCAGACGGGACTGCCTCATGGTACTGCTGGACTTGAGCCCGGGGTTGGTCTCCACGTCTCCACAACGTAGTAACAGGTCACTGAAGAAAAACACGGAGAGCACTGCGGACGTTGAGCACACGAACTGTCATTGCCAACTTGAATCTGGCTCGCTTGGACATAAAATTTAAGTAAATCCAGAAGAAACCTCCACACTTCAGACGAAAATCAGGTGCAGCAGAAGGCATTCCGTATCTGCCACAAAATTAGTGGGTCTACACAACTTATAATGTGACTGGTTTACCAAAATTATCAGTTAAACGCGGAGCTCAGAAAACGCATCTGACTCCGTCCACTGACAGCAGCTCACCCCAGAGAGAGAGAGAGAGAGAGAGAGAGACAGTGGTGGGGGAGAGATCAGAAACAGGTCAGTTCTGTCAAGGGACGAACAAAGGCTCGCATTTGCAAATACGACATACACAGGTAAACATTTCACGGTGACAAACGAAAACACACACACAAAGGCGCGCATTTGCAAATACGACATACACAGGTAAACATTTCACGGTGACAAACAAAAACACACACACACGAAGGCGTGCATTTGCAAATACGACATACACAGGTAAACATTTCACCCTGACAAACGAACACACACACACACACACACACACAAAGGCGCCGCACGCATAGGAACGCACTCGGAATGACGTAACAAAACCTGCACATACAGTTCCAGTTCAAAGAAGGTGTCAAAGGGTGCAGACTGATCCATATACGCTACATCAAATCTGCGTGAAGAAAAGGGCAGATGCCCGACCTTCGTATAAACCCAACGCGTGCACACACGCATACACTCTGACATGCGAGCAGACATCGCACGTTCGTCAGTCTGTACACACACGCTTATGCAAACGAACGCGCGCGCGCGCGCACACACACACACACACACACACACACACTCTCTCTCTCTCTCTCTTCACTCATTTTATTTTTTATTGTTTTAACACGCAGCAATGCCAACTTGCTGCACGTGTCATCATCATTCTATTATTTTACAAATTGAAAGTGCAGAATAAAAGTGAAAATACGTACATAGGCTGTAACAAGCTCGGATTAGGCAGTGACACCCTTTTAATTGTGTTCCAGCAGTGTGGGAAATGTCGCCGTATTATTTCATGTGGACAGCTTGATGTATTGTTTTCTCTTTGTGCTGTGTGTGCTGGTTGGGTGTTGTTGTCGTTGTTGTTTCAGCTTTTTATCTGACGTCATTAACATCACAGAACGCCACGCTGATCTGGAACAACAGTTGGCCACAGCTGTCGTCATGTTTTCTGGATCTGGTGGTGAAGTGTGCGCCATGCGTCGTGTTCTGGTTGGCTGTCCCTGGTCACGTGCTGATGACGGAGACCAGTCACACTCCTCACAGATGTTGGCTTCCGGCCTCACGCCTGTCCACTGCCAAACTGGTGAGTCTGGCTTAGGTTTGGATTTGAACTCGCTTAGGTCAGTTCTCAGGAAACATTGCAGGAAGCTGTCTAGTACAGTATACAGTATTATCCAAGGGATCAAATGATACCAGAAATCGGGTTTCTGCAGGTCAGTGAAAAGATCATTTCCGCGTAATATCACACATGGGGTATGTTTTAAGATAGTAACTGCATCGATTCTGGAAGATGACAATATATCTAATTTTCTCTGGTGCCGATTTCAGAATAAGTTAGAAATATATTACCCCCAAAGTGTGTGTGTGTGTGTGTGTGTGTGTGTGTGTGCGTCCACAAGAGGGGGGTTAGGATTGTCATACTGATACATTTTTACGAATTTCTCACCTTGGCAGGAAGAAACGGGGTGACTTTCCCCAGGGCACACAACCCACACCTGTTGTACCTTTCCCAGGGCACACAGCCCATACCTGTTGTCGTACTTTTTCCCAGGGCACACAAACCACACCTGTTGTCGTACTTTACCCAGGGCACACAAACCACACCTATTGTCGTACTTTTCCCCAGGGCACACAACCCACACCTGTTGTTGTACTTTACCCAGGGCACACAAACCACACCTGTTGTCGTACTTTTCCCCAGGGCACACAACCCACACCTGTTGTACTTTTCCCCAGGTCACACAACCCACACCTGTCGTACTTTTCCCCAGGGCACACAATCCACACCTGTTGTACTTTTCCCCAGGTCACACAACCCACACCTGTCGTACTTTTCCCCAGGGCACACAACCCACACCTGTTGTCATACTTTTCCCCAGGTCACACAGCCCACACCTGTTGTACTTTTCCCCAGGTCACACAGCCCACACCTGTTGTTGTACTTTTCCCCAGGGCACACAACCCACACCTGTTGTACTTTCCCCAGGGCACACAAACCACGCCTGTTGTTGTACTTTTCCCCAGGTCAGACAACCCACACCTGTTGTACTTTTCCCCAGGGCACACAACCCACACCTGTTGTACTTTTCCCCAGGGCACACAACCCACACCTGTTGTACTTTCCCCAGGGCACACAACCCACACCTGTCGTACTTTTCCCCAGGGCACACAAACCACGCCTGTTGTCGTACTTTCCCCAGGTCACACAACCCACGGCTGTCGTACTTTTCCCCAGGGCACGTTGTACATTTCCCCAGGGCACACAGCCCACACCTGTTGTACTTATCCCCAGGGCACACAGCCCACACCTATTGTACTTTTCCCCAGGGCACACAGCCCACACCTGTTGTACTTTCCCCAGGGCACACAACCCACACCTGTTGTTGTACTTTTCCCCAGGGCACACAACCCACACCTGTTGTACTTTTCCCCAGGGCACACAACCCACACCTGTTGTACTTTCCCCAGGGCACACAACCCACACCTGTTGTTGTACTTTTCCCCAGGGCACACAACCCACACCTGTCGTACTTTTCCCCAGGGCACATTGTACTTTTCCCCAGGGCACACAGCCCACACCTGTTGTACGTTTCCCAGGGCACACAGCCCACACCTGTTGTACTTTTCCCAGGGCACACAACCCACACCTGTTGTACGTTTCCCTAGGGCACACAACCCACACCTGTTGTTGTACTTTTCCCCAGGGCACACAACCCACACCTGTTGTACTTTTCCCCAGGGCACGTTGTACTTTTCCCCAGGGCACACAGCCCACACCTGTCGTACTTTCCCCAGGGCACACTACCCACACCTGTCGTACTTTTCCCCAGGGCACACCTGTCGTACTTTCCCCAGGGCACACCTGTTGTACTTTTCCCCAGGGCACACAGCCCACACCTGTCGTACTTTCCCCAGGGCACACAGCCCACACCTGTTGTACTTTTCCCCAGGGCACACAGCCCACACCTGTTGTACTTTCCCCAGGGCACACTACCCACACCTGTTGTTGTACTTTTCCCCAGGGCACACAACCCACCTGTTGTTGTACTTTTACTCAGTTGCTCAATCCGTGATATGCATGCATGGAATCCTGGCAAGATGTCAGGTTTCTTCCTTTGTGTATGTGAGGAAGGTTTAGGGCGGAGGGGGTGTCAAAATGACACCATACCAGTTCACCTCAAAAATTCACCTCAACCAGTTTCACATGCCAAAACACTTCACAGTTTGCTCTGAAACCTGGAGAGCGTGTGCAGGTGTATGTGCGTGCATGTGTGCAGATGTGTGTGCGTGCGTGTGTGCGTGCGTGTGTGCGTGTGCGCGTGTGCGGTGTTGATAGTGTTGTTGCTGCTGTGTTGTATTATTAATAGTCATTCATTAATCAACAGGCCTGTCAATCTAAACATCAATCATTCATTCAGTCAAACGTATTGTTACAGTATGTAACTGAACACCAAACAACAGATCAACAGAACATCAGTTTGAAACAAACGATTGTTTGAATATATACATGCCAGTCTGAACAAAACGAATATTAACATATTTTATGCGCTCATATACACATACGTATGTATACATGATGATGCTTGCGGGGAAAAATCCATCTCGGATTGTGGAAAATGAATCCATAATGAGCAAGATACATACCAGTCCGGATTGCTGTTTGAAGTTTAAGTTGGAGGGGATGTAAGGGTTGAAGGTGGCAGTGTGTGTGTGTGTGGAGGGGGGGAGGGGGAGGGGGGTTAGGGTGTGTGATAAAGAGCACGTGTGTGTCTGTATGTGTGTATGCTTGTAGTCTCTGTGTGTGTGTGTGTCTGTGTGTGTCTGTGTCTGTGCGTGTGTGTGTCTGTTTGTGTGTGTATATGTGTGTGTGTCTGTTTGTGTCTCTGTGTGTGCACGCGCGCAGGTAATATCACAATCAGTGAACGAACTGTATGAACTTGAAAACCCAAATCACGAAGGTAAAGAGCCATTTGATCATCTCCCCCACCCCTTCCCCTGTCACCTCTCTCACATCACATGATCCCTCACTCGGCTTCAGACATTCACGCACGCACTCAAGCATAACACTGAAATCATATCACGTGCGAACAATAAAATCAACAACCCCCCCCCCCCTCCATTTCCACTCCCTTCGCGCTGTCAATGTTCCCTTTAGGATATTCTGCCTGAGTGAAGACCGCATTAAAGGATAATTAGAGACATTATCTAAAATAACATCGGCTGCAGGCCAGTGCGTTGTTTGGAGGTTGACGAAAGCGTTAACATCTGCCCGGCATTTCTCTCTCTCTTATTTTCATGCGTGTGCGCGTGAGTGATTTAGCTTGATCACAGACCTGAGTGATTTAGCTTTATCAAAGACCTGATCTCAGGAATGTGCTTTACTTCACGATTGATAAACATGCATTCTTGCTAAAGCATACGCGTGCACGCGCGCCGTGTAACATATGAATATGCATTCTTCCTAAAGCATACGCGCGCGCGCCGTGTACAATTATATGTACATATACATATATCTATATGGCATTTAAATCAGTTCATCTTAATAGTTTACATACATATATATATATATGTATATATATACATGCATACATAATTATGCATGCACACACACACACACACACACACACACACACACACACACACACACACACACATATATATATATATATATATATATATATATATATATATATATATATATATACGGGCACGTACACACGTATGCTTTAGCAAAAATGGATAACTGTTCAAAAATCGTTGTTTGCAGATGACATTGTCTTACTTTCAGATAACTAGGAACACGTGAAAGACGGCTGTGTGGCAGTTTACAGATTTCAGCTGTCAACGCATACATATATCTCAGAATTATTTGTCAACAAAGCTCAGTTTTATGTAAACATATCAGAATCTTCTGAACAGAACAAAAAGAAGTTTTCTGAACATTTTACCATTCATTTGTAAATTCGACAATTATTCAAAAAATGATTTTTAATTGTTGGATGCAAAAGTACCACAAACTGCCTAATGTGGTGCCGAAATATGGGGACTTGAAGCTGGGTATGACATAGAAAAGATGAATTCATTTATTATCAAATTGTTTTACTATGTCAAATGGAACTCCAAATGATACAGGATCAGATTAAACTGGAAGACACCCTGTTTGAATTTGTACATAAAATGCATAAGGTACTTATCAAAAGTGCTTCGAATGGATGATCAAAGGTTGCCGGCCCAAGCGTTTAGAACTTTGCATAAAGCAGAACTGAGGGGCAAATGAAAAAAAGTGGCAACAAGCACGCGTGTGTGTCTTTGTAGCTACGGGTTTCCTTATATATGGGATAATCAGGAGTTGGAAGCGTACGGATATTAATAGACTGTAAGTGGCAGGACTGAGACTTTCACACACCGATAAAAGAATCGCAGTCTACAGATTATATAGACTGAATCACATGACAGAACCTTATTTTTCTTTAGATACTCGTGGTATCAAAGGTTTGGTGCGTCAGACTTGATTGTTCATCCTTAAAGATAAGCAATTAAAGGTATATTGAAACTGTGTACTGTGTGCAGGCATATGGGGGTGTGCTGTGTGCTGTGTGCAGGCATGTGGTGGTGTGCTGTGTGCTGTGTGTGCGGGTGTGCTGTGTGTGCTGTGTGCAGGCATGTGGGGGTGTGCTGTGTGCTGTGTGCAGGCATGTGGGGGTGTGCTGTGTGCTGTGTGCAGGCATGTGGGGGTGTGCTGTGTGCTGTGTGCAGGCATGTGGGGGTGTGCTGTGTGCTGTGTGCAGGCATGTGGGGGTGTGCTGTGTGCTGTGTGCAGGCATGTGGGGGTGTGCTGTGTGCAGGTATGTGGTGGTGTGCTGTGTGCAGGCATGTGGGGGTGTGCTGTGTGCTGTGTGCAGGCATGTGGAGGTGTGCTGTGTGCTGTGTGCAGGCATGTGGGGGTGTGCTGTGTGCAGGTATGTGGTGGTGTGCTGTGTGCAGGCATGTGGGGGTGTGCTGTGTGCTGTGTGCAGGCATGTGGGGGTGTGCTGTGTGCAGGCATGTGGGGGTGTGCTGTGTGCTGTGTGCAGGCATGTGGGGGTGTGCTGTGTGCAGGTATGTGGTGGTGTGCTGTGTGCAGGCATGTGGGGGTGTGCTGTGTGCTGTGTGCAGGCATGTGGGTGTGTGCTGTGTGCAGGCATGTGGGTGTGTGCTGTGTGCTGTGTGCAGGCATGTGGGGGTGTGTTGTGTGCTGTGTGCAGGCATGTGGGGGTGTGCTGTGTGCTGTGTGCAGGCATGTGGGGGTGTGCTGTGTGTACTGTGTGCAGGCATATGGTGGTGTGCTGTGTGCAGGCATGTGGGGGTGTGCTGTGTGTGCTGTGTGCAGACATGTGGTGGTGTGCTGTGTGTGCAGACATGTGGTGGTGTGCTGTGTGTGCTGTGTGCAGGCATGTGGTGGTGTGCTGTGTGTGCTGTGTGCAGACATGTGGTGGTGTGCTGTGTGTGCAGACATGTGGTGGTGTGCTGTGTGTGCTGTGTGCAGGCATGTGGGGCTGTGATGTGTGTGCTATCGCTGTTGGAGTTCCTCTGGCGACTGACAGACCATTCCTGGGCCTCTGTGCTGGGCAACGTTGTGCTCATCATCACACTGGTAAGAGGCATTCAGTGAAACACACACACACACACACACACACACACACACACACACAACTGCAAGCCAAAGCGAGCGTAAAATCTTTTTTCCTTGATTATGTAAGTGCAGGTGAATAAATAAACTCCACACATATATATATATTCCCCACCGACAGCATAAACCAGTTTTTAACGGTCAAAACATCATATGGTCTTTATATAGTCTTAAGTGTCATGAACTATCGCTAATTTAGAAGTAACTGTTGTTGGTTTGTTGTATGAAATGGTTCAGCAGGTGTTGGAAGTGAAAGCTTGCCGCATGACTGGGGAAAATCAAATCATTCACACAATTGCCAAACACCCGTTGTTGATGTTTCAGCCGTTGGGAAGCAGAAGCCGGAAGTTCTGGTCCAATTATTCATCCCAGTTGACCTCCCGACCCCAATACAAAGAAACGCCGGAAGTTCCGGTCCCAATTATTCATTCCTGTTGACCTCCCACCCCAATACAAAGAAACGCCGGAAGTTCAGGTCCCAATTATTCATTCCTGTTGACCTCCCGACTCCAATACAAAGAAACGCCGGAAGTTCAGGTCCCAATTATTCATTCCTGTTGACCTCCCGACTCCAATACAAAGAAAGGCCGGAAGTTCCGGTCCAATTATTTATTCATGTTGATCTCCCACCCCAATACAAATAATTACCGGAAGTTCAGGTCCCAATTATTCATTCCTGTTGACCTCCCGACTCCAATACAAAGAAACGCCGGAAGTTCCGGTCCCAATTATTTATTCATGTTGATCTCCCACCCCAATACAAATAATTACCGGAAGTTCAGGTCCCAATTATTCATTCCTGTTGACCTCCCGACTCCAATACAAAGAAACGCCGGAAGTTCCGGTCCCAATTATTCATTCATGTTGACCTCCCAACCCCTCCAACGCAAAGAAACGTAATATATCCAACCTGCCATTCCCAATTAGGAGATCACACATCCAACAAACAGTCTTGGTTCCAGCTTCAAATCTAAAGTTTCTGATATGATTTTTTTTTTTTTTTTTTTTTGCGACAGTATATCAGTATTTCTCAGACAGTTGCTTTACTACTTGCCATTCCCAATTAGAAGATCGCTTATCCAATAGTCTTGGTTCCTATTTCAAATTTAAAATTTCTGATAACGATTTTTTGAGACAGTATATCAATATTCCTCAGACATTTGGTTTCTTTACAGATGGCTGGAACGTTAATGACTCGTTACGAAAAACGTCGCTGTCTGATTACGTCACCACCACTGTTCATCTTCTGGACCCTGAAGACGTGCTGTGACGTCATTCCTTTCTACACACACGTCATGCAGAAGGTGAGCGAAGCACGTGGTAAGTAACACACTGTTTTAGTCATCTTTGTTGTTTGGTTTCTCCTCGTACTTGAAACACTATTTGCATAAAAAAAAGAAGAAAAAAAGAGAGGAACAGTTTTCTATTAGTACGATCTGGGCCAACTGCTTTCCCCATGTTCCGAAAGTTGAAAGAAAATAAACCAGTCTCATTGTCGGTGAAGCTATCTTCCTCCCGCACTGCAGTCAAGTGGACTGGTCATCTTTCAGGTCACTCCGCTCAAAACTGCGCACACAAAAAAGGGAGTCACACACACACGCGCGCGCGCGCGCACACACACACACACACACACACACACACACACACCTAACTGTACTTTTCTATTTGGCTTGACCAGTCATATTTTTCAACCCCTTCTATGCATCCTTCTTATTTCTTGTCTGAAACTAGCGTTTCACTTTGCCTTGATATTCTAACTAGGCATCATTGGCACGTGTTTGCCTGAATACCCTAACTTGATATCCTGGGCACGTGTTTGCCTTAATACCCTAACTTGACATCCTTGGCACGTGTTTGCCCGAATACCCTAACTTGACATCCTGGGCACATGTTTGCCTGAATACCCTAACTTGACATCCTTGGCACGTGTTTGTCTGAATACCCTAACTTGACATCCTGGGCATGTGTTTGCCTGAATACCCTAACTTGACATCCTTGGCACGTGTTTGCCTGAATACCCTGACTTGACATCCAGGGCATGTGTTTGCCTGAATACCCTAACTTGACATCCTGGGCACGTGTTTGCCTGAATACCCTAACTTGACATCATTGGCACGGATTTGCCTGAATACCCTAACTTGACATCCTTGGCACGTGTTTGCCTGAATACCCTAACTTGACATCCTGGGCATGTGTTTGCCTGAATACCCTAACTTGACATCCTTGGCACGTGTTTGTCTGAATACCCTAACTTGACATCCTGGGCATGTGTTTGCCTGAATACCCTAACTTGACATCCTTGGCACGTGTTTGCCTGAATACCCTAACTTGACATCCTTGACACGTGTAAATTGACATCCTTGGCACGCGTCATCCCTCAGTTCCCCCTGTACGTTTTTTTTCTCTCCAATGTTTCTTCTTTTGTTCACCAGTGGTCAGGGTTCGAGATCCCGTTTCGGCATGGTGTTGTGTCCTTGGGAAAGGCACTTTACTCCGATTTTTCTCATTCCACCCACGTGTGAATGTGTAGCAGGCGTTAAGTAAACGGTGGAAGTACAGCATTGGGAATGCCGAACCGTTGACACAATGGGTATGAATGGACTGTCCTGATGGCTGTGGACATCTAACCTGCATGATGTGATGATGATAGAGATATCTTTTTGGCGCCTGTCCTCGGTCGGAGACCAAACTCGAAGCGCTTTACAAACTCGGGGTTATTTGCATAACAGGATGCCTACCTGGGTAGACTTGACTGATGGCTGCCATTGGGCGCTCATCATTCATTTCCTGTGTCATTCAATAAGATTTCAGGCACGCACACATGCTCTCAGGCAGACATGTAACATGCAGGATTGTATTCTCGATGTTAAATCCTGGATGACATTCAACAAACTAAAGTTAAATGATGACATAACTGAAGCTATGATTATTTCCTCTGCAGGAATGTCCACATCTACTTCTTTTCCTGCTTCTGTTGTGGTTAGTGATGCTACAGTTCAGTTTTCTAAATCAGCAAGGAACCTTGAAGTCATTATTGACTCTAACCTCAGCATGCACGCTCAGGTTGTAAATCTGATTCGCAAAGTCAATTGTGAACTTAGTCGAATGAACTCTATCCGTCAGTACCTGTCTGTTGAAACTACTAAAACTCTTATTTCCGAATTTGTGCTGTCACGAATCGACCACTGTAATTCTCATCTCATAGGCTGTCCACATAATATTCTTCAGCGAATTCAAAAACTTCAAAACAATGCTGCCTGTCTGACTCAGAGTCCCACGTACTGATCACATTTCTCCTCACCTTCACACTCTACACTGGCTCCCCAATGAAGCGAGAATAGATACAATGTTGCGTGTCTCTGCTATTCTGCTTTCCACTCCGCAGGACCTACATATCTTTCTGACCTTATCAGTGTTTCCACTCCCGCAAGAAATCTCCGCTCTTCCTCAGAATGTTACCTTTTGAAACTTCCTCGTGTCAATACAAGAACCTATGGTGAATGCTCTTTTTTCTTTGCTGCTTCTCACATCTGGAACAAACTTTTGAGAAAGATTGGTCATGAATATTTATGTAATTTGTAAAAAAAAATTCTTTCATGTAAAAGGCCCTGCAATAGTGAGAAAGGGCGCTATTTTAATGAACATATTATTATTGTTATTATTATTATTATTTTTTTTATTGTTGTTGTTGCTGTTGTTGTTATGATGATGATGATGATTATTATTATTACTATTATTATTATCATACGTGTATGACCGTTTTCTGTATTTACCCCGCCATGAAGGCAGCCATACTCCGTTTTCGGTGGTGTGCATGCTGGGTATGTTCTTGTTTCGATAGCCCACCGATTGCTTTCATGGATTACAGGATCTTTGACGTGCATATTTGATCTTCAACGTGCGTATGCATACACACAAAGGGGGTTCAGGCACCAGCAGGACTACACAATAATAATTTTGTGTTGACTTGGGAGATCTTATCCTTTTAAACACTGACCAATCAATGTCTGATGAACTAAACGCGGCAATATCCACATTTCTTCCCCTGTAGGTATACTTTTCCGTTCATAAGACGGAAAAACTTGTACATACGTGAACATTATAATATATAGGCCTACTCTACGTTTATTCCCCTCCATTCTGACTGGCCTCTACGTCTCTTGACAGGGGAAGAAATGTAGAGTATATATTACAATGTTACTCAAACAAATAAACGATTTTTCCGTCTAAGGAACGAAACTGAATGGAAAGAACACAGGGGAAGAAATGTGGATATTGCCCAGAACGCAACAACTCTGTTCCGTTTCTAGGATTACCACGATGACTCTGAGCAGTTTGCGGTGTTCCTTCTGGGCTTCGGGTTGACGCTGGCCATGACGGTTCTGTACGCCTTTGCTGACCCCTCTGCTGTCGTCTGCCTCACCCGGCGCTGTCCCAGTGGTGGCCAGGTAAGACTGGCTGTAGTCCCCATCTGTGTGTGTTAGTGTGTGTGTGTTAGTGTGTGTGTGTGTGTGTGTGTGTGTGTGTGTGTGTGTGTGTGTGTGTGTGTGTCTGTCTGTCTGTCTGTCTGTCTGTCTGTTTCTGTCTCTCTGTCTCTCCCTATCTGTCTCTTCCCAAGTCAGACTGATTTAGTGGTTGATTTATTTTTCCTCTGTCAGACTGATTTAGTGGTTGAAAATTTTTTCCTCTGTCAGACTGATTTAGTGGTTGATCTATTTTTCCTCTGTCGTACTAAGTCAATGGTTGATCTATTTTTTCTTCTGTCAAACTGATTTCATCGTTGACTTTATCATGTTGCAGAAAATATGCCCCGAGACAACAGCTTCATTCCTCAATGCATTAACCTTCACCTGGATGTTCAGGTAAGTTCCGTTCCTCGTTCTCCTCATACATAGAGGTCACAAACAGTTAAGGACCATTTCATAAAAGCAGTTACGTTTTCGTCAAGTGTTCAAATAAAACGGAGAGGGTTTAAATGTTTCCACCACACACACACACACACACACACACAACACAAAACAACACACACACGCACACACACACAACACACACACACACACACACACACACACATACACATACATACATACATGCATACATCCATACATACACCGTGAACTGGTTGAAAAAACGCAGTTTGAAAAATCGATGTCTCGACCATTAATTCCATCGTGAGTGTCTGCAGCGAGGTTGTCGGTGTGAGACACAATTTTAAGTGTGTTGTACAATGTCAGGAGTGTGAGACACAGTTTTAAGTGTGTCGTACAATGTCAGGAGTGTGAGACAGACAGTTGTAAGTGTGTTGTACAATGTCAGGAGTGTGATACAGACAGTTGTGTGTTGTACAATATCAGGAGTGTGAGACAGACAGTTGTAAGTGTGTTGTGCAATGTCAGGAGTGTGAGACACAGTTTTAAGTGTGTCGTACAATGTCAGGAGTGTGAGACAGACAGTTGTAAGTGTGTTGTACAATGTCAGGAGTGTGATACAGACAGTTGTGTGTTGTACAATATCAGGAGTGTGAGACAGACAGTTGTAAGTGTGTTGTACAATGTCAGGAGTGTGAGACACAGTTTTAAGTGTGTCGTACAATGTCAGGAGTGTGAGACAGACAGTTGTAAGTGTGTTGTACAATGTCAGGAGTGTGAGACACAGTTTTAAGTGTGTCGTACAATGTCAGGAGTGTGAGACAGACAGTTGTAAGTGTGTTGTACAATGTCAGGAGTGTGATACAGACAGTTGTGAGTTGTACAATATCAGGAGTGTGAGACAGACAGTTGTAAGTGTGTTGAACAATGTCAGGAGTGTGAGACAGGCAGTTTTAAGTGTGTTGTACAGTGTCAGGAGTGTGAGACAGTTGTAAATGTGTTGTACAATGTCAGGAGTGTGAGACAGACAGTTGTAAGTGTGTTGTACAATGTCAGGAGTGTGAGACAGACAGTTTTAAGTGTGTTGTACAGTGACAGGAGTGTGAGACAGTTGTAAATGTGTTGTACAATGTCAGGAGTGTGATACAGACAGTTGTGTGTTGTACAATGTCAGGAGTGTGAGACAGACAGTTGTAAGTGTGTTGTACAATGTCAGGAGTGTGAGACAGACAGTTTTAAGTGTGTTGTTCAATGTCAGGAGTGTGAGACAGACAGTTTTAAGTGTGTTGTACAATGTCAGGAGAGTGAGAAAGACAGTTGTAAGTAAGTTGTACAATGTCAGGAGTGTGAGACAGACAGTTTTAAGTATGTTGTACAATGTCAGGAGTGTGAGACAGACAGTTGTAAGTGTGTTGTACAATGTCAGGAGTGTGAGACAGACAGTTGTAAGTGTGTTGTACAGTGTCAGGAGTGTGAGACAGACAGTTTTAAGTGTGTTGTACAGTGTCAGGAGTGAGACAGACAGTTGTAAGTGTGTTGTACAATGTCAGGAGTGTGAGACAGTTTTAAGTGTGTTGTACAGTGTCAGGAGTGTGAGACAGTTGTAAATGTGTTGTACAATGTCAGGAGTGTGATACAGACAGTTGTGTGTTGCACAATGTCAGGAGTGTGAGACAGACAGTTGTAAGTGTGTTGTACAATGTCAGGAGAGTGAGAAAGACAGTTGTAAGTGTGTTGTACAATGTCAGGAGTGTGAGACAGACAGTTGTAAGTGTGTTGTACAATGTCAGGAGTGTGAGACAGACAGTTTTAAGTGTGTTGTTCAATGTCAGGAGTGTGAGACAGACAGTTTTAAGTGTGTTGTACAATGTCAGGAGAGTGAGAAAGACAGTTGTAAGTAAGTTGTACAATGTCAGGAGTGTGAGACAGACAGTTTTAAGTATGTTGTACAATGTCAGGAGTGTGAGACAGACAGTTGTAAGTGTGTTGTACAATGTCAGGAGTGTGAGACAGACAGTTGTAAGTGTGTTGTACAGTGTCAGGAGTGTGAGACAGACAGTTTTAAGTGTGTTGTACAGTGTCAGGAGTGAGACAGACAGTTGTAAGTGTGTTGTACAATGTCAGGAGTGTGAGACAGTTTTAAGTGTGTTGTACAGTGTCAGGAGTGTGAGACAGTTGTAAATGTGTTGTACAATGTCAGGAGTGTGATACAGACAGTTGTGTGTTGCACAATGTCAGGAGTGTGAGACAGACAGTTGTAAGTGTGTTGTACAATGTCAGGAGAGTGAGAAAGACAGTTGTAAGTGTGTTGTACAATGTCAGGAGTGTGAGACAGACAGTTGTAAGTGTGTTGTACAATGTCAGGAGTGTGAGACAGACAGTTTTAAAAGTGTGTTGTGCAATGTCAGGAGTGTGAGACAGACAGTTGTAAGTGTGTTGTACAATGTCAGGAGTGTGAGACAGACAGTTGTAAGTGTGTTGTACAGTGTCAGGAGTGTGAGACAGACAGTTTTAAGTGTGTTGTACGGTGTCAGGAGTGAGACAGACAGTTGTAAGTGTGTTGTACAATGTCAGGAGTGTGAGACAGACAGTTTTAAGTGTGTTGTACAATGTCAGGAGTGTGAGACAGACAGTTTTAAGTATGTTGTACAATGTCAGGAGTGTGAGACACAGTTTTAAGTGTGTTGTACAATGTCAGGAGTGTGAGACAGACAGTTGTAAGCGTTGTAAAATTCTTGACGATAAGCAAACCGGATGCTGATAAATTTATTCATGCAACCTACTCAACCTCCTCAAGTTTTTGAGAACTCTGTAGATGAGACCTGCACTCTGGGTTTGACACTTTCTTCAGATATCAAACAGATTATCAGATATTAAAGAACCACATGCCTACTCCTATCACACACACACACACACACACACACACACACACACACACAGTGTATGTCTTCCTGTCCCAGCAGACTCTGATGTGAAATTAGTCTGGTTGGGCAGTAGCACATGGTTCTGACGGTAGAAAGTGGCAGTCCATGCACACTTCAACATGGGACACCTGCTGTACCTGTCTGAAGAGCACTTCAACACTTCAACATGGGACACCTGCTGTGTCTGTCTGAAGAGCACTTCAACATGGGACACCTGCTGTACCTGTCTGAAGAGTACTTCAACACTTCAACATGGGACACCTGCTGTGTCTGTCTGAAGAGCACTTCAACACTTCAACATGGGACACCTGCTGTACCTGTCTGAAGAGTACTTCAACATGGGACACCTGCTGTGTCTGTCTGAAGAGCACTTCAACATGGGACACCTGCTGTACCTCTCTGAAGAGCACTTCAACTTTTCAACATGGGACACCTGCTGTACCTGTCTGAAGAGCACTTCAACATGGGACACCTGCTGTGTCTGTCTGAAGAGCACTTCAACACTTCAACATGGGACACCTGCTGTACCTGTCTGAAGAGCACTTCAACATGGGACACCTGCTGTGTCTGTCTGAAGAGCACTTCAACATGGGACACCTGCTGTACCTGTCTGAAGAGTACTTCAACACTTCAACATGGGACACCTGCTGTACCTGTCTGAAGAGTACTTCAACACTTCAACATGGGGCACCTGCTGTACCTGTCTGAAGAGTACTTCAACACTTCAATATGGGACACCTGCTCTACCTGTCTGAAGAGTACTTCAACATTTCAACATGGGACACCTGCTGTACCTGTCTGAAGAGTACTTCAACATGGGACACCTGCTGTACCTGTCTGAAGAGCACTTCAACACTTCAACATGGGACACCTGCTGTACCTGTCTGAAGAGTACTTCAACACTTCAATATGGGACACCTGCTGTACCTGTCTGAAGAGCACTTCAACATTTCAACATGGGACACCTGCTGTACCTGTCTGAAGAGTACTTCAACATGGGACACCTGCTGTACCTGTCTGAAGAGCACTTCAACACTTCAACATGGGGCACCTGCTGTACCTGTCTGAAGAGTACTTCAACATGGGACACCTGCTGTACCTGTCTGAAGAGCACTTCAACACTTCAACATGGGACACCTGCTGTACCTGTCTGAAGAGCACTTCACCTGCAGGCCATCCATTCCGTCCCCTCCGGTCCTGAGGGGAAAAGCAAAAGGAACCCCCCCCCCCTCCCCATGGCCCCCTCCCCACCGTCCCCCCTCCCACACACAAAAAGAACTTCGGTAACGGTAGTTTTAGTTGCTTTGTGCTCCCACTGCCTGGGATTCGCTGCCTGTCGGTTCTGTCTTCGGTACCAACCAATACTCCCTCTCTGTTCAAATCCCATCTGAAACCTCATCTGTTCCGCGAGGCGTTTTTCTGAGTTGTGTTTGTGTGTGTGTGTGTGTGTGTGTGTGTGTGTGTTCCATTGTTGACTTGAGCTGTATTCTGTTCATGTCTGTGTGTTATGTGTTAGAGTGAGTTGTCCTTTTCGATGAATGGGCGATTGCCAGCACCATGGGTCCACATGAACTTGGAGAAATGCGCTGTACTAATGCCATTTGTTATGGTGATGATGAGCAGCAGTAGCAGCAGCAGTGGTAGTAGAAGTAGAAGTAGCAGCAGCAATGGTAGTAGAAGTAGCAGTAGCAGCAGTGGTAGTAGAAGTAGCAGTAGCAGTGATAGTAGAAGTAGCAGTAGCAGTGGTAGTAGAAGTAGCAGCAGCAGTAGCAGTGGTAGTAGAAGTAGCAGCAGCAGCAGCAGTGGTAGTAGAAGTAGCAGTGGCAGTAGAAGTAGCAGCGGTGGCAGTGATAGTAGAAGTAGCAGCAGCAGTAACATTGGCAGTAGAAGTAGAAGCAGTAGCAGTGGTAGTAGAAGCAGTATCAGTGGTAGTAGAAGTAGTAGCAGCAGTATCAGTAGCAGTGGTAGTAGAAGTAGCAGCAGTGTCAGCAGAAGTAGCAGCAGCAGTAGCAACAGTGGTAGTAGAAGCAGTAGCAGTAGCAGTGGTAGTAGAAGTAGTGGCAGCAGCAGTAGCTGTGGTAGTAGAAGTAGCAGCAGTGTCAGCAGAAGTAGCAGCAGTAGCAACAGTGGTAGTAGAAGCAGCAGTAGTAGCAGTGGTGGTAGAAGTAGCAGCAGCAGTAGCAGCAGTGGTAGTAGAAGTAGCAGTGGTAGTAGAAGTAGCAGCAGCAGTGGTAGTAGAAGTAGCAGTAGCAGAAGTAGCAGCAGCAGTAGCACCCCACTCCCCATGACGTGATGTGTTCTTGGCCACAGGTTGATGGTCCAGGGTTACAGACGGAGCGTGGAGATGTCTGAGCTGTGGGACCTGCCCCACCAGCACCAGTCCGACACCCTCATGCGCGGCTTTGAGCGCCTCTGGGCACAGGAGGTGCAGCGATGCCACAAGTAAGTGTCAGATTTGTGTTGTATTGTGTTGTACTGTACTGCATTGTATTGCATTGCATTGCACTACATTGCATTGTGTTGAATTGTATTGCTTTAATACGTATTGTATTGCATTGTACTGTATTCAATTGCGTTGCATTTCATTGTATTGTATTGCATTGCTTTGTGTTGTTGTACTGTATTGTGTTGAGGTGAAGTTTATGGTATGGTATAATGTTTTATTGTACTGTATTGTGTTGAGATGAAGTTTATGTTATGGTATAATGTTTTATTGTATTGTACTGTACTCTACGTAATCATATCAATTAAACTGTATTGTATTGCGTCCTGTTCTTCTTTGTCAACAACATCTTTGTCAGTGCAGAATGCAGGCTGCTCGCCCCAGGGAGAGCGCCTAGCAAGTGCAACACCACCCACATGTGTTTCTTGTATCTGTCTGCAAATGCATTGTACTTTCTTATTAAAGTGGATTTTTGTACAGTTTTGTCAGGGCAACACTTTCGTTGTCGCGGGTTCCTTAACTTCTGCTAAGTGCATGCGTATAGCACATGGTGCCTCGATTTAATTTCTCATCCCAATGACTGCTCGCAAAGAAAGCATGGGAGAGATAATTTTTTGACAACCCCCATACCCCACAGTATTGTAACACCCCCCAACCCACAGTACTGTAACACCCCCTCCCGACCCCACAGTAATGTAACACCCCGACCCCACAGTAATGTAACATCCCGACCCCACAGTACTGTAACACCCCTCCCGACCCCACAGTAATGTAACACCCCTCCCGACCCCACAGTAATGTAACACCCCGACCCCACAGTACTGTAACACCCCTCCCGACCCCACAGTAATGTAACACCCCGACCCCACAGTACTGTAACACCCCTCCCGACCCCATAGTAATGTAACACCCACTCCCGACCCCACAGTACTGTAACACCCCTCCCGACCCCACAGTAATGTAACACCCCCTCCCGACCCCACAGTACTGTAACACCCCTCCCGACCCCACAGTAATGTAACACCCCCTCCCGACCCCACAGTACTGTAACACCCCGACCCCACAGCAATGTAACACTCCTCCCCGACCCCACAATAATGTAACACCCCCTCCCCGACCCCACAGTAATGTAAACCCCCCCCCCCCCGACCCCACAGTAATGTAACACCCTCGACCCAACAGTACTGTAACCCCCCCCCCCCTCGCCCCCCCGACCCCACAGTACTGTAACATGTTTAAAAACATCGCTGACCGCTAACTCTTCTTCCTCACACATGTCCGACTATGATCTCTAGAGCGGTGGAGGAGGCAACTGACATCCCGACTAACAGGGCAATATTTTGATTATCGTGGAGATAATCTTGCCCAAGTACCAACCCCACTCTCTAGGCCAAATTGACAGTCGGCGTTCAGGAGGTCCCCAAAGGCCAGCTAGCCACCAGGACTGCAACACTAAGAATCATTGCAGTATCCCTCTAAGTTGGAGGGTCTTAGTCCTTCACAAAAGACTAAGCTGTAAAAATGAATTCACATTGCGTTGGAGAAACCATTGCTCACACAGCACTCACTTTGGTGTTGATCCAACTGTAAGCTTTTGTCAGTCTTTCACATGAATGCTGTCATATCTGTCCACTCTCATTTGGTAAATGCTGTATTTCTTTGCCCTTTCTCGGAGATTAAAGCTGTTCTATTATTTTTCTGATGGTGTTGGAAAAAAGTAATTGTTCACCAACATTTCCTATTTATTCGATGTTAACAATCGTGGTAAAGCTAGCTGACAGTTTCATTAAGTTTACTTACCTTTGCAGGAAGATATTACTCGTATTTCACAGTTAAACGAAAAGACTGTCGAGTGGGGTGCATTTCATTTGATGACCACGTTGATGCAAATGAACTTGGTTAGTCTGATTCTGTCTTCAGTATGAAGAGAGGATTCAAGAATAGGGATTTATTTTCCTTTCACTCAGGGGAGGTGGAGGGGTGGGGAGGGAGGAGGATTAAAAACAACAACAAAAACAAAACAAAACAAAAAAACAACAACACAAAAAAGAACAAAAAAACACAAAAAACACAAAACAAACAATAAAAACAACAACAAAACACGAAAAACAGCTAATTGAACTGTACAAACAACACTCATGAAGGCAATTCATCGTCAAATTGACATGCATGCGCAAGCACACACACACACACACACACACACACACACACATGTATGTATGTATGAATGTATGTATGTATATATAATGTGTGTGTGTGTATGTGATAGTCGTGTCCGATTATGACCACCAGGACAGCTAAGGAAACAACTGCTATCCCTCCCGGAAAGCTAGGCAAAACTGATTAATCTGGAAAGTGTCGTGCCCAAGTTACAACTCACTCTGTCGGCCAAGAGGGCTGTAGGACAGTCGGCGTTGGGAGATCCCCAAAGGCCAGCTGGCCCCCAAGGCTACAGCACTTAGAACCAGTTTAATCTTAATTGCCTTCTACTTTGAGAGTCATAGTCCTTCACACAACAGACAAAGACTGAATTCCCATTCCAGTGGATAATCAATCAATCATGCGACTCTCACTTTGCTGTTGGCTCAACTGTAAGCTTTTCTGAAAGTTTGAAACGAGACTGTGTCATAATCATACCTGTGGGATGTTGTGCACCAGGTTGAACAAACGACAGTCCTCAGTGGCTTTCGCCGCCAACGGTCAGGCAAGAAGTCGCCGTGAGAGATTCTGCGACTTGAGCGGTGAGGCCAAACCCCTGCTGGAAAAACCCCGTGATGGTGGTCACCACCACGGCTGCAGCCCTAAGGAGCCGGACGGGCCAGAGGTGAAGAGAACACTGACAGCGAGGTACGGGGCCACCAGGGAGCGACAACCCGCAGTCACATGGCACGGTGGCCATCACCAGTCTGTGCACGCACTACACGAGAGCTGCTGCGCCACTGAGGAGGGGGAGGAGGAGGAGGAAGGTGCGCATGTGCACGTGCGGCCTGACAGGACGACCGCGGGGGCCGGGGACTGCCGCCAGGGGGCAGCACGACCCTCCTTGGGGCGAGTGCTGCTCCGTCAGTTCGGGGCCAGCATTGCGGTGTTTCTGGTGCAGCGGCTGGTGTCCAACTCCTTGTTCATCAGCATTCCACTCATTCTGGGGTGCTTTATTTCTGTCTGTAGTTCGTTAATAGCAGTGATTGTTTTTATACGGGAAAAAATGGAGGAATTAGGGGTGGGGTGGGGTGTGGGGGCAGGAAGAACGAGAAGGAAAGAAGGAATGAATGAATTGAGAAAGGCAAAAACATGTTGTTGTTTTGTTTTCTATCCAGCCCTCAAGGGAGAGAATTTGTTTTTAAAGAAATGAGAGAGAGAAAAACATGAGCACATATGATGTGCGTGTGTATGTGCGTGTGTGCGTGGGCACGTAACTTGCTTCAGTCGAGGCTCCACAGGCTTGCTCTTGTGGTGCAGCCATCAGGACATGGGTGAATACATGTACAGTCACTGTGACCGTGTGAAGGGACACTGATTTTTTTTGCAGGAAACTAACCCATCACCTGAACATTGCAGTCACTGTGACCGTAATGAATGGACACTGACTTTTTGCAGGAAACTAACCCATCACCTGAACATTGCAGTCACTGTGACCGTAATGAATGGACACTGACTTTTTGCAGGAAACTAACCCATCACCTGAACATTGCAGTCACTGTGACCGTAATGAATGGACACTGACTTTTTGCAGGAAACTAACCCATCACCTGAACATTGCAGTCACTGTGACCGTAATGAATGGACACTGACTTTTTGCAGGAAACTAACCCATCACCTGAACATTGCAGTCACTGTGACCGTGTGAAGGGACACTGGCTTTTTGCAGGAAACTAACCCATCACCTGAACATTGCAGTCACTGTGACCGTGTGAAGGGACACTGACTTTTTGCAGGAAACTAACCCATCACCTGAACATTGCAGTCACTGTGACCGTGTGAAGGGAGACTGACTTTTTGCAGGAAACTCACCCATCACCTGAACATACCAGTCACTGTAACTGTATGAAGGGAGACATTGTTTTGATGTGCGTGAGAATCTCTTTGTTTGTGATTGATAGTGCTTTATTTTTGTGGCTCAATGGTACCTACAAAACAGAACAACACGGTGGTCGAGCCTTTTCATCATCTGCTGTTCGAATATGGAACTCCTTGCCTCACCACATCATTCACAGCCCCTCACTGCCTTCCTTTAAATCTAACCTCAAGACTTTCCTCTTCCAGCAGCATTTCCTCTAGACCCTCTCTCAATCATGAAAGTAGTTAGATGATTGTGTAGGTATATTTGTAACGCTGTATTGTGTGTGTGTCGAATGGATAGATGGATGGATGGATGCATGGATGTATATATGTATGTGTGTATTGTACGTACGAGTTTGTATGCGCATATATATGTTTATTGTACATGATCGTGAGTTGAGGGCTGAGTGTTTCGTATGAGTATGTGTGTGGATTGTAAAGCGCTTTGTGCAGTGAGGAAAGTGCTGAAAAATGTCCAGTTATTATTATTATCATTATTGACTTTTTGTAGGAAACTGGTCCATCACCTGAACCACCGATCTGAAGCAGCAGAGTGGCAAGGCTACATGTGGGCACTGGCCCTCTTCTTGACCGGCACTGTCCGCATGCTCTTCCATACCAGCGGCTCCAGCCGCGCCTTTAACTTGGGTCTGCAGTTCAAGTCTGTCGTTATCAGTGCTGTTTACAACAAGGTCTGTCTGTCTGTCTGTCTGCCTTTGTGGTTGTCTGTCTGCGACAGTTCTTGACCAGATGTGACATCAAATGATGTTGTTTTTTTCGTGCCGAAGATAATGTGCTAAGAGAGGATCAAACAGGCTTTTGGTTTTACTCTTGGTGACTTGAGTAGTGTGCGTACCTTTGGACACGGTGACTTGAGTAGTGTGCGTACCTTTGGACGCCGTGACTTGAGTAGTGTGCGTACCTTTGGACGCCGTGATTTGAGTAGTGTGCATACCTTTGGACACGGTGACTTGAGTAGTGTGCGTACCTTTGGACGCCGTGACTTGAGTAGTGTGCGTACCTTTGGACGCCGTGATTTGAGTAGTGTGCATACCTTTGGACACGGTGACTTGAGTAGTGTGCGTACCTTTGGACACCGTGACCTGAGTAGTGTGCGTACCTTTGGACACGGTGACTTGAGTAGTGTGCATACCTTTGGACACGGTGACTTGAGTAGTGTGCGTACCTTTGGATGCCGTGACTTGAGTACCGTGACTTGAGTAGTGTGCGTACCTTTGGACACGGTGACTTGAGTAGTGTGCATACCTTTGGACACGGTGACTTGAGTAGTGTGCGTACCTTTGGACGCCGTGACTTGAGTAGTGTGCGTACCTTTGGACACGGTGACTTGAGTAGTGTGCATACCTTTGGACACGGTGACTTGAGTAGTGTGCGTACCTTTGGATGCCGTGACTTGAGTAGTGTGCGTACCTTTGGACGCCGTGACTTGAGTAGTGTGTATACCTTTGGACACGGTGACTTGAGTAGTTGTGCGTACCTTTGGACACGGTGACTTGAGTAGTGTGCGTACCTTTGGACACGGTGACTTGAGAAGCATGCGTACCTTTGGACACGGTGACTTGAGTAGTGTGCGTTCCTTTGGACACGGTGACTTGAGAAGTATGCGGACCTTTGGACACGGTGACTTGAGTAGTGTGCGTACCTTTGGACACGGTGACTTGAGTAGTGTGCGCCCCTTTGGGCACGGTGACTTGAGTTGCGAAGAAGACACAATGATGGAAATTCTCGGAGTGGGACAACGCACCCAACCTGCCGTTGATGATTTTGTTACAGTCTTAACAAAGGACACATGCTTCCCAAAGCACTCAGCTGCTGTGGTTGAGAAGGAATCGCATGTTTTAGGGCTTTACCTCTTGACGCGGGATTTGGCATGAATTTCACTGAGATCTGACCGTGTGCCCCCACTCCCACCCGCACCCCGCCACTTCCCACTCCCTGTGGAGATATCCGGGGTTCTTTCAGTTATACATAGTATCCCCACCGTCTGTGCAAGACAACGTTTTTCACTTTTCTTTCAGTCTCTTTCTTTCTGGCTTTCTCCACTTTTTTTGTTCTTGATGTCGTCGCTTCATTTTTATTTTCTGCCTTGCTGGTTCGTTCACCTGGACGTTTTCTTCAGACCGTTAGATAGCTTTGGCCTCTTTTCTAGACTTGATTTAAAAATTCTGGGTATTCTTACTATGGTTTTGTTTTGTTCTTTAAAACGTTTTTGTCTGTTGTTTGTTTGTTTTTTCAAGTTTACGTGTTGATATTGATCGTCTTTTCAGCCTAGATATAGCTCTGTATGGTCTGCTGGGAAATGATGATGATGATGATAATGATGATGAGATGATGATGATGATGATAATGATGATGATGATGATGATAGCAGCAAAAGCAGCAATAGTAGCAGTAGGAAGAAGAAGAAGAATCTGGCCATGATCGGTCGGCTGGGCTCTGAACGTGAGCGAGCGAGATTAAACTTCGTGTGCGGGTTAATAAGTGTTTTAAAATGTGATCAGTGTGTGTGTGTGTGTGTGTGTGTGTGTGTGTGTGTGTGTGTTCATGCACGTGTGTGTTTGATCACTGGTGACGAAGGCTCTACGCATCAGCCACGCGGCAAAGCGGAGAGTGACAACAGGGGAGGTCACCAGCCTGATGTCTGTAGACGCCCGACGCCTGCAGGAGAGCATTGTCCGCCTGTACTTCGGGGTCACAGTGCCCGTCGTCTTCCTCGCTGTGGTCGGCATCATCTCCTGCTACGTCGGCAGTGCCGCCTCAGCTGCCGCCATGGTGCTGGTGGTTCTGGTGCCAGGCACTGGTCCGTCACCATCCCTGTCTTTGTGTCCCGCCTCCCTTCTGTGCTTGTCTGTCTGTCTGTCTGTGTCTGTCTGTCTGTGTCTGTTGTTTGTCTGTGTCTGTCTTTCTGTGGTGTGTTTGTCTGTGGTGTGTCTGTCTGTCTGTGGTGTGTCTGTGGTTTGTGGTTTGTCTGTCTGTGTCTGTCTGTCTGTGTCTGTCTGAGGTTTGTCTTTCTGTCTGTGGTTTGTCTGTCTGTGCCTGTCTGTCTGTAGTTTGTCTGTCTGTCTGTGTCTGTCTCTCTGTCTGTCTGTGTCTGTCTGTTTGTCTGTCTGTCTGTGGTTTGTCTCTCTGCCTGTGCCTGTCTATTTCTCTGTCTCTGTCTGTCTGTGTCTGCCTGTCTGTGGTTTGTCTGTGGTTTGCCTGTCTGTCTGTGGTTGTCTGCCTGTCTGTGGTTTGTCTGTGGTTTGCCTGTCTGTCTGTGGTTTGCCTGTCTGTCTGTGGTTTGTCTATGTCTGTCTGTCTGTGGTTTGTCTGTCTGTCTGTGTCTTCCTGTCTGTCTGTGTCTGTCTGTCTGTCTGTGTCTTCCTGTCTGTCTGTGTCTGTCTGTCTGTGGTTTGTCTGTCTTTTTTTTTTTTTTTTTTTTTTACCCGGACTTTCTTGGGTCGACCATCGTTTTATTTATATATATATAAAAAAAAAAAAAAAAAAAGGAAAAAGGTTTGTCTGTCTGTGTCTGTGTCTGTCTGTATGTGGTTTGTCTGTCTGTCTGTGTCTGTCTGTGTCTGCCTGTTTGTGGTTGTCTGTCTGTGTCTTCCTGTCTGTCTGTGTCTGTCTGTCTGTGGTTTGTCTGTCTGTGTCTGTCTGTATGTGGTTTGTCTGTCTGTCTGTGTCTGTCTGTGTCTGCTTGTCTGTGGTTGTCTGTCTGTGGTTTGTCTGTCTGTGTCTGTCTGTCTGTGTCTGTCTGAGGTTTGTCTTTCTGTCTGTGGTTTGTCTGTCTGTGCCTGTCTGTTTGTGGTTTGTCTGTGTCTGTGTCTCTCTGTCTGTCTGTGTCTGTCTGTCTGTTTGTCTGTCTGTGGTTTGTCTGTCTGCCTGTGCCTGTCTATCTCTTTGTCTGTGTCTGTCTGTCTGTGGTTTGTCTGTGGTTTGCCTGTCTGTCTGTGGTTGTCTGTCTGTGTCTGTCTGTGGTTTGTCTGTGTCTGTCTGTGGTTTGTCTGTCTGTCTGTGTCTTCCTGTCTGTCTGTGTCTGTCTGTATGTGTCTGTCTGTATGTGGTTTGTCTGTCTGTGTCTGTCTGTGGTTTGTCTGTCTGTCTGTCTGTCTGTGTCTGTCTGTCTGTGTCTGTCTGTCTGTGTCTGCCTGTTTGTGTTTGTCTGTCTGTGTCTGTCTGTCTTTGTCTGCCTGTCTGTCTGTGTCTGCCTGTCTGTGGTTTGTCTGTCTGTGTCTGTCTGTCTGTGTCTGCCTGTCTGTGGTTTGTCTGTCTGTGTCTGTCTGTCTGTGTCTGCCTGTCTGTGGTTTGTCTGTCTGTGTCTGCCTGTCTGTGGTTTGTCTGTCTGTGTCTGTCTGTCTGTGTCTGCCTGTCTGTGGTTTGTCTGTCTGTGCCTGTCTGTCTGTGGTTTGTCTGTCTGTCTGTGTCTGTCTCTCTGTGTCTCTCTGTCTGTCTGTCTCTGTCTGTCTGTTTGTCTGTCTGTGGTTTGTCTGTCTGCCTGTGCCTGTCTATCTCTTTGTCTGTGTCTGTCTGTCTGTCTGTCTGTGGTTTGTCTGTGGTTTGCCTGTCTGTCTGTGGTTGTCTGTCTGTGGTTGTCTGTCTGTGTCTGTCTGTGGTTTGTCTGTGTCTGTCTGTCTGTGTCTGTCTGTGGTTTGTCTGTCTGTCTGTGTCTTCCTGTCTGTCTGTGTCTGTCTGTCTGTGTCTGTCTGTCTGTGGTTTGTCTGTCTATGTCTGTCTGTGGTTTGTCTGTCTGTCTGTGTCTGCCTGTTTGTGGTTGTCTGTCTGTGGTTTGTCTGTCTGTCTGTCTGTGTCTGCCTGTCTGTGGTTGTCTGTCTGTGGTTTGTCTGTCTGTCTGTGTCTGCCTGTCTGTGGTTGTCTGTCTGTGGTTTGTCTGTCTGTTTGTCTGTGTCTGCCTGTTTGTGGTTGTCTGTCTGTGGTTTGTCTGTCTGTGTCTGTCTGTCTTTGTCTGCCTGTCTGTGGTTTGTCTGTCTGTGGTTTGTCTGTCTGTCTGTGTCTGCCTGTCTGTGGTTGTCTGTCTGTGGTTTGTCTGTCTGTCTGTGTCTGCCTGTCTGTGGTTGTCTGTCTGTGGTTTGTCTGTCTGTCTGTGTCTGCCTGTCTGTGGTTGTCTGTCTGTGGTTTGTCTGTCTGTGTCTGTCTGTCTGTGGTTGTCTGTCTGTGGTTTGTCTGTCTGTCTGTGTCTGCCTGTCTGTGGTTTGTCTGTCTGTGGTTTGTCTGTCTGTGTCTGTCTGTCTGTGTCTGCCTGTCTGTGGGTGTCTGTCTGTGGTTTGTCTGTCTGTCTGTCTGTGTCTGTCTGTGTCTGCCTGTTTGTGGTTGTCTGTCTGTGGTTTGTCTGTCTGTGTCTGTCTGTCTTTGTCTGCCTGTCTGTGGTTGTCTGTCTGTGGTTTGTCTGTCTGTCTGTGTCTGCCTGTCTGTGGTTTGTCTGTCTGTGGTTTGTCTGTCTGTGTTTGTCTGTCTGTGTCTGCCTGTCTGTGGTTGTCTGTCTGTCTGTCGGTTTGTCTGTCTGTCTGTCTGTGGTTTGTTTGTCTTGTTGTGTCTGTCTGTGGTCTGTCTGTGGTTTTTCTGTCTGTGTCTGTCTATGGTTTTTCTGTCTTTGGTTTTTCTGTCTGTGTCTGTCTGTATCTGTCTGTCCATCTCCCTGTGGCCTAACGTTTTTTTGTTTTTATCCACTAATTGTTCCGGTCTGTAACTGGTTTTGCTGTATCCTGCCGGCGTCTTGTCACGGCCGGTCTGCACCCGTTGCCCTGCCCCTGCCACCTCTGTCTGTCTGTCTCCACACACACACACACACACACACACACACACTAAATTCTCTGCTGAAATGATCTTGTGATTTTGCTTAGATTAAACAGTTTAGAAGATGAGATTCACCTTTTAGACAATTGTGTAAAGTACAATACTTACAGACACAGATTCCTAATCGATATATGTCGTCCAAATGCAAAGCCTAGTGAATTGATCCTTCCAACAGAAATACAGCCAAGGCTGGCGGAATTTGTTCATGAATGTTTCTCTTCTTAATATGCTCATGTTTATGTTTCATTGTGTCTTATAAACTTTAAGGTTTTATGACAATAAAAAGTATTCTATTCTATTCTATTCACACACACACACACACACACACACATACACATACACACACACACACACACACACACACACACACCTTGATGTACTGCTGTGAAACATGGACGACGTATCGCCGTCACATTCAACAACTTGAGCAGTTTCACTAGAGATGCCTACAAAAGATCCTCGGCATAAAGTGGCAAGACAGGGTCTCCAACCTCCAGGTCCTAGAGAGGAGCGGCATGCCCAGTATCGAATGTCTGCTGGACATGACACGTCCGCATGACAGACAGCAGGATCCCGAAGATACTACTGTATGGCCAGCTGAAGGAAGGCCACCGTGAACTTGGAAGACCCTGCAAGCGCTTCAAGGACACCTTGAAGACAAACCTCAAAGCCTGTGACACAGACATCGCTTCCTGGGAAACTGATGCCCTTGACCGCTCTCGCTGGAGGATGCTGTGCTCTAGTGGCGTAAAGACGTTTGAAAATAAGAGAACGCTGGCCATAAGGAGAAGCGTGAGCGAAGGAAGCAGGGCTCAACTTCCGGAGACGTTTTCCCTTACAACACATGTGGGAAGTGCTGCGCATCCAGAATCGGCCTCTTCTCCCATATTAGGACGGGAGACTGCATCGATCAATCAATCAATATATATATATATATATATATATATATATATATATATATATATATATATATATATATATATATCTGTGTGTGTGTGTGTGTGTGTGTGTGTGTGTGTGTGTGCTTAACCCGAGTCTTGCAGATCTCTCTGTCGACTCGTTACTAAAACCCGTTGATTGCAATACAACATACCACGTACGTGCATAGTGACATCACTGATGACGTCATCAGAATAAGGGAAATAACTCTAGAAGGCAGACAATTCACACAGTCTATCTGGAGTGGTGTATCTCCGGACCATTTTCTCAGTTTGAGGTTGATTGTTTTGGATATTGTGTTATGACCTGAAACACCACTTTCTGCTGTATTTCCACTGGCACTGAAAGGGTATAACTCTCCCAACCTCAAAGCCCACAGGGGTGGAGAATGAGAGAGGGGATGGATTTCCTTTGTCCACAACCCTCAAAGTGTGCACTTTACTTTCCGGCTTCAGATTCGAAATACAGGTTAACGTTTAATTCCATTTCAGTAAATCCCGCTAAGTTTTACTTTACGTGTCTCTATCGTTATCCCTTGTGAAGGAGCGGACAGTGGTAAAGGAAATAATTCAACACTAATGTTTGTTTTTAATGAAAAAAAAGAAAGAAAAGAAAATCATGGTAGCAAATGAAGAGTGCTGTGTATGATATTCTGCTCAGGCTTTGCAGCAGCGTGCCAAAAGAAGATCGAAGAGAAGTTCGTGAAGCACAAGGACCTCCGTGTCAGACTCTGGAATGAAATCGTCAACGGCATCAAGGTGAGAAGGGTTAAATACTTGTCTCGCGTTTTCAGTGGAGACGTCACTGTGTAGCAATCTACACTCTGTTTCCTTTTCCTGATGACCAATTTCCGAAAACAGTGACATTATTACAACTGCGACAACAACAACAACAACTACTATTATTAGTTATTACATGCGTCATAACAATATGAAAGCGGTGTTTTTGCTGTTGACACAGGTTATAAAACTCAATTCATGGGAGCTGTCATTCAAACGAAGGATATCTGAGGCTCGAAAACTGGAAATTCAGTGCTTGTGGAGGGTGGCTCTTCTTCACATTCTTGTGGGGTTCTGCAGACTTCTCATGGCTTACATGGTTTGTGTTTTGTTTCTAAGAAAGAGAGAGAGAGAGAGAGAGAGAGAGAGTGTGCATGTTTGCGCATGCGCGCGCACGTGTATGTGTGTGTGTGTGTGTGTGTGTGTGTGTGTGAAAGTTTTCTCCATTTTATCAGCACTCCTGTTTTGTATAGTATAATTATGACTGAATGCTGTGGGTGTTCTTGCCTCTGGGCAGTGATCTTTCAAATAACTCTGGACTTATCATGAAGAGGGTGGGTGGTCTGAGACCCTATCTCAAAGTGGTTTCATTTTGTTCCAGACTTGTAGAAAACTTTATATCGCATCGGATCACATCGCATTGCATCGTGTCGTACTGTATTGTATGGTATTGTATTCATTGTATTGTTGTATCGTACTGTATTATATTGTATCGTATTGTATTGTGTTGTTGTATTGTACTGTATTATATTGTATCGTATTGTATTATATTGTATCGTACTGTATTATATTGTAAAGTATTGTATTGTATTGTATCGTAATGTATTGTATCGTATTGTATTGTTGTATCGTACTGTATTATATTGTATCGTACTGTATTATATTGTATCGTACTGTATTATATTGTATCGTACTGTATTGTATCGTACTGTATTATATTGTATCGTACTGTATTGTCAAAACAAACTTTTGTATGTAAACTTCTGGCTGCTCTCTCTCCGAGGGAGATCGCGTCGCCTCAATACAGCGTCACCTTTTTTCTTCCTCTGTCTGCAACCCCTCAGAGGACCACCACCTTTTCTCGTCAAGGCCTGACTAAGCGCGTTGGGTCACAACATCTCTGCTTAGCAGAATTGTCCGAACGTAGTGACGCCTCCTTAAGAAACTGTACTGAACTGAACCATGCATTGTGCTTGAGTTTTCTTTTACGTTGAACTGATGATCGCTGTGGGATACAGGCCAGGGCGGGAATGACAGGCGGAGAAGTGTGTGTGCAGGTTACCCTGGCGACCTTCGCGTGGTACGTGCTGACGGAGAGAGATCACGTTCTGGATGCCAGCACTGCCTTCGTCGTCATGACTCTGCTCTTTTCCATGACACAGTTGATGGAAAGTCTGGGATTGACGTTCTCATTCCTGGCACAGGTCTGTAGGGGCTGCGTCATCTCTGTCCGTGTGTTATCTTCAGTTTAACGTCTATTCACTATAAGTGTTTTTAGACGGAAAGGAGTAAAGTAGTGGATAAAGGAAAGGGAATGCATGCGAATATTAGTGTAAAAAAGTGTTCATGTTATGTATCAGAGGAAAGGTATATTATTATAAGAAAAAGTCTAAAGAGTGGTGTGTATTGAATGAGGTGTCATGGGAGGGAGAATATGTATATGCATATCGACAAGTATTAACCTACAACAATGTAAATATAAATAACATTAATTATAACACATCAAAGAAGGATACCAACTGGACTGGAGTTTAAAATTTCTGAAAACATTCTAAGCAATGAATAATCATTCAAAATCTTTTCAGTGGCTAATGAAATATTGGAAGAAAAGTCATCAACATCTTTTGGAATTAATGGTCTTATGCTCAGACAATGGATGAGTAGATGGCTTACAGTTATTTGCTTACTGCTTATACATTTTATATTCTTAGAAAATTTTGTACGAAAGGCATTCAAACGAATTCAATACATTAGACTTGTAATTTGTCTTGAAGTGCTGCTGGTGTCAAATTTAGAAAATGTTTTGGATTATCTGCATTCTTTGTGTTTACACAACAGTGGTAATATTGATTATCTGAATCTATAAGTAATTTCTGAAATCGATTTCTAGATACATTTTCTATACAACTAATGCATTCATGTAGATCTAACTGGATGTCAAGTTGTACTGCGCCTTCGAAATTACGTGCTGCTCTTCTAGCTGCTTGGTCTACCCACTCATTTGAAGATATTCCACAGTGCGAAGGTACCCAGCAGAAAGTTATTTTAATGCCCTGTTTTGTCAGTTGGTAAATAATATGTTTTATTTCTATTGTCATCTCAATTCGCTTCTTTGAATTTGAAGATTCTATAGCTTGTAGTACTGACTTTGAGTCTACACATAATAAAATTTCACTTACAGTTTTCGGAATGTCTGAAATATAATTTAAGGCCATAAGTATGGCTATAAGTTCAGCTGTGAAAATGGAATATTGTCTACCAATATAGTGTAGCCGAGCGCTTAACTGGCTACAAATAACCTTAGTACTTAACTGGCTATAAATAACCTTAGTTCAATTCACAGCGCAAGCCGAAAGCTGAGCTGTAGCAGACGCCATTTTTATAGTCACAGCGTACCTGCTGTCTTTCAATGACTCAGGCATAAAGCACGACGCCATTCCAAATTTGAATAAACCATGTCCATTCTATACTGCTCCGAACATGTATTAATTTTAGTGTAGGTATGGTTTATTGTAATGTTATATTTGTTATGCTTACACATACCCCTAAAGCAGAAGCATGTTTGATTTCAGTTAATCGTTCATCAGTCTAAAGATTTCAGCTGACGCTAAACTTACGTCATTCTGTCCTTCTCGCCACACACTCGCTGTTCGACCAGTGTCATGGCACGTCACTGGCTGAGCGGAAACTTGTGTTTCTGCTTCACCATAATTAATTAATACCTCTTTTATCAGATCAGTAAACTAGAAGTATTATATACTGGCAAAATCGTCGCAATTCCATCTTTAAGTCTATTCCATTTATGTTTGCCTACGTTAAACTGATTTAACGCAGTTTGTAATTTTCAGCAACGAGCTCGTTAAAACTGACCCTGTTCAGGTGACTTAAGTTAAGATTATAAATTTAGCGTAAATAATCAACACTTCATTTTATACTCATTAAAAAGTAGGCGTTGAGCTCTTTTTTTTTTGCAACTTATCCGACGTAAATCGGTTCAGGAATCATTTAGAAATCTGTCACTGAACACCTTATAAGAAACACAGTTGTTGTCACATTTGGTCAGATTAATGACGATCTGCTCGCAGCACACGTGACTGTCTTTGCAGTCCGCTTAACCTGCATAAATTGGCACAATGAGTGATGAGTGGTCATTTCATACCTGGTCAGTCATCTGACCAGAGCTGCTCTCTCTCTCTCTCTCTCTCTCTCTCTCTTGCTGCGTCGCGAGCAGCGTGTGTGGTGTGTGTTCTCACAACGGCTGACATCTCGCTACGTATTGCTGTAAGTACTAGTGTGTAGAATGTGATGATTTGTAAATTGTATTGTTCGACACAGTACTTGTGTTCATATGAGTATGTTCAGTTATTGCTTTGTTCAGTTAATTCTTTGTTCAGTTATTGCTTTGACATGTTAGTCACAGGTCGGCAATGATTAGAAAATCGCCATGTCGTCATATGCTCGTAGCAGTAGTCCATTTGATTCTTTTTAACGTCAGTCAGTGACGTCTCGGGACACAGATAGTTTGCTCCAGAATGTTCTAGTGGATGACGCATTCTTTCTCATCTGCTGTCACTGATGAAGGTTAGGTTACTTATCCCCGCATCAGCGTGGAGATTTAAATGTTGAGCACAAGCTTAGCTATGTTCATATTTGGCTTTGATGCAACGGATAACTTGTGTAAGTTCATTCACCACTTAATGGTGCTTTACTTACTCTCTGGTCTGTCAGTTTGCCAGTATTATATCTAAGCCACTGATACTCCATCTTGTTTATTATTCAGGTATTATCTTACATGCTGATATCAGTTGTACTGCTACAGTGTGCTCAGTACTCTAAGATGTGTGTAGTATTCTGTTGAGGTGATTACAAGATAGTGTTTGATTAATATCAGTTATTGGTTAAAACCACCTGATATGGATCGGTCTGTTAATTGTAATTTAGTTATCATGCTCTCTCCTATACGGCTTACTGCAGTATAGTGCTACATGATAAACTGATTCATTTGAGTCACTTTGACACAGTATGAGCTTTACCTAATCTGTACTGTCAGTGTACCTCCAGTAAATCAGCTTAGCCACAACCACTGTAACTGCACTGTTTAAATGTATTAGAAAAGTCTTTGGCTGTCAGTGTTTGGTTTTCACACGTATGCATTATTTTTATGCTGTGGCTTAGTCCAGACCAAGTAATAGTCTTTCCATTTCAGTTATCATGCTTTCTCCTATACGGCATACTCCGGTATAGTGCCACATGATGATTGATTCATTCGAGTTGCTTTAAATTTAATACAGCTCAGATAGTTTTTTTCCTGAATTAGGTTGTTTGGGTACTTTTACTAATTAAGCTTAACCCTAGCCCCTTAGTTGCTTGGTCTTGGGGACCTGGTGAGGGATAACAGACATGTTAATTTTATGAGTTTACTGTGTGTGTGTACTTGATAGTGATTATATTTTATACGAGGTTATATGTTAGATATTTTATGTACTAAGTTTGAGGTTTGATTTCCCATTTGGAGTTGGTAGGATGAGTTTGTTGTATTTTGATGATTATGTTATTATTACTATAAGGTATGATAGTATTAATGGTACTTGACTAAGGGAGTTGCATAATATGAGTTTTATAGGGGTACTAGGTAAGATATTAGTGTATTATATGTTAAGATTATATTTTGACATACTGTAAATTACACATAGTTTTATATTGGGCAGAGTATTTGTAGTATATTATATGGTTTTAGTTAGGTTATGATTTTTAGTTGCCCTAGTTGTTGGTATTGTAGTTTTGATAATTTAATACTTAGATTTTAGATAAGTAGCTGAGTTGTTTTGGGCAAATACCAAACCCAGAGGTAGGCACAGCACTGTGTATGCTCCATGCTACCCACATCCATGAATGACTGACTTCCCACTTATGGTGCTTCTGGTGTTCATGTATTGTAGAATGTGGTTTTTGTGTTTCGGTTTGGTTTTGGTTCCCTCCTTTATACTTTGTTGATACGGGTACTCTACCAGTATTGGTCTTTGCCTCATGTATGCTGATTGTTATACGTACATGCAACATTGACATTGTATTCATGGCTTTTATTGTTTGTGTCTTGCAGGCACTGTTTTACTGTAATAACTGTAGTGAATAAACCATTGAAAGGGCGTCCGCTTTCATATGCTTCTGCCTGCACGGGAACCTGCTATCTTCTACTACTCCTAATCCCTCATTCCATTCCTACACCCTTACCCCCTATTCTACCTATCTCCACTCCATTCCAACCCTACCCTTTCCCCGACACCATTACAATAGTATAATTTTTCTATTCTAAATGAAGGAATTACAAAAGCCGCTCCTGAATTACCATCTTCTAGAACAGATCCGTCTGTGTATATTTTTAGATAATTTGAATATTGATTTTCTATATGGGAGAGCACTTCAGGTTTTAACAAAAATCGGGACTGGTTCTTGGATAAATCCGCGCGCGCGCGCGCGTGTGTGTGTATGTGTGTGTGTGTGCATGCGTGTGTGTGTGTGTGTACATGTGTGTGTGTGTGTGTGTACGTGTGTGTGTGTGTGTGTGCATACGTGTGTGTGTGTGTGTGTGTGTATCTGTGTGTTTTTTCCTTCTTCAGTTCAATGAATGTTCACTGTTAATGGTATTACACGTTGTACCCGGCATGTGCGCGTGCGTGCGTGTGTGTGTGCGAGTGTGCATGCGAAAGTACTACTTTTCACTTTCAACTCAACAAACTTTTACACATGTCCATTGTTTTATGATTGGTGCCAGATCGGTGTTTAATTTTTTTTTTAACAGGCCAAGGTGTCGCTGAGAAGAGTTAACGACTTTCTGTGTTCAGAAGAGCTGGATTTTGACAGTGTGGTTCGCAACAGCCCCTATCACGGTAACGTAATTCACATTGTACGCATGACCGTATGCCGACAGTAAGTTTGGAATGCAACAGTGAACGTATGGTAGGCCTATCTGCATATGTGGATGCGTGTTTGGATGTATGTTGTATGCGTCTTGTGGTTAAACCAGGTGCAGGGATAACAGATTGTTTCACAATTTGCCGTAATGAAAACTACCCTTGTTTACAGAGTTCCTTTTGTTGTTGTTGTTGTTGTTGTCTGTAGCAGATACAAATACAAGACATTATGAATGAAGTACATTTTAGAAACTTTTTTTTTCTGCGGAAGAAGCACTCAGTGTGTGTTGTTAGTCCGTGACAAATGTCATTTCTCTGTTCCGGGGACACAAGTGTACGGCTGTAGTATGCACCTATTCTCTGTAAACATCCAATCACAGTCACTGTTTTACTGACCCATTTAATCACCTGAGCTGGGTTGCAAGAGCGACATTTAAAATAAAGCGTCCAGTTTGCTTAGATTTAGAATATTCTGAAGTCTTCGGTATTTGTGTAGAGTTAGGAACTCTCTGAAAGGGGACAGTTGGGGTTCAGACGCAAGTTTCTAAAAAAACGAAAAGATAGTTTCATAATCTGGTTCAAAATGGAAAACGGCTGACATCCTTCAGTAAAAACAACAACAAAAAATCTATCAGTTGTGCGGAAAAAGCATATGTGATATTCCTGCACCGATATGATGGTATCTTGTTATGACAGATGAAGACATCTTTGTGAA